>NW_004524659.1:2353324-2427801 GCF_000260255.1 Octodon degus | reverse complement strand
ATCCATCCATCCATCTGTCCATCATCCATCCATCCATCATCCATCCATCCATCTGTCCATCATCTATCCATCCATCCATCATCCATCCATCCATCCATCCATCATCCATCCACCTACCCATTTATCCATCCATCCATCATCCATGCATTCATTATTCATCCACCCATCCATCCATCCATCCATCCATCATCTATCCATCCATCCATCCATCCATTCATCCATTATCCATCCATCCATCTACCCATTCATCCATCTATCCATCCATCCATCCATCCATCCATCCATCCATCCATCATCCATCCATCCTCCATCCATCCATTATCTATTAGCCTATTACATATTTCCTAATTGAGTGTTGAAAGACTGGCATAAGAAGGCAGGCAGGAAAGCTAGAGCTGGAGTGATTGAGTGCCCCCCATGGGGAGCCTCCCGCACACAATGCCACATATTCATGACATTCCCCAAGGACTGGATTACACGGCAAAAGATTAACATCCCTGCTGCACAAATTAAAAATGCTCTATTATTTGCAGCATGGAGCAGACTAGCTGAAGATCAGCATCTTCTCTTTGAACAACATAATTGAATGTCTCTCAGCCTGAGCCCCTCGCTGTATTGATTTGAATTAATTATTTGTGCATTTGTAATCTCCTGGCTTCCCCAGCCCAGGAGTGCCCCGCATCACACTGCTGCATGGCCGCTCCTCCCAAGCCGTCATCCCGGGTCTCGAAGCCTTTCACAGTCCTAAGGACAATTAATCAGTCAGATGGAATCAGCTTTTGCTGATAAAGGAGAGCCTTGCCTGTAAAAGTGACATTCCCTTTCATGGGAATTAACTTTCTGAAAAGCAACTGTGGTCTGCCTCAGTTAAAGGTACAGACTCATTAGGTTCCCATTCAGAGAAGCCTTGGGATGGAGGTAGGAGGAAGAAAAGTTTTACTACTGAAAGTCCTAGGGCAGGGGCAGTGCTGAGAACTTGAATAATCATGACCAAATCTTTTTGGTATTTAGGAAGCTGAAATTGTGTAGCTGCAAACAGGGAATTCATCTGTTATGTAGATAAGTTAGCAGATTGTGTTGTAGACACACTGCAGATTTTCTTCCAAAACAAAACAGAAAATTTCGTATACTGAATTTGCCAAAGGGAGAAAAAGGTACACACACACACACACACACACACACACACACCCCATTTTCAAGGAAAAAAGAGACTCAATTAGCAATCCAATTCAACTTTGTTGCTGTGTTCTTGAATTGTAAGCAGGACACACCTTGTTTGAAAACATCGCTTAGCTGATTCAGCAGTGGGATTGTGGGTGACAGGAAAGGTCCTTTTCCTTCTGCTGTCTTTTGAGGATTGCTTTGGAGGATAGCGATGTCTGCTGGCTATGTAGGGCCTGTAGGTGACCACAGCTGGTCTGGTAGAGACTGCTGAGTGGAAGAAGGATGGGTGCTGGCCAAGGATTCCTGGCTGCAAACTCTTATGCCCGCAGGTATTCAGAGACCATGGCCCTGCATGGAGCAGTTGGGAGGCTCTAGGGTGGCAGGGTTCTCAGGAAAGCGAGGACACAGCATTCGGTATCGGGACAGCTGCTGCATGACACCCAGAAATCATTACCAAATCAGAATGTGCACTCCATGTAGCAATATTATGATTTTTTTCAAGAGAAGCCAGAGCTTTGGATTTGTACTTGAGAACATCTGATATTGTAAGGTAACAATACAAATCCTTGTTGTAGACTAAACAACAAGTATCTGTGTGTTATATGTGCTCCTGAGCCATCAGCCTGCAGGCTGTGCATGGGACATGGACTTAGATGTGAATTTACCTTGAGGGGCAGTGGGCAGGGACAGTTGTTACTGTTTTTGTTCTCAGGGAATTCCCGATAAGACTTTTGTTTTTCACTTTGCTTTTACCTTCACCTACATGAATTGATTTATCACCGCCCTTGGTTATGAGATGCTGTCGTCATTGTTCAGGATAGGGCAACATTCGTTCAGTTAGTCATTTGTGATAATGCAATTAGTAGCCCATCCCACCACTCATCATGGAAACTATCATCTTGAAAGTCACCTTCATCTGCCAGAGGGCTCCTCCTCTGTTCCACCCTCTGACTCTCCACACCAAGTTGACAGTGGTCCTGTAACTGTATTCATCAGCCTCTTTTTGGGGGGAGGGTGTGGCCAGTTCAGCCCACATGGGGGAAAGCCTGGCATGGCATGTGGTGCTGGCGATCAAACTGTGGTCCCTGTGCATCTGCCTAAGCTTGCCCAAGCAGGCACTTTAGACCACTGAGCTATCTTGCCAACCCCCATCAGCCTCTTGTTTCCTTCATTCTAAACAGTTTTATCTTAACTGTGTGTTTTCTTAGGAAGACTGTCTATCTCTTATCTTCTATCTATCTATCTATCTATCTATCTATCTATCTATCTATCTATCTATCTATCATCCACTTATCCATCCTTATCCTTCCTTCTATGCAGCGTATTACTTTTGGTTCAGGTTTTAGCTTCTTATCAAAAGGGTATTATGGGCTGGGAAAATAACTCAGCAGTCTCAGTGCCTGCCTGGCAAGTGCAATGACCCGAGTTCAGTCCCCAGCATTGCATGCCATGCCAGCCTCCGAAATTGGGTGTGGTGGAGCATGCCTGTAATCCCAGTGCTGGGGAGGCTGAGACAGAAGGATCACTATGAGTCCAAGCTGTGTAGTGAGACCCTGTATCCAATTAAAAAGGGTATCATGCTGTGTGTAATCTTTTGGACTTTGCTTTTTTTAACTAATAGATGCTAAGACCCAGAATTGGGTTGCTTTTTATTTTTAGTTCATGAGAATATTCCATTATGAGAGTATTCTACAACATACTTGTCATTCTCCAGTTTATGGGTATTTGTCTGTTTCCAGTGTCTGTGAAGAGTCTGCCACTCAGTTTTGTTTACATATTTCCTTGTGTACATAAGGAAGAGTTTTTGCCACAGGGGAGTGGATGTTCTGGGTCATAGTTTATATGAACATTCAATTTTAAGAGTTAGTGCCAAAGTGTTTTCAGATGAAGTTGTACAAATTAACATTCTCATGATCAATATGTAGCAATCTGGTGGATCTATATCCTCACATTTGGTATTGTCAGGTTTTTAAAACACTTGGTATATTAGTGGGCATAATGATTGTGGCTTTGATTTACATTTCCTTTTATCAATATAGAAGTTGAATACCTTTTACTTCCTATTTTTCCCCCCTATAACATGATGTTTCATGTCTTGTGTGCATCTTCCTATTGTTTTGTTTGTGTTTTTCTTACTGATTTTTAGGAATTCTTTACACATTTGTTTTAAAGTGTATTTGATACAGGTCTCACTACACAGCTCAGACTTGTAGTGAACCTCCTGTTTTCAGCCTCCTCAGTGCTGGGATTTCAGGTGTGTACTACCATACCTGGTCTTGGTGGCTGGCTCAGCATGCCCAGGGGCAGGGTAGGCATGTCATATGGTGCTGGGGATCGAACCTCAGTCCCTGCGCTTGCCTAAACAGGTGCTTAGCTGGCTGAGCTATCTCGCCGGTCCTGAAAACATTTTTCACTCCTTTCCTTTCCTTTCCTTTCCTTTCCTTTCCTTTCCTTTCCTTTCCTTTCCTTTCCTTTCCTTTCCTTTCCTTCCTTCTTCTTTTTTGAGACCAGATCTTGCTCTTTAGTTCAGGGCTGGTCTCAAACTCCAACAATTCTCCTGAATCAGTCTCCCAAGTCTTAGGATTACAGCTGTGTGCCACCATGCCTGGCATTTTTCACTTTCTTAAAAGTTGTTTTGATAAACAAAGGGCTTTAATTATACTGCAGTCAAAATTATACATCACCTATTTTATAGTGAACACCTCTTGGTTCTCACTTAATAAATACTTCTTAACCTCAAAATCTAGCAGAAATCATCTGTATTTCTACTACAAGTCTACTTATTATTTTCTCTTTTAAAATAATCAGGTGGAGGGAACAAATTTGACCATTGTTGGATTTTTGCTTGCTGGTAGCAAATTAGTCTTGGTGTGAAGTCATGCTTTCTGTGACTTAAAATATATTTTTGGTGCTGCCTGGGTCTTTGTCATTTAAAAGAGGCCACCTCTGGTGATGTTTCTAGACTTTACCTCATGTTGTGTCTGTAGTCACAAAGTGGGGTGGGTCCCTCATAAAGGTCATGGGTTTTCTTGTATTTCTAGAGCCCTTGGGATGAGGTAAAGGGTATCCTTATGCCTGGTAGGTTGTGCTGGTTCTTCTTTACTGATGACAGCAGAGGACTCTGAGGGGACAGCGACACCACTGTGTGAAGCTAGGGTATCCAGGTTGGTTGAGGTTTCCCAGTGCGCTGGGTCAATTCTGCTGCCTGCCACTCACTAGAAGGACAGCGAAATGTTCCAAAGCAGCCGCCTGTAAAGGCAGACAGGTGTAGGCACAGAGACACAGCTGTACCATGCTTGTTACCACCTCTTGTCTGGGAAGGGCAGGGGCTACACCTCTGAAATTTTGGGGAAATGAATGCTTACTGTTGCCTTATATGGAGAGGGGCTCCTAGGGGTGCAAAGACAATCAATAGCTTTTCCCTTGCCTGCCAGTTCAGAACTCCCTTAGGTTCAAGCCCAGAAGCTCACAAGCAGCTCATTGGTTGCTGCCCAATTTAGGGTCATCTTGGATCAATCAGTCTTTCATTTTCTGGGTCAGAGCTGTAACCAGCAATGTGGGGTTGAGACAGAACTGAAACACCAAATGTTGTTACGTCTGAGCACATCCTTCCTGTCACCCACAGTGACTTCTTCTAGAATTCCTGTCCCTACTCCAAGATTATGCCCCCAAATATTGACTATTGGCTGTAGGACACAAGGGGCTAGGTCACGTAACTTGCCACCAACCAGGGGACAATCCTTCCCATGACTGCAGGATGGTTCCAGGTCATGGTTGACTTCCCTAGTTTGCCTGTCTTAGCCATACTTACCTTTCCTACCCTTCTCCACTCTGGCTCAGTCCATGTTCCTTTCCCACCCCTCATCCCGTATTTTTGTGTTTGTTACATTGTCGACCCATAGTTCTACAAGGTTTTGAAGCAGATCAAGAAGTCCACCTGGGCTGGGACCAGAGCTCCTCATTGCCCACAGTGAATTCTTACAGAATTCAGCTTTGCCCCAGACCTCAGGTCATGTTTATCTTGGGCTGATATCAAAACCTAAAGGAGTCACTCTGGGAAGTAAGCCCAATGCCATGCTTTTCATGTCAAAGCATGAGTGCTTGTCCCTCCTGGCTTGTGCACATTTCATAACATCCACTGCTACCATTTCGTTGTTCCCATTCTTGGTGGGCTACATGAGGACTCTGGGAAGCAGGAGGCCGGGGCCTGCACTGTGGACGGCAGGTGTACACTTTGCTTCTCCCTCTTCTGTGTCCAAAACTCTGAGCCAACAGGGAAGCTGGCAAGAGCTCCATGGCAGGGCCCGGGGGATGAGCTTTGCTTCCCTGCTTGGCCACAGCTTCAGTCTGAATTCCATTTGCTTGAGCTGTTAGGGTTGAAGTTCCACATGTGGGAACTTTTTCCCTGGCCTGTGATTTTTTTCCCCTGGCTCCCAGGAGGCAGACGTAAGCACTCGCTCCTCTGTGTTTCAGGTGCTGTTTCTTTGAGCAGAACAAGGGCAGCCCAGGAGAGCAATGTCTCCAGAGCACACCTGCCTGGCCTTCCTCTCCACCTCACTCTAGGGGAAGCAGCTTCCGGGCAGGAACCTGACTGACTGTGCTTGTGCAGAGGGGTTGGACTTGATGTCAGGAGGTGGGTTCTCAGCTCCTGGCCGCTTGGAGTGATCTGGCACAACATCAGCCCGTCCCTGACACATCGCCTCCATGCCACCTGGCATCCAGGAAGTGCCTTATTCTTTTCAAGCGCAGAGGGCCAGTATTTAACATGACATTATCCCACTGCAGTATTGAGTTAACTATAAAATGAGATGATCCTTCTGGACAGAATCACTATCCACAAGACAAAATGATTAAATTTACAGCTTGATTGGTACTGATCAATATAAATGAAATGTGAAACAACTTAATGTATCCACCGGAAAGAACAGTGCAGCGGTTTTCTTCACACAGGTATTTCAGGATGTCAGTCCAACATTGAAAGTCTCTGCATGTATGGGATTCTCCAAATGCATGATTTCTTTTTCTTTTAATTTGTGTCTTTTATTTTTATTCTTTTGATACAGGGTCTTGCTATGCAGTTCAGACTTATAATGATCCTCCTGTCTCAGCCTCCCCAGGCCTGGGATTATAGGCATGTGCCATCGTGCCCAGTTTCGGTGGCTGGCTCAGCACACCTGGAGAACTGGGGCCAGAGTGGCAAGAACCTGGGTCCATATGCTTGGCAGGGTAGGCACTTAGATCACTGAATTATCTCCCTAACCCTCTTTTTCTTTGAATTAAGTACAGCACATCAACTAAATAATGGACCAGTCAGGATAGGTTGAATTATGCTGTATGGCAAGCAAACTCCAAAGCTCAACGATTCCAAATGGCAAAGACTGGCTCTTCGCTAAGTGCGTAGGTGGTACTGGCTAGCAGGGGCAGCGCTGACCATCGCAGTCCCTCAAGGACCACAGCAGTGCATCACTCAGGATCTTGAAGGTTTCCAGTCATCATATGAGAGGAAAGCAGACCTTGGGGCATCTTGCCCTGGATTGGAGTTGGTTCATGTCCCTTTTGTTTACAATTCATGGGCTAGGGTTGTGACCCCACCTATCACTGAAAGCCGGAAAATGTAGTCTTACCATGTGCCTGGCCAGCATAGGATGGAACTATTTGATGAGCAATGTCAGTGACAACCACATATGTGTTTATACTGTAGGTGCAAGAGTCTGGCTAGATTTTAAATAAGTCCTTGGGACTAGCTATTTAATGGTATTCTGCCATGACAGGAAAAATAATATTTTCTAGGACATGCCAGATTCTTTAAGATGCCCTCTGACCCATGGGTTTCAGAGATTCAAAGCCACCACCAGGGCCATGGAGAAAAGAGTGTGGAAGCCTCCACTTTTTTTTCCAAATTCTCTAACCTATTGTGAAGCCAACAACAATAAATGCACCTTGGTGTATAATCTCCAAGTGGGCAAATGCATTGCACATTTAATTTAAAGCAAGAGTGGAAAGAGTGGTTTTTGACTTATGTAGTGACCTCTTTTCCTTTTCCAGGCTGGGGGCTTCTGCACCTCTTGTCTCTGTGAAGTTTCTTGTCCCTAGGGGAGGCTGGAAGAAAAGTGCTTCTGTCTGCTTGCAGTGACCTCAGTCAGGTGCTGTGGGCTGTTTTCCGCGATGGGAGACACCCAGCCAAAAGTACAGCTGGTGCTCTGGAACAGGAGCTTACGGCATCCGGGCTGCAGGGGGCACTGAGGCTGAACAGTGATACATGGCTGTAGAAAGGTTATTTCAAAGTTGTTTTTTATTCAACTGTTATTCAGCAATATACAATACAGTTTATAAACAAGTGTCTGACCTTGTTTCCAATCTTTATTTATTTAAAAATAAATATTATTGACAGTGAATTTTAATTATGATGTGTCTTCTTTAATCAAAATGTCTCAAAAGAAATAATTTAATAAAAAAGAAAAGCCCCCAAAGAAAAAGCAAATTTAAAAAGAAATCCTAAACACAATAATCTACTAAAAATATTTTGCTTTGTCAGAAAGGTTTTGACCCAACTTTTTTTTTTTTTTTTTACATGTTATCCTAAAGGTAACTGCTCAACAGTTCGTGCAAAATGAAGAGTTGGAGGGAAAGTGTAGAAAAAAAAATACATTGAAGTAGAGAAATCACTGATCCCATGCTTACTGCATGGTCCAGATTCCATCTTATTTGGAAACTAGATGCATTATTTTAGGTGTTCTACGTTTGTGTGACTTCCCCAAAAATATGATTTAATTAATTTCTGTCTGGACTTCTTCATGCTGCTCAGTGTCTCTGGGTCTGCCCGGCCATGCGGTCCTCCCCGGTGAGCAGGCAGGGCGCGCGTGCCCGCTGAGGTCTTCAGGACGCCGGGACTGTCAGTGCCCCAGGAGCAGGCGCAGGAGCTTATGCAGCGCTAGCAGGAGCAGGGACAGCAGCGGGTCTGTGGCAGAGCTGGGGCCAGTGCCTGCAGGGGTGGGAGAACAGGAGAGGTGAACCCTGCAGTTAGGTGAGCGGGGGCAGCGTCCAGGCCTGCTGGGCAGAGTGCGACTTCCCAGTGCCTCTTGACCCCAGCTCCCGATTGATCTAGCAGAGCTGGCCAGTGGCTGCTTTGGTTTAACAACAAAGCATTTTGTTGCTGCTGTCTGTTATTTATAGAGCATACATTTTAGGAGGCTACTGTGACACAAAGTGCCCCTGGCCCGTGGGCAATGTGCTGTGCTGTAGTTCTAAAGTCTCAGTTCTTACCTTATTTATTTATTTTTTCAATTTATTTTTTTTATTTGGTAGAACCGGGGATTGAACTCAGACCCTTGCGCTTGCCAGGGAAGTGCTTATTCTACTGAGCCATCTCCCCGGCTCCACTTACCTTATTTTAATAAAGAAGACAATCTGCTTCCCTTGTCCCCTCTTGCATGAGGGTGCCATGACTACACACAAATCCACCCCACGTGTGTCCCCTCAGTTCTCTGCCTAAACTACCCCGCTCGGGACTCCGTGACTGTCAGTGCCCCAGGAGCAGGCGCAGGAGCTTATGCAGCACTAGCAGGAGCAGGGACAGCAGCGGGTCTGTGGCAGAGCTGGGGCCAGTGCCTGCAGGGGTGGGAGAACAGGAGAGGTGAACCCTGCAGTTAGGTGAGCGAGGTGTCCACAAGCTCTGTTTTAAATGTCCTGATGATTCGGCACAATCTTTTTTTCTGCAACCACGTTGCCAATTCACTCCTTATATTGCAGCGGGGAGCCCAGAAACACTGGTGAAGGCGGGTGGGCTCAGGTCCTGCAGAGATCCCTCCTGCTCCTTCAGTGCATCACCCTAGGGCCCTGGTCTTCCTTTGAGGCCCTCACACCAGCCTTCCTCTCATCTTCCTTGGGCCACCTCCCATCTCTCCTCTTCAGCAATTGTGAGGCTTCTTGTTAAACTAGAGAAAACCCACCCTTGAGCCCAGGCTTCTCACCTAGAAATAGGGACGCTCTCTTCAGGGTCCCCAGGAGAGGGAGTGACCCTTTGAGCAGCTCACTGCTGGGGGACATCCCTGGCTGAGAGACCAGCAGCTGGAACGCAAGCAGTTTCCAGCCTCTGTGTGCTCACGTGCACTTTGGTGATGTCATTTTCCTCCTTTCTTTTACATAGCCAGCTTCGCAGGGGCCCTGTGCCTGGGAGGGGCCCGGGAGGCTCTTCCTTGTGTCAATGCCAGATGGTGCAGAAGGCACGGCCACCTGCACTCAGCTGCCCATGGGAGCTGTGGCCAGTTCCCTGTGGTCTCACTTGGTGCAGATTTGTGGCTTCCCTGACAAGACTAGGCCTGAATGCATGACTCGCTCCTTTCTGCGGGTGGAAGTGCTTTAGTTTTCCTATCAAAGGTGTTTCCCCCATTCTATCATTCCTGCTCTGGCTCCAATTGTGCGTGTCACAGACTTCATGTTCTGGACCCCCTTTTCCCTCTTGTAAAAGGAAAGTGGACAAATGATCCAGTGACTTCAATCCTTGAAACTTCAAGATCGTATCTGGCCATTGTGGGAAACACATTGGGCTACTGTCTCAGTTACTCTGTAGTTACTCTTCTCTCATTGCTGGGACAAAATACCTGACACCCCAAATGAGGGAAGGAAAGGTTAGCTCAGCTCACAGTTACTGGAGGTTTCAGTCTATACTCAGCTGGCTCCAAGGCAGAGTGGCACATGGCAGAGGGCAACCTTTCATGGCAGCAGCAAAGAGCAGAGAGCAAAGGAAGGAGCAGCAGCAACAATGGCTGCAGAGAGCATGTCTGTCTCCCTTACATTGCATTCAGGCTCTCTGCCCCAGGCGGGGTGGAGCACTCATACCCATAATCTGGGTAGTGCTCAGACCCAGAATCCCAGCCTTGGATCATGAATTAACCACAAACTCTAGAAGTCCACCCCATAACTGCATGAGGCTTTGGGGAGACAACTAGACACAAACCATAACAGCTACATTCAGCCCTCTGAATGGAACAGGGCTGGGCTGTCTGCTGTGCACAGGCCTGCTCCAGACATGCTAAGCTTCTTCTTCAGCTCTTAATTTTTCATTCAGCCTCACCCCTGACCTTCCTGCAGCTTGACTCTGGTTGCCACTCTGTCTCTGGCCATCTATCAGCAGAAAGAACTGCAGTGCTGTAGTTACCCCAAAGACTCCGAATGTGTTCTGCTGCTCCTTGGGAAGGATGAGAGGCAGATGCAATGGGTGAGCTGATGGCTGACCAGGTGCCTGGACAGCACTCACCAAGGCTCAGGTGTATGGAGAACAGGGATCCAGCCGGCAGAGCCACGTGCTGCCTGGTAGGTCACTGGGGCTCCCAAGGTTAGATGGGCCCATGGCATCCTGATCTCCTGCTCAGGTCTTCACATGTATGCAAAACCTGACACTCAAGCAAGTGTGGGTGAGTGAGAAACAACCCTTATGAGGTGTTTAAGAACAGGTGTGTGTGTACTTGGGACTCTAGCACCTCAAGTCCACAGTAGCAGGAGAGCGACCAATGTGGCTGTAATTAGGCTAGCCTGGTAGCCTAGTGGAATTGTGGACATAGGAGATGTGAGGAGAGATTTGACTGTGCCTGCCAGTCCTGCTGACCAGTCATTGCCACTATAACAACCTTGCCTACTCCAGTTTAAACATTTCAAAATTGTTCAAGACGTTTGAAAGACCTTAGAGTCAAATAGCCAATCTGACCTCTGCAGTGGGCCAGAGAGGAAGCCACAGGGGCAGGAGGGCTTCCATGGTGACTCCTGGAGGCTAATGTATGGTGATGGTGGAGACCAGACTCTGCAGGATCTCTGCCAGTAGATTTCTGCAGGATGGCCATGGTTTGGCTCCTGTCTGGCATCTCATTCTTGCATTGTCATGGGTACCAGGAGAAGTGGTATGGGGCAGTGAGCTGGTCCTGGAGAGATGAGCAATTAGGCCTTGCTCTACTGCCAGGTTGCTTTGTGACACTAGGTAACACCCTTTACCTCTCTGGTTTTGTGCCACATTTTACAAAATGGACACAAGACCCAGAGAGGTATGGGCATGGCTCCATGAATCTAATACATGCATGGCTTGTCTCACTGGGCTGGGGGCTAGATTGAGCAATATCACAACAATAGATGGAAAAAAAGGGAACGGGAGCTTTCCCTACCCCCCAGAATCCATACCCTGTGATTGTATTCTTCCACACTATCTGTGGGCTTGGCCAATGACCTGCTTTGGCCAAGACTATTATCAGGGGTGAAGTCAACAAAAGCTTGAACATTCTACAAAATGTTTGTGCGCATTACAACTCGTCTTCCCTCTTGTAACTCTTGGAACTCAGTGACCAAGCCTTGGCTGACTGGGAGATAAGAGCATGAGATGTCCTAGCTGAGGTCCCTGTCAACCAGCTCCCAAGTGAACTGGCACTAACTGCCTGCACGAACCCAATAGAGACCAGCAGAAGAACTGTCCAACTGAGCCCAGCCCAAATCAGAGTGCAGGATCATGACCTAAGTAAATGGTTATGGAGCCACACCAAAACCACTGAGGGTTAGGGTCCTTGGTTACATAGCAAAAGCTAGTGCATGCAAGTATATGACGAAGAGAGCCTCAAAGTCAAGTACCATGCAAATCTATCTTCAGAAAGAGCCAGTAGTGCTAACTTCTCTGCACAAGGATGGAAAAAAAAAAACTAATTTGGGTGGTGTCCTGCTCTTGAGAGAGAATGTCTGTAGGTCAGCCAGGCAGGGAAAACTACCAACTTGACCACTTATTTTAAGACATCTGCAGATCTCTGGTGAAAGAAGAACCAAGGATTTGGAACTTTTTGCCACAGGCTTCATTGGGTGCACAAACACTGTTCTGATTTCTTGGGTGAAATCAGCGCAGACAGGGAAAACTTGTTTCTAGGCTTTTCCTGGAAGAAGTGGGATCTTTATGACAGCAGAGGTTTGGCATTCAGGGGTCTTGGAGTCCAGGTCTTGCCTCATTCGTATATGTGGCTTCCTTCTTGGAGCGAGACTGACCTACATCTAGTATGTAGCTGTGGCCCCTCTGCATTTGGGATCCAAGTATCTGCCTCACTTAGGGGGCCAAGATGGCCTCCCTCTGTGTGAGATGACAGGTCCTGACCCTTTTATGTTTTCTTTTTGAGACACTTTTAGTCTGGGTTGGGCTTGAACTCATTACATAGCCCAGGCTGGTTTTGAACTGACAGCAACCCTCCTGCCTCAGCTTCCTCCCTAGAGCTGGGCTGACAGGTGGGCACCATCCTGCCTGATCCAGCTCATCTTGACCTCCAGTGCAGGGGCCAGGAGGGTCCATTTGGCCCAGCTGAGGTCAGATCTTCTTCCCCAATGTGACCTCTTTCCTGACGGGGCTCAGAGACATCTGCTCCCGTGTACAGCACTGAGCAGGCTGGCTGACTCGGAGGCTGCTGTGCTGATTGGATGCTGTCTCTTGATCTATTTTCTCCCTTCCTGAAGAGTACCAGGAATAGCACTAGATCATGCAGAAGTTTACTTGGCATGATTAAGGTGGAAAATGAGACTGCTCAGGAGGTGAGGGAAGCCCTCTGACAGTGGAGCAGCTGATTTGTCCTGTACATTAAATGAGCATCAGCACTTGGCTAATCATTCTTCAAGAAATCAAAGCCTTTTTGGCTCCAGATTAAGATGCCAATTAAGATATTAATTTTTATCATTTAGATAGGGAGCAGGATGAAAGGCACACTGGAGCCATTTAAAAGAGATTCAGAAGGAACATAATAGAGGCATTCATTCCTCCGCACCCCCACCTCCTCAGCACCAGCAGCTTCTGCTTGGGAAATTCCTCATCTCCATTGATCCAGGAATGACAAATTCTAAAGCCCTGTCAGGAAGGAATATGGAAGCTTTGAGGCTTTTTAGTACCTGGAGATGAAATTAAATGACAGGGCCATGTTTAGGACATGATCCGAGACCCACAACCACCCACACCCCTTAGGGCCATGCCTGTGAGTCAAGCTCCAAGGGGATACATGGGGTGTGGCTATTGGTCATGCACACTCCAGCCTGCACTTCCAAGTGCTTGGGGGTTCTGGCTCATGTTGTGGGGTCCAGGATGAGGCATCCTTTTCAAGAGGGACTGCAGAGCTGGTAGACCGAGCTGGCTTCCTTATGTTGGCTGAAGGCCTGGAGCTGCAGCAGGGGCAGGAGAAGATGGCTCGGGTCAGTGGTTTGCAAACAGATGCCACTAGGGAGTTTTTGTAGAGTTTCTCGTAGTCTGGCTTGCTTGCTCTGTCTGCCTGTCTGTCTCTGTCTCTCTGTCTGTCTCTGTCTCTCTCTTTTTCTCTCTCTGTCTCTCTCTCTGTCTGTCTCTCTCTCTAATTTGAGAAGAGTAGGCAAAAATATGATCCTTTAAGGTCAGTGGGCTGGTTGCAAGTCTTGCAGCCTGGCTAGGCTGGAGCCCATTGCAGGCTGACCTTGTAGTGTTTTGCCATCTTTTCCCCTTTCTCCCCTGTGCCTTACAAAATCTTCTTACTCTGAACAGAGGAGCATGAGAAAAGCTGCTCCGAGGATTGACACTGTCCAGCTTCTGGTGGGGAAAACCTTTGCGATGGTAAGCTTGGATGCTGGAACTACCACGAGAGCCCCAAGGTCAGGGTGCCCCTCTGTTGAGCAGATCAAGGCCACTTTGTACTGATGCAACATGGCTTTTGAAGGAGGCCTTCTGGGCTAGAAAAGTTGGGGAGCCAAGTTGAGGGCTCTGGATGTGGCCTTTCGAGCCTGGGTAGTCAATTCTATTTCTTGTCCTTGGGGCCAGGGAGATGGCTCAGTTCTTCTTTGCTTCCTTCAGAGAATGAGACAAAGGAAGAGGCTGCCCCCAAGTGGCAACAGTGGCTTTTATGGGCTGCACTCGAGTGTTCCTTCATGGCTGTAGGGGTCTCTTTCTGAGGCAGCAGGGCAGGAGGTGACTCTTACCCTGTGCTGTGTGCTACCCGCTCTAGGCTCCATCCCGCCTCAGCTGCCCAGGGCCCACTCTGAGTACAGAGTTGGCTGCAGCCCAGTTCTGAAGGACAAAGCTCCCTCCTGGAGCTTCCAGGGCCAGGCAATGTGGAGTGAGAACAGAGCTGGCCTTTAGGAGCCAGTCTGGCCTTCCCTTTCTCTGCATATGTGCAGGTGCCAAGGCCAGGGTTTAAGGCAGAGTCAGGGGCTGCTCTGAGGAGTCCTGGCAGCTTGGCCCTGCACTTTGCTCCACAGTTTCCTGCTGCCCCTGCTTCCTCCATCACTGGTTACAAAGTGCCATTTTCTGAGCCTGTGGGATGACCACTCCACCTTTTCATCAGCAAGGTCTTATCAGTCTCTTTTTCTACAGTGGATACTTGAGGGTGAGCCTGTCTTCCTTGTCTCATTTGGGACCTTCATAGATAGTATCTGTCTGTCTGTCTGTCTGTCTATCATCTATCTATCCATTTATTTATTTTTTTTGTGACAGGTCCTGCTATGCAGTTCAAGCTGGTCTTAGACTCACTGTGTAGTCCAGGTTGGCTTTGAACTTGTGGCGATTCTCCTGCCTCAGTCTCCCAAGTGTTGGGATTACAGGTGTGTACTACCATACCCGGCTTATTTATTTATTTCTGAACTCAGGGCTTATCACCAGCCCTTTTATAATTTTTAAAATATTGACAAAACATCCTGTTAAATTGCTAAGTTGCCTAAGCCAGGCTCCAACACGTGATCCTCCTGCCTCAGCCTCTGAGTAGTGTGTCCTAACCTTTAGTGGAGTTCTAAAAGTTGTAAGTTCCAAGCTGAGATACAAAAAATAAGGGAATGTCTACATAAAAGCATTGGCATTGGCTTTCTAAAGGCCCAAGAACCAGCAAGCCTGGTCTTGCTTTTCCACAAGGCTATGGTAGGCTGGGGTGGGCCCGTGGCTGGCTGTCCTGGGCAGGAATCGCCCTTCCTCCCTCTCTCCTGACCCTTACCAAGACAGGGTAAGCTGCCAGTCATAGCCCCTGCCCCTCACCAATTGGGCTCTAGGGCTGGAGCCTGCATCACTTACACCCATCACCCACACAGCACCCTTTACTTCCCAGAGTTTGAAGCCTCTGAGCCAGGCCTGGTGCAGGATGAGGTGGGGCTGTGGGGGTGGGGTGGGGGCGTGGCTCGCATCCTGTCTTTGTGGAGCCTAAACCCTCCCCAGAGGTAGGGGCCAGCCTGGCTCTCTGCTCTCCCCTGGATGCTGCCCTGGTCCAGCTCACTGCTGAGTGAGAAGATTCTACCTCACCAGCCTGCTTCCCTTGTTGACATTTTAATTAAGGTCTCTTCATGGATATTTATTCAAAGGGAGTTGGTGAGGAATAATTGAGCACTAACAATTTGTTTAGGTGGAATTAATTTCTGCTGTAAAATTAATGCATGTGTTAGTAACTGGGACAAAAACTAGGAGCAACTAATATCTCCAGGTCTTAAAGAAATAGGAGTATTTAAAGGAAAGTCCAGTGTGAGGTGTGGGCCTGCCAACTGTGTGAGATGTCCACCTGATGTCCTGTGCTGACGGCCCCGCTGACCTGTCCTACTCCTGCCTGCAGCGCCTCCTGCTTCTGCCCAGCTCCTTTTGCTGTGAGGGCCTCGCGGCTAACTCCTGGGTTCTCAGACAGACTACCCTCCGTGGACATCACTTTGGCTGAGCATAGAGTCTCAGGGCTGCGGGCAGCCTCAGGGTCCAGGCACGGGAAGGAGCCCAGGTCCTCCTGGAGTGAGCAGAGGCAAAGGTGGGGTCCCCGCCACGCTAGTTTTTCCCTGCTGTGTGCTCCTGCCTTGCCACAGGCCCGTAACGGCAGTGGCCTTCAGACTTCATCACCGTGACCTGTGCCTGCGCGCTCCCTTTAGACCACCTGGAACATGCTGACTCCTTCTGCACACAGGTAGAAGAGCCACATGTAGGGTTTCTCCATGGTCCTCCCCAGCCCTTGCCACCATCCATGTGCTCCGGTCCACTGGTCCCTGCAGGCCCCTGGAGGCTGAGCCTGTGGGATGACCACTCCACCTTTTCCTCAGCAAGGTCTAATCAGTCTCTTATGAGCTCTCCTGCACAATGTTATGCTGTTTATGTAGCCCCACACCTGTTGCCTCTTACACATCCTACCCCTCTGGTAGTAGGAGCCCACAACCGGAGGGCTGGCCCTGGCTTCCAGGTAGGAGACCCACCCACAGCCTGGACCAGAGTCCCCTGATATCCAGGAGCTGGTAACTGCAGCAAAGAGTGGTTCCAGGCAGCCCAAGCTGCTGGGGAGACTTGTAGCAAACATAGCCTGCAGGTCCCAGGGTCAGACACTGCAGCACCCTCCTGCGGTAGGAGTTGCTCTTCTATCCTTCCTTGCAGTGGGGGACCTGAGACCTACGGGGGCAAAGTGACATCTCGAAGGCCAAGGTTGCCAGGTACAGTATGGGACACCCAGTCCCATTTGAGATTCTGATAAACAATGGATACATCTTAGTACAAGTATATTCCAAATAGTGCAAGAGAAATACAAGGGTGATCAAAATGTGGGGTGAATGCTATTAACCCCTCTCATAATACTCCCCCTTGTTTCGGACGACTTATCCAGCTATCCCTGGCACTTTGTGAAACCATTCTGGAAGCCCTCTTTGGTGTCTTTATGGGATGGGATGGCAGTGGGCAGCGGATTCATCCAACAGACAGGCAGGCCGGTACAAGCGCCGCACAGTGTGCTTACCCTCCTTGCTCACCAGAGCTGTCACCGTGTGGCTTCTGACGTTTTCCCCACAACGAAGTGACCATGACAAGGAAATGGATACCAAGGCCCTCACAACAGCACAACTAAAGGAAAGAGGACCTCCAGAAATGCTTCAGAAAGTGGCACAAGTGAAGGAATAGGTGGACTCAAAGGAACCAGGACTATTTTGAGGGAAATTAATGACAGTTTGCCTTTTACTGTAATATTTTTTTTTTTTTTTTAAAGACAGGGTATTGCTAGGGAGTTCAGGCTGGCCTTGAACTCATTACATAGGCCAGGCTGGCCTTGAATTTGAGGCAATCTTCCTGCCACAGCCTCCCAACTGCTGGAACTACAGGTGTATTCCATCATGCCAAGGTATAATAAATTTCTAAAAATAAATAAACATTCCCCGTATTGCTCAGTCACAGCTTGTACTTATAGCAAGGTGTTACTGGTATTTAGTAGGACATCTGAGGGGCCTATCAGAGTTAACTAAGATAAGTGGCAGGGCTGGGACTAGAATCCAGGCAGTGTGGCTCTGTCTGTGTACCGAACATCAGCGTGCTACCACCAGTCAGGGTGGAAGAGCAGCAGCGCACCTCCCTGTTGGCCTCCTATACTTCTGAGGGGGAAGAGAGGAGACATTTTCCATGAATTCTGACATTCATGATGGCTTGCTAATGTGGTCAACCTCGTTGCAACCTCCCCTTCAGCTTCCTGTTTCTTTGGAAATGTCATCTTACCCCAAATAATCTTTCAAGGTGGTGTCACTTAATGTAAATGGTGAACATGTCCTTTCTCTGTTGCTGGGTGACAGCCAGGGTCACTGTGGGTGTCACAAGGCTCAGTGGACAGGGGGGTTGGGCTACCTTTCAGTGACGCCTGGCTTCACCTGGGAAACCCTGCATCTGGATTTGATAACCTTTGGGGCTATCGAGAGCTCACAGGCAGCCTAAAAGTTTCAGTTCCAAGAGCTGTACCCAGCCCTTTGTGAGAACTCGGTCTCTAACTCTCTCAGTGGCTGTAGGAGGTAAAAGTCACTTTTCTGTCATAAGTAACTTGTTGAGGTGCATGGCTGGTGAGTGGGTGGTAGAAGGTTGTGGTCAGTGAATCCCTGGTTCCTAGGAATTAGATCTGGACTCCCCAGCCATCTGTAGCCCTTTCAGACTCACTGACTAGACAGGCAGCTCTTACCCTAACCTCACACTCCTGAGGGCTCCCAGATCCAAGCAAACCAGGCTCCCACACAGAGCCCAAATGTATCCAAACTCCTGCCTCCAAGCCTTCGCCTGATCACCTGCTCCTACCCAAGCCAGAGGCTCTTACAGGGTGACTCTTGAACTCGGGGCAGCTTCTTCCCCAAGCATCAAATCCAGGGCCCTTGTGTTCAGCTACATCCCAGCACTTCTTATTTTGAGACCGGGTCTAAGCTAAATTGCCCATGAGGGGTTTGAATGCCTGATCCTCCTGCTTCTGCTTCCAAATCCTTAAGTGCTGGCATTATAGGCATGCACCACTGTGCCCACCTTAGGGCAGCTCTTAAGCTGCCAGCTTCCTGTCTGTCCTGGGCCACCCTGCTCTGGTCCTTTAGGTTTCCTTCCACTGTGTCAGCTTCCCCAGGGCAGCTGCGACAGCTCCTGACTTCCTTCCTCCAAGCACCGACTCCACTAGGCCTGGTCCCCAGTCCTCCTCCACCCAGCCCAAGTGACCCCTGCACCTGGCTCCCAGCAACATGTTACACCAGCTTGCCTGGCACCCTGCGCCTGCCTTTCCATTGGTCATACCACAGAGCTGACCCGGTGTCCTTCTTCCCCATCCAGGTCTCCTTCAGACATGGACCCAGTGGATCCCTTTGCCCCACAGATTCCAGAGTGAGTTCTGTATTTCTGGGCTGTATTTGGGCAACCACAGGTGTGCTTACTGTCTAACACCTTGTTATGCTTTGTGTCTAGTTGTCCCTCCAAAGCCTCATGCAGTCACGGGGCAGATTTCTAGAGTTTGTGATTAATTCATGATCCAGAGCTGGGATTATGGGTGTGAGTGCGACACCCAGCCTGGGGCGGAGAGCCTGAATGCAACAGGAGGGAGACAGACTTGCTCTCTGTGGCCATTGCTGCCGCTGCTCCTTCCATTTGCTCTCTGCTCTTTGCCGCTGCCATGAAAAGTTGTTCTCTGCCCTGTGACACTGTGCCTTGGAGCCATGGAGCTTGGGAGGGCAGAGCCACGCCGGTGTCAGCAGCGCACACCCATCACGTGCCTGCTGCCCACTGGGAGATGCCTGCACTGTGTCTGTTGGGGGAACGAAGGAAGCCTCCTTTAGACACTCCAGCTGCTCCACGCATGGCTGACAGTGGCCAGGTAGGTCTTTCGCAGCATCTCCTTCTTACCCTGCAAATGTGAGTGGTCTGGCAGGCCCGTGTGCAGGGCGCCTGGGGGCACAGGCCATGCAGCGGCCTGCTGCCGTGCTCACGATGCATCTCTCTCTCTCTTTTTTTTTAATTTTATTTATTTATTTGTGTGTGTGTGTGTGTGTGTGTGTGTGTGTGTGTGTGTGGCCAGCTCAGCCCACCAGGGGGCGGGCTGGCTGGCATGTGGTGCTGGGGGATTGAACCGTGGTCCCTGGGCTTTGCTAAGCTTGTTCTAAGTAGGTGCTTTAGACCACTGAGCCATCTCACCAGCCCCTCACGATGCATCTCTTTGCCTGGCTTTTCCTCAAGGTCATCTCACCATTCTACCTTCATTTTCCTTTTATTCAGTGTATTTCTGAAAAAAGTTTTTATTTTATTTTTAAAAAATCATTTATTTATTTATTTATTTATTTATTTATTTATTTATTTATTTGGTACAAGGTCTTGCTACACAGTTAGTACTCATGGTGATCTTCCTGTCTCAGCCTCCCCAGTGCTGGGATTACAGGCGTGCGCCACCACACCCAGTTTTGGTGCCTGAGGTTCTGGGGCCAGCAGGGCACGCAGTAGTGGGGATTGAACCCAGATCTTTGCACTTGCCAGAAAATTTTTTAATTCTATCATGCTACATGCAGTTTTATAAGCCACCTTAAGTTTCTTCCTCAGACACAGGTGTGGCAATGTCTGTGATACCAGTGCTCACGGAGGCTGAGGCAGGAGGACTGCAAGTTTGAGTCCCATCTGGATAACTTAGCAGAAGCCTATCTTAAAATAAATAAATAAATAAAAAGGGCCTGGGAATGTAGCTCGGTGAGAAAACCCTGTGATCAAGCTCCAGTACCACACATGAAATATTTCTCACTTAGAAGATGGCATATGTGTGTAGAAAATTTCTAGATTTTGAATATTCCATATAATTTATGTAATGGAATATATAAAATTGTGTAGATTGTATGCATATATATTTTGAGCCTACGAGTTTTTTTTTTTAATAATTTCAAGCAGCTAATCTTTCTCTCCAGCTAATATACAATGTCACTGGAAGTGGAACTCTGGTTGAAACTGGAGGTGGGGTTGGGGGCCCAGGAATCCCAGGAACACGGTTTGGGGACCACTCCCCATGGACTTTCTAACAGCCCTTTCCAAATCTAAAACTCTTAGACTTGTGGATTCTAGAGCTGGCGCATTCATCACATAGGTTGGGGAATGGGGACACAGTCAGGATTCGGAATAAGTGACTCATTGAACCCACTTCTGGGGCACCTTGCCTCTCTTTTATAGCCTTCACAACTCTCAAATCAGTGTGTCCCAGCTCCCTTGGGGGCAGCAGAGAGCAGGCTCTCAACATCTGCTCAATAAAGTGTCCCCACCTGAGGAGTCTGCCTGCTCATCAGAGGAGACCTGGCCGTATAAAGGCAAGAATTCTGGACACAGTCCTGGGCTCAGGGAGGGAGGTGAAGGTCCCTGCAGCCAGCACACCCAGGAGCCCAGCAGAACTACAGGTCTTTCCTGTGACAGCCTTCTTCTAGGATTTGCCTCAGTGAGGCCTGAGTATTTTCTTTTGTTGCTCATCGAAGGCCTTTCTTTAGAAATATAATTTAACCACAAAGGTTAGCACATTTTAATTGCCCAGGGACAGTGCTCTGAAAATTCTATAACATGTGCTCATTAAATAGAATTAGCATGGAGGAGCTGCCCAGGATATGTCACACATTAAAATATGCCTCTGTAGAATAGAATGCATTATGAATTATTGCCTTGTGTATTTTTTTGTTACATTAGTCTTTAATGTGAATAGTTATTCATTTGCCCACCTGGAGATTTGAGTTTGTAAATGCTTGAAAAAAACACAGCTATGTTAATTTTTACATGGACAATAATCAGCAAGTCGGGGCCAGGCTTTATCTACCAGAGTGCTTAGTGTCTAGCAGACAGAGGGCTCTCCTGCCCTGTCCCAGAAGGCTGAGGGGCTAGGGAAGCTGGAAGCAGCTCAGAAGTGGCTGCGTCCACTTGTCCAGCCTGTCCCTCCTGTTTGTGTGTGGTGGCCCAGGGACTGCAGGCAGAAGCATGGGCTGCCCTGGAATTGTGGGCCCCACTACTACCTGGAGCTTCTCTTGTGGGGCCTGGGTCTTAGAAGACATGACCCAAATGTGCAGCATCAGTGCCAGGGACTCCAATTCTTGGCATTTGTGTAACCCCAATCTTACCTTCCTGCAAGCTCAACCTAGATCCCACTTCTACCCATATTTCCATCTATGTGTTACCCACATAACCACTCATCCATCCACCCATCTACCTACCATTCACCAGCTTTCTTTCCACCCATTAGTTATTTATCTTCCTCCCATTCCCAATCCACGTATCCATCCATCCACCCATCCACCTATCCATCCATCCATCCATCCATCCATCCATCCATCCATCCACCCACCCACACCTTCCTATTCCATTCTTCCACTCTTCCACCTATCTATGCAGCCTTCCTCACATTCATCCCCCATCTTCTTGTTCATCCACTCACACATCTTTCCCTCTGCTCACCTATGAGTAATCTGTTTTTCCACCCACCTACCCGTCTAAGACATCCATCTACCCACTCAACTTAGCACAGTTCCCATCTCTGGGCTCGATCTCTGCTTTCCCCCTGCCTTTCCAGTCTCCATATGGCAGCCAGAGGGGTCATTTTCCATAGCATCACACCCGGCCCCCACCCTCTTGCACCCTATACCACTGCTCTTAAGGTAAGGCCTCAATCCTCTATTCTCCTCATAAAGCCTTACAGTCTGACCTTAGACCAGTGAACCCTTCACCTCACTTCCCCTTTGCTCCTGCCTGCTTTCCCTGCCACACCAACCTTTTGTTAGGCTGCCATATTTCCCTGGATCCATCCTACCACAGGCCCTTTGCATGTGGCATTCCCTCTTGCTTTACATGCGTCTCCCTTACCTCTTGTGTTACCTGCCCAAACTCTCTACAAAAAAATCTTGTTGTACGCTTCCCATATGTAATAGTTATGTTTGTTTTGAGGAACTGGTACATATACATGAGATGTGATAAAAATACAGTGAATGTATACACTTAAAAAATTTGTTATTGTGTAAGACACAAGGTCATTACTCCCCCTAAAAGTATTTCCTCTTACTTATGCATTGTTCTTGCCACTTTCTAAGGCAGTTCAGATATCTTTTATGCTTGCCTTTCAGTCCTCCATGATTGCCCTCAGTTGTCCTCCTATGGCTGCCTTGATACTCTGAATCTACTCAGCGTGGCTCACTTTCACGGTCACTTCGATTTGGAGGAAGAGCCAGAAGTCACGTGGTACGAGGTCCAGTGCACAAAGCATGGGAAGATGCCTGGTGATCTTCCTATGAGCCTGCCTTTCTGCGGGATGGTGCCTGGCGGCAGCACTGACCACAGTATTTTTTGATCACATTTAGAAAGACCCTCAGAAAAGAGGACTTCCAGAACTGCTTCAGACAGTGGCAGGAATGAGGGGGTATGTGTGTTTGAAGTAAAGGGGAGCATTTTGAGGGAAATTAGTGGCAATGTGTTTTTACGGTAACACATTTTTACAATTTCATGTCACGCTGGTCACACCGCACGCATCCTGATCACTTTGATCTCTTCACTCTCTCCCTCTGCTTCTCTCTTGCCAGCCCCCAGGACCTTTCCTAAGCTCCACAATGTCTCTTGTTTTCTACCATCTTTGTTTCATTTATTTTTTTAACCTATATATTGGGTGACTCGTATAAGACAAACCTTGCAATATCCAATTTTCTGTCAGAATAACTTCATCCAGTTTCCTGGATGGCACAAATTCATTCTCCTTCATTTACCAAGCCAACTCTTAAGGGTCTGCCCTAACATCGCAGCTCAAACATCGTCTCCTCGGGGTCTAGTCCTGTACTTTTAGCCGCCGTAACCCTGGGTCTCCCCTTTAGCACAGCCACCATAGTTGCTGATTTCCACCAGGGATGTGCTGGGTTGACTCACATCTATCTCTCCCTCTCAGGCTCTCAGTACCTAATTGGTCTTACCTAAGGCCTTCCCTCAGTGTTTGGAAGAGTTGCTACAGATAAATAGTGTTTGGTGGAAATTCACTGAATGAACGAATGAATGAATGAATTAGCTTCAGGTCTAGGACAGTAGAAATATAACAATGAAAAAGAATCAGGCTTGACCTCCAGCAGCATCTTTCTTGATGGGTTACTCAGCTAGTTACTAACTGTGGAACAGCGAAGGAAATGTTGGGGACACATCCAGGAACTTCTGGAAGCTTGGGGTGGATGAGATCCCATTCACTGCAAGGGCACAGAAGCTATTCTGCCAGCAACCAGCTCACCCCAGGCTCCCCTTTCCTCAGTCCCTCTGTGTTCCTGCTGAGCCCTTTCATTCCCAGAGCACCTTCTGTGTGGTCTGGCCACTGGGGCTAGATTGTGAGTCCTACCCTGGGGCAGGGGCTGGATCCTGCCCCTTGGCCTGGGATAGGCCAGATACAATTGGTCGGGGACCCCCACCCGCAGTTCAGATGGAGCCTTGATACCTCAGCACCCTTCCCCCAGGTTTATTTCAGCTCATCCCCCTGAGCTAAGCAGTATTTGTGCAAGAATCAATTGTAATAAAAGTTACTCTAAGGGGACTGGCATGATAGCTGGGCTTCTCTGGCTTAAAGAAAACCCTGGCTTGCTTCCTCCTGAGGGGAATCGATGGGCAGCAGACCGGGGGTCAGCACAGGGAAGGGCTGTCTGTCTTTGAAACTGGTTTTAGGTAGGGGGCTGTCTTGGGGAGTCTGCAGAGAGCTGTGTGGAGCCCAGTGCAGGGGCCTCCTGACACTGAATTTAGCCTGTTCACAAGCACAGCACCCCCTTAGGGGGTGTGTTCATCCCTCTTCTTCTTACCAGCCCCAGTATCTCCCTGGGCAGTCACCAGGCCCAGCAGCCACAGTCAGGGAAGATGAATGAGGTGTGAGCACGAAAGGCAAATCCAAGTTGAAGAGCCAGCACACCCCCCAGGCCTGCGAAGGCAGCCCTGAGCTTTGCCATCTCACCAGTCATGCCATCGCTCCTTCTTGTGGTCATATCTCCTGTAGAGGGGCTCTAGGTTCCTCCTCACAATGCTAGGCCTTTGCTAGAGGCTCGTGGGCTCCCTGACACTGTGAGAGGATCTTCTCCCACCTGCTCCTAGTCCCGCAAACACCAGCCTTGCCTTGCATCCTGGATCTCTGCAACAGACCCAAGTAATGAGGTGAGGCCAAGCGCCATGCAGATGTGGCACTCCCACACTGCCCCACTGGCACAGCAGGGCCCAGGGGCACCTGTGTAAACATGGTGATTTAATTGTCTTCTGGAGCAAGAGAAACAGTAATGAAGGTGTCCTTGTACACCAAAGAGCTCTTGACTCATGCAAAACAGCCCCAGCCAGGGAGGCAGGAGGATACAGCATCAACCCTCACTTCCTACCACCTACTCTCCTCCCCCAACCAGTCACAGAGACAAGACTGGATTCTGGAGTGGTAACTCAGTTCAGGGACCCCCAGTCCTGCTTAATGATCCTCTATAAACTTGAAGCCATTCCCACAAGACAACATCAATTGAGCATTTGCTAGGTGCTAGGCTCTGTCTATGCTAGCATCCTTTTATGGGTGATCGCTTCTGATCCTGTCACCTTGTCCCTGGTGTGGGAACTGGACTCGTGCAGATGGTAACAGATGAGGGAACTGGCATGTGGAAAGCAACGGAACTGGGAGTGGGACCTGGGAGGTGAGATGCATCTGGAAACTGGGAAGAGTGGTGTTTAGGGAAGGCAGGTTCAGGAGGGAAAGGCACATATGGTGAGTGAGCTGAGGACCAGAAGCAGAGGAGCTGAGCACTCCAGGGCTGACCTGTGTGTGAGGGAGTGCTCCTGACAGGGAGGGCCACGCACAATGCCAGGAGAAAGGGAGAACTGGTGGCTGGGAATGGTGGTGACTGACTTCCACTGAAATGTTTTCAGCCTTCGTAAAGTCCATGTTTTGGTTCTCCTGTCAGAATGGACACCTTTCCAGTGGATCGACTTGGCTGGGTCATTTCTCTTGGGCTTGACCCCAACAGCACTGAGTGTTCAGCTGGGTCCTTCTGGGGAGCTCCTAGTGACACTCTGCCTTCAAGGACCACAGTGCTGTCTGTCCCCCAGGGCAGGCCTTGTGACACGCTAGGAATTTGTGAGATGGATGAAGTAGGGCCCACGAGCGTAGCAGAGGAGATATGTGCAGGGCTGGGGTAAACACTTCTGAAGGTCGGGTTTGGCTTCTTATTCTGAGCTAACACCAAGCCCCAAGTAAGTCTGGTCTCTCGGGTGGCCCATGGCCATAATTCCAGCACTTTGGATGGCTGAGACAAGAGGGGCACAGGTTCAGGCCCTAACAAGACATTGTGTCTGAGAGTTGAAAGGGGGGAGGCACTAGGAATGTAGCTCAGAGCAAAGACCTTGGGCTCAAGTCCCAATTTCCTGGTACCATTCCCCCCATAACTCTCCTTAAGCAACCATAAAACCAGGGCCAAGCCCAGCCAGCCAGAGTAGCTTTGATATTTTAGCCTAGAAAGTGCTAATGACAGAACAGGACAATCACTGATTTACCAGAGTCTCCTCCTAGAAATGGTGTCAGCGACAGGCTTGGCAAGGGCTCTGTCAAGGACCATCTCATAGAGGAAGCTGGCAGGAGAGGAGGCCAGAGCACAGCCCTGGGGCATACTCCAGCCAGCCGCTGAGAGCATCCTGTCGCCGAGCAGCAACCTCTTGCAGCCTCCTCCATTGCTCAGCGCCCAACAGCAGCTCAACCCTAACCCAGAGGAGGCCAAATGGGGTGATCCATCTTGGTATTTATAGCACATCTTCCCTGAAAGCACCAAAGCCATCGACAAGCAGGCTAATTTCCCCAGAAGCATCACCCGAGGGAAAGAGGTTTGTCATCCTTCATAATGGAGAGGTAGGAATCTGGAGTTACAGGGGCTGGGCCTGTCTGCTTATCATTTTAAACTTTCCTGCAGTTCTTACATAAGACAAAGTGAAACTTCTCACTGCTTTGGATGTGAGTTTCCAAGAGACGCCTGCTAAGAGTCAGCAGAGCAGAGGAAGGGGAATAACAAAGACAATTTGGTTTTTTCCCCCAGTGCTTCAAAAATATCTTAAAACCACGCTGGCGTCTCCCATAATGCTCAGAGGTTTAGACCAGAGCCAAGCCCTTGCCCCTGTCCACATGGAGAGAACTAATCAATATCATATTACAAAAGCGCTTGACCTCGGTTATCCTCATGGATGCTTGGGGAATCCTTAATATTCAGAGCTTTAAAAATGTGAGCCTGGCCTATTTAATGAGAGGCTCCTTGGTGGGTTTGGTTCCCGGTGACATTTAGAAAGGCTGGCTCTCAGCTTCTCTCCTGGGGGCTGCCACTCCAGGCAAGGAAGAGCCTGGGCTCTGACTACCAGCAGGGGAGGGGATGTGTCTCTGGGGTTGAAGTGAGGGGAGCAGGGTCCACAGAGTGCTCGCTAGGGAGCCAGGGTGACTGCACGTCCTTATGGGAATCTAAGAGCTGCTGACTCACCCTCCGGGGTCTCTCTGATGCTGGTAGAACGGCTGTACCATGAGCCAGCTGGCAGCCAAGTGAAAGCTGTAGTGGACAATGGATTGCACTTGGTGTGACCTCCATCGATGGGTGACCAGGTAGGAAGAGGAGGAGAAGCAGCCAGAAGCTGCCTTGGAACTGACTGAAGCTGGAGAACACCAGCCCCAGGAATCTCTTTTAAGCAGGAAATCATGCACTGCCTGCAGGAAGCCTCCCCTGATTGCCTCAGATGAATTAGGGTTGTCTGAAGTGGGGACTCCCTCGGCATAGCCCCTTTATCCTGGAGTGGCCTAGGTACCCTGACCCCCTCAAACACAAGTCCATGGCTGACATCCCTGTCCTTGCTCCAGACCTGGCTGGCGTGTAAGAGACAGGAAGCCGTGTTGCTGATAATCATGTGCTTTGGCTGCTGTCGGGGATGATGCAGCCATCTCTTGCCAGCTGTGAGGCTCAGCTGCTGCCCTTATGAAATCCTTCAACTTTCCTCTTTCAGGATGTTCAGGGAGCCTCACCCTCTCTTCTCGAGGACAAATTTGGCCAGATTTATTTTCTTGTTCATTGTGACACTCATATCATAGCAGAGCTCAGGGAAAAGTGGACTTTGTCTAAGGCAATAGTTTTGGGGGTGTTTGTGGGTGCTGGGCCCCTTTCTCTGCTGCACCATGAATCTCCAGGGTTCCACTGGCACTATCTTGCCCAGCTTTGTCATCTGCCAGGGCACAGGCTGAGTCGTTCTGAGTGTCTTCACTTTGCCCATAGTCCCCTTTGGTCATGGTTTATGGTTGCCATGGCAACACCAAGGATGCTCCCCCTCTATAGCTCCCAGCAGTAACAGTCTCTCAAAAGCCGTCACACCTATGGCCTTGGCTGTCTTTCTCTCATTATTAATTGAAATATTGAAAGCCAGTTCTCCATGTGGGCACCAGGCAGCATTTGCCACATCCAGCCGGCTCTCTGTGGGGGCCATGGCGCCTCTCCTTGCCAGCCAGAGCCCTGAGGCTAATTAGAGGTTCACACACCATGATCTAATCCTGAGGTCCCTACAGAGGGGAACCTCTTGCCAACACATAGGCCATTCAGTGGCAAACTGTATTCATTGCAGGCTGCACTAAGGCTTCGCTGCGGCGCCTTTCCCAGTGACAAGCTTTTGTCTGGAAGATCCTCCCTCCTCCCCCATGGCAATCAGCAACAAAGTGTTCCTAACAAGCCGGTCAGTGTTCAGATTCATCAGGAGCCAGATTTACAAAGGTGGCTGAGAAGGCGCCCAGCCTCCTGTGCCTGCTCTGCTTTGCTAATCTTGCTCATGTTTATTTTTAAGCACAAATACCAAAATGTCTCTTGACAAATGAGACGTGAAACGAATGCATTTTTGCACATAAACTTTTAGTGCAAATATGTATTTGGCTGAACTGGGCACATATGGGCACGGGAGGGCTTTCCTGCCTGGCTGCACAGTAGCTAAAAGAAGATCAGCGTCAATGAGTGAAACACCCCCCCACCCCCATTGTTGAAGTGGCTCACTCAACTCCTCAATATCAGGCTTCCTTCTGATGGCTTTCTAGGAGCAAGCATATAGCAGAGCCTGCTGGAGAGGTGCGCTGGGACCACTCTTGAAGCAGCCACTGATTTTAAACAGCCAGAGTGTGCACCGCACCCTGGCCTAGGGGGAGCGCTCCCTCTCTTCTCCACACTGCTCCTCCAATCTGCTGAGCCCTTAGCTGAACTCCAAGCTTTGCCCCACCCCAGCACTTGTCCTGGCCAGCTGGAGGCCCTGAGAGGAAGACAGAGGTTAAGACGAGAGAAGTCCTTGCTGGGTCACTGTGGGCTGGTTGTGTCCTTGCACCGAGGGCACAGCTCTTGTCAGGTGGTCCTGTCCTTCCAGCTCTCCTCTTTGACTTTTGTTGATTGCTCTCTTCCTTCACCCCCTCAGCCTCAGGACCTGCCACCATCCTCTGCCAGCTGCCCTGACGGTGTTTACTCCTTCACAAATACCCTTTCTCAGCTTCTCTCACTGCCTCCGAACATGCCATCTATTTCTTCCTGCACCCTGACTAATATAGACTCTGCAAACACTTGTGCCTATTAAGAAACCCTCCCTACCAAGCTGCTGAGATAACTCTGAACCCAGGAAGTTAGGCTCAGGCCACACTTACTCCTCCATTTCCCTCTTTAGCCTGTGCCACTGGAGAAGGAGCTGAGCCAGGTCTGGCCGGCTGCCTCCTGGGGACACTGAGGGGGACTCATGCTGGCCTTCAAGCTCCAGGTGTGGTTAGTGAGGCAGTCCTGCAGAGAGGTTATTAATGTCTACCACCCACAGCAGCCTGCAGGCCCTACTCCGCATGACAGCCCAGGGCCTAGGTGACCTTGGGTGGTTGAAAGAGATGGAACATAGACCTGGGCATCGTTTCTTCCTTGGCGCCAAGGCTATGTAGATGCTTTTGGGAATCATAGGTCACAGAACCTACTTTTCTCTGCTCAGAGAGGGACACAGAGATGTCTATAGCAAAATGGCTTTCCTAAGAGCTTCACATAGAGATCTAAGCCAGTGCAGGCTTTCTGACCTCTCAGCTGAAGACTCACATTCCACTTCTTCCAAAGGAGAGCAGGAGAGAAACTCAGAATTCTTTGTGAGCTATATCTGCCTGATTTTTGGCCTGTTGAGGAGCTGGCAAAGGTTATCAGGTGATAGGGACCCCAGAAGTACTGGGCAGTAGTGAATATTATGCCCCTCCTCAGGAAAGACAGACAGGAGATGCTGCCCTGACCTATGTAAGCATTTCTATACCACCTTGCAGGTGGCAGAGGCCCAAGACCCCACAGGCTGGGATGACCCTGGGCTTTGTATCATCAGAACTGAGCTGATGTGAGGACCCATGTCTTCTTGGGTGGGGTTGCAGTCACAAAAATGGAATGTCTTGAGTTTTGCCACTCTTTCATTTAGTTCTATGACCAGTACAGAGATTGGAAATCTCACTGGTTATGCCAGGCTCAAGGGTCAGGCTCTTGAAAAGATGGAGATTCAAGTGGGAACCTTGGTCATGAACCAAGTTCATGACCTTTGTCTCATTACCATTTTGTGGGGAAGACCAAGTTTACTCTTATGGAAGTCTTTCCTAAGGGCCTTCCTTGACCAAATTCTTCAACTAATCCTGTTGATTCTACTTGGCTTTTAAGCCCCCCTCAAAGCTTAGCCTTCACCTGCCAACCACTGAGCTTTATTTTCCCCATTCCTTCCCTTCCAACCAGAGGAGCTAGAGACCATGGTCATAATAATGAAAATATGTACAACACTTAACATACAAGCTCCCTCTGAGGTCAGCGATTATAGACTTCCATTTATAGATGACTTACAGATGTTCAAACACTTGCCTGAAGTCACACAGCCACCAAGTAGCAGAGGTACAACTTACACCTGGGCTTCTGTCTTTCAAGTCTTCTACTTTGCCACTCTACCCGTGGCCTAAGAGACATCCCAGAGGATACTCCAGCCTCTGCTGCTCAAATTTGCTTGCTGGGGCCCAAAGGAATGGGGGACAAGGGTCTTTATCAATTAAGCCAATCACTGTAAGTTGGTAAACACCTTTCAAACACACCTCTTAGACACTAGGAAGAGATGGCAAACTCCCCCAGGATTCAGTCTCCCATTCCACTGTGAACAGAGAATGTTGGAAAGCAGTTGCTAAGCCAAGAGGACATTTCCCAAAGATCCTTGCATCTGCACTGGACCAAGGAGTGGCCATGGACAAGGGCAGAAGCAGCATTTCCCACATCTAGGCTTCCTGCTTTAAAAACTCACCTGGCCATTGTCAATACCTACTTTTCCCTCAAAAGAGCTAAACACCACAGAAGAGGCCGAGAGACTCTTTGCTCAGTTGCCCAGGTGTGGTACACACTGAGGGCCATTCTAAATGCGTCTTTGCAGCTCATGCTATAAGGTCTTAGAGGAATCATTCTGTCAGGAACTGGGCAAAGAAGGGAGGCTGCCATCTTTCTTCACTCCCTGTTGGCTCTGTGTCCCTCCACAGAGTGACTCTGGCAGACACTAGCTGAAGCTCATAGAGTCCCCATTCTCTGAGAGGGGCTAACTAAATGGAATGAAGCCACTGCACCCTATTCTGGACCTGGTTGTGAACAAGAAAAAAATAAACTTGAGACATGTCAAGCCATCAACATATTGGGGTTTGTAATTGTACCTAGTGTTGTCTGAGATAAAGGGGGTGGAATGTTCCAGGCCAGGTAGGAGAGCTTTGGGTTATTTGGAGGAAGCTCTCTATAGGTTTCCACTGACTCAGTTCCCTGGGGGCCTAGTCCAAGGGTTCCTGTGTGGAGCTGAGAGGAGCGAGGCCTCCAGATCCAAGCAACAGTCAGATACAGAGGCAGCTCCCACAGGGGAATAAATGAGTGAGAAATAGAACTGAGCTGACATGCGAGATGGACCAGCCACTGTTCCAGGGGTGAAGAATCAGCCAGGAAGGGGGGAGAAGACAGTGACCTGAGACGGAGCCCAGGCCTGCCTCCCTGGCTGGCAGCAGGTGGCAGCACTCTGAGGACTGTTCTGGTAGAGGCAGGACTATGCCTCCATCACACCTGCCTGGGGAAGGCTTTATATGTGACTGTCCCAGCCTCTCAGGGCTGGAAGGGCACCACAGATGCTCTCAGAGGGACTCTGCATCACAGGACATGAAGATCCGGGGCTGGGGTTCAAGCAGTCTGCTTCCAATCAGACTGGGTGAGGGGGCCAAGGAACTGAGGCGGATCTAAGAGCCGGGAGAGAGTGGGGACTCCTGGGGGGGGGCACACTGGGCAGCAGGCCCTCCTCACCACAGACCCTACTGCTGGGTAACTCCTCAGGGAGCTGCCTGCAACACTCTGCCACACACCCTCCCCCAAATCCTCTTGTCCCCAGCCCTCTGAGCATCCTAGGAAGCCAGTCATAACCTCTGGTGACTACCTAACAGCGACGTGGGCCTCTCTCTCCCCTCCCCAGGGCCCTAGGGGAATTAGAGCGAATTATAGCAGAAAGCAGAGACCAAGCCAGCACCTAGGATCCTTCTCCCATCAGCCTAAGAGAGGACAGGCTAAGGCTACACAGCCAGGCCTGCCCATACGGTCCAGGACAAGGTGTGTTCAAATGAGCTTACTCTCAGTTTTAACTACCTCCCCCCAATCTCAGCGCGGGGTCGGGATCGCTGAAAAGCCCCGAGGCACGCGCAGGGCTCCAGGAATAACGCCCATCCTCCCGCAGAGGGAGCGCCACCCACAGGTCCGGTTTCCCAAACCAAGACAGCCACCTGCGTTCCATCCTTGAAGCAGCAGGGCAGCCCCGACATTCATAAATGCGCATGATTGAAACCCCCAAAGGCCGCGGTAAAGACAGAGAAGGGGCGGGGACACGGCTGGGAAAGCGCCCACAACGATTCAAGGTAGGCCAAGGAGAACAACAGAGACCCGAGTGCGTCTTCTCCCGCACCCATCTTACCTGAGCCGTGTCTCTGGCGCAGAAGCACCGCCTGGCGGGGTGGCGGCGACGCTGACGAAGCCGCGGCTGCAGCAGCCACTGTGGTGGTGGCTGTGTGGGCCACGGAGGCGGCGGCGGTCTCGGGGACTTCGGGTCCGTGGGCGGCAGGAGGGCTCCCAGGCAGCTGGTTCTTGTCGCTTTTACCCGGCTCTGAGGTGGTGCGGCCCGCGGCGCCCGCGTGGTTGGTGTGGGCGGCGCTGGAGGAGCCGTGGCGCCGTGGCCCGCTGCTCTGGATGTGCGACACGGCCTCTGCAGCCTGCATGTTGGGCGGCGCGAAGCGCGAGAGCACGCGCAGCAGCGCCTGGGCCTTGTGCTCCTGCGTGTGGTCGTCGCTGTCGTCTGACACGCGGCACTCGTACACGCCCTCGTCCTGCAGGCGTACAGCCGACAGCCGAAGCCGGTGTGAGATGTCATTGCCCTGAACGCGCACCGTCTGCAAGAGAGCGGGGTTAGAGCCCAGGCTGGTAGAGCCCAGACCTGCTCCTAGGGCTGGGGCTATCAGCGACCCAACTCTGCCATCGCACCCTCGGTACATCCCAGTACTTCCCAGAACTCCTCTCTTCTTTCATTTGGCTCCTCAGTGGCACTCTTCCTGGTCGCCGCGTTGCTGTGCCCACTGCCCTGAGTTTCCTGGCCCTCGTCGTGTTACCTGCCACCGCACCTTGCACATCCCCACCCCGCTCCGCCTGTCTCCACACATCTGCTTTTCTCCTCTTCTGGGAGTTTTTGCTTTTCCACTCTTTGACCTTCAAAAAACTTGGCGCTGGGGCTCTGTTCAGTACGGGTCCATGTCTTTCCAAGTACTACTTCAGCCCAACGCCCCACCCCTGCCCTCCAAAGGACCCAGACTGCAGCCTGACCCTCCTGGTCTCCAGCTGGGAACCCACCTTTCAGCTAACTCGACTGGAGCTCACAACAAAGCGCTCCTCAGCGACCTCCTGGAGGCGCTCAGTGGCCCTCACTGACCACCCGGGGAGCTTTCGCCTCTGCGCAGAACCCAGGAGACTTTCCTGGTCTTCAAGCCCTGCTACTTCCGCGCCCCTTCCCCCGCACCCCCCAAAGCTGGCACACGCCTTCTCCTCAGCCGACCCTGCACAGCTCGGAGAAACTCCTACAGTGCTCTGCGCGCAGTCGGAGGGAGCCGGCTCTTGCTAGGGTGCCGGGGCGCAGGGGCGAGGCAGAGAAGGTGGAAAGCGGCAATACCGGCCGCGGCACCGGCGAGCAGCTGCGCTGTCGCGGCGCTAGGAGAAGCGGCAGCAGGAGAAAGGGAGCCGACTGAGCGGACTACATGCGCGGTTCCGGGGAAGAAAAGTTTACAGGTAAGCCACCAGCAGAGTTGTGGGAACTCAAGCCTTGGACCCTTGATTTACACAAAAGTGAATCTGGCCCAGCTACCGGAGCCCAGACTCGCCAAGCAGCCGAGGACACCAGGCCGCTAGCGCGGCTCTGCAAAGCCCTGTCAGAGGCGCGGTAAAAGGGAGGGAGCTGCGCAGCGCTAAACGGCCGGAAGGGGGCTCACGCGGCCCACGCTGGGCTCCACACTTACGCTGATTTTAGTTGCATCCTTATTTGTTACCTAAAATGCAAAGGGGAGGGAAAGACATTAGGTTGGTGGTATTAGAGCTTAGAGAACTCAGACCTGACTGTGGCCAGGGGACCCTACGCAGGCTGGCTAGGCCCTGACACTACTTGGAGTTCGCAGGCGGGCAGGGGAGGGGGCGAGGACTGAAGGCCCAAAAGACGCCAGGATTTACAGCAGTTTGTTAAGAAGGAAGCAGAATTGGGAACAAGCAAGGGGCTTGGACAAGGAGTGCCTACCCTAGCACGCACCTGCCGCCGGAAGAGGGGAGCTGGGTTGAGGGGCTGTTTCTCTCTGTTGCAGAGCACCCGCTTTGCCTGCTCAGTTCCTCCAAATCTTCAATTTAATTAATTAGGAATCGTGAAAAACTGGATGGAAGGGCCGGTGTGTCTGGACAGGAGCCGTAACTTTGAGTGGGACCCTGAGGACAATGTCGGCAGGTGTGCAGGCGTGAGGAGTGTATGCTGGAGCAAGTGTAAGACAATATGGGTGATAAGGCAGATGGCGTCTCGCTAGGGGGAAGCCGTCACTCGGATCCTGGGGAAGCCAGAGGTGACCTGGTTTCCCCTGTACGCGGGGCTCTGCCCGTCTCTGGAATGCAGCCCGGAGGAATTTAGCTCGTTGGCCCTGTGCCCTGAGGGAACTCAGAGCGACTGAGGGCCAGTAGAGACTGGTGGGATCAAGTGATCCTGCCTCTCCCACCAGCAACACTTCAGATGCTGGTCCCGAAGGCCTTAGGAACTGGCAGCTGGATGAGGTGTCTGTTTTTAGGGGCTGGGCGTGAATAGAGTTCTGAGAGGTTGCGGAAGGGCGACTCAGAACCGGCAAGATTTGGGAATAACAAACCTTGACTCGGAAGATGCTGTGGGGACTCAGAGGGTGGGCTGCGTGACAGGGAGGCACCCCGTGTCCATGGACCCGCTGCTGCCTCATTCCCGGGGTAACCCTCTTTGCCCCCTGGCCTGAGCCGGCGGGTTACCTTGCTCCGGGCGCCGGGCACGCTGAGCGCCAGCTCATGCAGCAGCTCTCTAGGCGGCTCCTTGAGGTACCACCACTGGATCTCCAGCGAGTACGAGGTGGCTCCGCTGGCTCGGAACGCGCAGGGCATTTCGATGTCGTCTCCCTCCCGTACTGTCACATCTTTGGGGACTTCAGTGAATGTAGCTGGGGGCGGGGGAGAGAGAGGCGTGACCAGCTGCAGGGCGGGGGCTTGGGGCAACCCTAGGCGAGGCGGTCGGTCTCCCGCTCGCTCGATCGCTGGCCTTGGGCTCCCCCTCTCCCCAGCTGCTCTTTGGTCCACCGCCCGAGGTGCCAGCAAAGTTCAGCAGGGTAGCTGCAGGGCGGGTGCCGAGACCGGCCTCGACTGCTGGCTGCTTCCCCTGGATCGGGCGGGGCGACAGGGGCAGGCACGTTTCTCCCCCGCGCTGGGCCGCACCACCAGAGCTGGGCTGGGGCGCACCAACTCTCGCTCCCCGCATCCTCCTCTCCGCGGCCGGACCGGCCGGACTCTCCTCCCCCTACCCATCCGGGCCCAGGCTGCACGCAGGGGTGGCTGGAGACCTCGAAGCCTTCCCTTTCCTTCTCTTCCTCCTTTTTTTTTTTTTTTTTTCCTGTGGCGGCCGAGGCAAGCTATCTTCGGCGGCCCCCGCTGAGGGTTCCCCGAACCCACCGCGGCAGCGAAGTTCCCGCGCTCACCGTCGGCCACGAAGAGCAGCAGGGCGTGCAGCAGCAGAGGCGGCAGGTATCGGAGGGCGCCGGGCCGGTTCCGCTGTTCCATCTCCCGCAGGGGCGCAGCTGCGGCGGGGGCCGGGGCGCGAAGAGGCGGTGGTGGCAGCAGCTTGGGTTCGGCTCCGGCTCCCGCTAGGGCTAGGACGCCTCGGAGCCTGCCATGGCCCCGCACGGCGCCCCCTCCCCTGGCCGCCGGCGGCCGCCAATCAGCCCCGCTCCCTCGCCCGCTGGCCCGGCGCGGCTCCGGCTGGGGGCGCTGCGCGGAGTGCGCAGCGGGCGAGGTCCCGCCGTGAGGGTACTGGTGATCGGGCAGTGACTCCCTCTGTCCGCTTATCCACCGGACGACAGGGATGCTCTGTTCAGTCTCTGCCCGGCGGGCGGGGAAGGGGCCGGGCTGCGCCAGGACCCATCCCTGGCCGAGAGAGTGCGCGTCTCTGAGCGGCGAGCTAGTGTCTCCCGTGTTCCTCTGGTTCTGCTCCCGACTGCCACCTCCTCCGGCTCCCGCCGAGCTCTCCCGCCGCCGCCCCCGCCGGTTTCTCCGCGGATCTTTCCGCAACGCGAGTGGGCGCTCAGCCGCGGCGCGCAGACCTGGCGTCCGACCCAACGCAGCGCGGGTAGAGCGGGTCCGGCGTAGCGGACCCGGAGCCGGAGAGAGGAGGGGAGGGGGAGGGGAAGTAAAGAGAGGGGGCGGTCAGTGGATGGGCGCCGAGCCGCCTCCACCGCCGCATCACCCCCGCCCTCCTTTCCCCTCCCCTCCCCTGCCGTGGCCCGCACCGCCCCCGCCCTGGAGCTCTCCCTCCCTCTGCGGGGGTCGCTCGGAGGGACCACCATCTCTCTGGCTGGAGCGCAGCTCCGCCCCGCACCCGCTTTGCTTGGGGGTCCTCCCACCTAAACTCTCCCTGGCTTCTTCCCAGTCTCCATCCTTCGAGAGGCCACTCGTCCTTGTCCCCGTGGGTCCCTGGCCCTCTCCGTAGCCCCGGGCCTCAGCTCCTTACCCGGCTTTGGGTAAAGAGCTGCACCACTCTTTGGCCCTGGCTCAGGCCATGGCGGGTGGGTGGGCTCCGGGGGCCGGGAAGAAGGGCGGAGCGCTGTGCCGGGCCGGGGACGCGGCCCGGTGACGGCGGCGACGCCGAGTCTGCAGTGTGTGAGCCAGAAGTGAGCGCACAGCGCGGGGCGAGCAGGTGCCTGTGGCGCGGAAAGCGCACCAGCGAGAGGCGAGCAGCGGCCGTGAGTGACGGCAGAGGCGGGGGGGGTGGGGTGGGGTGGGGAGCGCCGGGCACGACTAGGACCCGGGAGGTTTCTGGGCGGGGGCGGGGTTCCTGCCCCTCGAGAGCTTGTCCCTGAGTCCCACAGCTCTTTGCTCGCCCTTTCTCCCTCTTTACTCGTGCAGGGGGGACCCCGAGGTAGGGAGAGGCAGAGGTCTCGTCCACAGCGGCTCTCCGGAGCCCATCCTCCCCCCTTCCCCCCTCCCCGCAAGCCTGGCATCCCAGTGCCTCTCTCAGATGTCACCCAGAGCCTGCCACTTCAGCCACTGTGAGAGTGCGGGTTGGTCCTCAAGGGAGATGTGAGGTGGCTGTGTGGATGACAGGGCACAGAGGCCTAGGGCCAGTCCCATACCTCGGTTTGGGTCTCTTCGCATTCCCTTCCCTACCAGAATTCCCAGCCGGTGGATTTCCTTATCTTTGTCCTTAGCCCAGACCTGGACCCCTCAGCTTTGACCTGAGGTTGGGTGGGGCGACTCATTGGATTCCAAATCTGCCTTGCCCATTCGCCAGCCTCCCCAGGCGCTGCTGGGGGGTTTCCAGGAGAAGAAAAGCCAGAAGGGACCCACTTTCCTGCAGTCCAAGCAGCTAGTGGCACAGACTCTGAGGAAGCCGCAGCCCTTCTCAGCCTGTTCCCACCAGTAGGTGCCCCTGAGTACCACACGCCCTTCCATCCTGGGCTTCAGAGTCCTTATCCAATACCAAGGACTTTCAGACCATCTCTACCCTTAGGTCTCTGGTGCTCGCTGCTCACCGAGGTCCCCTGCTACAACAGGAGGACAGTGCAGGACTTTCTTCCTCTCCTTGGAGCTCATCTCCAGGGGCTCCAAAGAGGCAGCTGCCAGTACCTCCTGTGATTTCATCACCTCTGGCCACCTCTCCCTTGAGAATGCCATCTGCCTTATGGAGCCACTTTGGACCCTTGAATGTGAGACCCTCAGGGCTATTGCTGTCCTCAGTTTCTGAAGGGAGGGGGCAGACTTGCACTGTGTCACACAGATTCAGGGCTATAGTTGGGTTCTAGGAAAGCAGACTGCCTCTGGAGACTGATTCCTAGCAGGGTTCTGATGGCAAGCACTAGCTCTCTGTGCAGGGGACTGCCTACCTGCAGAGGCAGCAATCTTTCCGGGTACCAGATCCCACGGAGACAGAAGGCCAGTGACTGGAACATGCTAGGGGAGAATTCCTGCAGCTAGAGGGAGCATATCTTGGTTACTTTTGAGGTTGGCTGTTTGTCCACTGTGTGGGGTAGAGTGTTACTTGCTCGTGGCTTGAGTTAGTAATATTGCTCACAAGAGTAATAATAGCTATGTGCTACAACCTGCTTCTCATGTAGCAGACACCAGCTTCACAGTCTCTATGCTTCCCTTCTCAACATGACAACAGAGAAATCCTTCTCCAGCAGAGACAAGATCACCTTTCTGTTGCTCAAAACCCTGGAAGTAGCTCGCAATTTATTTGGCATAAACACCTGTGGCCTGATACAGTCAAATGTTCTCTTCCCACAAACCCTGTTTTCCTTTCTGCCTTTGCCTCCCTCACCTCGTCTGTCCCTTCCTTGGCCCACATGCCTCTTGCCACACTGCCTTTCCTGCAGGGCTGTACACTGGGTTTGTTCCTACCCCAGGGCCTTTGTATGACCCATTCCAGCTGGCTGGGATACTCTACTCTGCAGCACCTGCTTGGCTCACTGCATAATGTTCCAGCTTTTGTTGGAAAGTCACCTTTCAAGGAGGCCCACCTGGACCATCTTGTCTGACATGGCAATCTGCAGTTCCCTGCCCAGTACCCTATCCTGTCATTCTGTTCTCCATTTTCTATTTTCCTTCCCATTAACCACCTCCCAACATATGGTGCAATAGACTTGTTTATTGCATTTCAAGGTCTGTAAAACTCTTTGTCCTGATGTAGCACCAGTCCACTAAAACAGGAGCTGGTACAGGGAAGATATTCAGTGAACATTTGTAGAGTTCCTGAGTGAGATTATTTGATCCTTATAGCAACCCCACAAGACAAACAGTGGACTTTACCCTATTATATGGATGAAGTGGCTGAAACCCAGAGGGCTTATGAAACTTCTGTGAGGTCACACAGCCAACAAGTGGCCAAGTGAGGTACCAATCCAGGTCCTCCTTATTCTGAGATGTCAGTTCTTTACCAAAGCCCCATCTCTTACCTATATTAAGTAAGATTCTAGCCCATGCCCTATACCTAGAGCTGGCAAGATAGCAAGGTTCCCTGGCCTGGCCTGGCCTGGTGGCAGCCAGAAGCAGCCTCAGTCAGCTGTAATCTCTGTTATGCCTGTTTATCGCTGGGTAGAAGGGTCTGTTTGCTCTTCTGTCCCTGCTGTGGACTTCATGGGCAGTGATGGGATCATCCTTCTGTCTTTACCCCTCAGCTGGGCCGATGCAGATTTAGGGCCCAGTGACTGTTTGAACTAGGATGTTGTTTAGGAGAGGTGCAAAAGGGGCATTTTCTAGTCTTTTGCCTGGGGTTTTCTGGTAGATCAGGCAGGGACTTTGACTTAGTCCTTTGACCAGTTGTAGGATCAGTCAGCTGAAACGAGGCTGTAGTTCCCATGGGTTTTTGCCGACACCTGCAGACGAGTCAGGTCCCGGTGAGCTGTGCTCTTTCATTTGGTGGCTATAGAAAAGGCATCTGTGGTGAAGCCTGTGTGTTGCTTCTCCCAAGGGATAGGTCTTCTCTCTAGGGACACAGTCATCCTGCCCTACCAACTGCAAGTGTCCCCTGGGCTACCACAAAATGCCCTGTTGAGAGTGTATCTTGCTTATGTGATTTGAAGTAGCGTCATGAGAACATTTCACAACTGGTTGGTTTCTGGCTCTGATTGCTCATCAGTAGGTAGGGGAAGGATTTCCCCCTCCACCTTCCTCCCTCTCTCCCTTCCTCCCTCCCTCTCTCCCTCCCTCCTCTCCTTATTTCCCTCCCTGTCTCCAAGCATAGCTCTGAAGTTGCCTGTGGGGTCACTGTGGCCAGGGAGCTGGAAGTGATACCTCTTGTTATATGACCTGCCAGGCCCACAGTCTTCCTGGCTTGTCCAGGTGGCTGCGCCCATGGGCTGGCTTCTGTCAGGGCCTGCTGCCTGTATGCCCAGCCTGGGTGCTTCCTTCCACATCCACCGTTATCACTGCTGCTGTTACTGGGCTTTGGGCTTAGGTGCTCAGTGCCTGTCAGTACTGTTTCGTAGATGTTCTTCTGTGCTTGCAGAGGGACCTCACATAGTGATATTTAAAAAGCTTGCCCAGCCGCTAGTGAAAGCACCCTTAAATTACAGCCCTAAGTGAATGTTGTTCCTGGAATCACTTTCAAAACTTATTTATTTTAATGTTCAGGCCCTCTCTGAGTTGGGGTTTCGGTATTCTTGTCTCGGCTGACCTTTCCTGTCCTCCCTGTGCCACGTACAGCAACATTGATTTTGGGTAATGTATTTTGATCTTAAGATGCAGCCCATCCATAAACTTTTCTATCAATAATCCCAGCACAGTCTGTGTACCCGACAGCTTAAAGCAAAATATCAGATTTATGGGGACTTTTATTTTGGGTCAATTTAGTCATTCACTTGTCATCAATGTCAGGGGATTAAGGCCTGTAGTCCAGCCCCAGGAAGGCTCCCCTCAAGGGCATGCATCAGGTGGGCAAGGGCGGGGGCTTGGCCCTTGCTGCCCTGTGACACTCTTGGGGACTCATGGACAGGAAAGTGCTCCCAAGCAGAGGGAAGACTATTGAAAGGCCCAAGTTTAGTGTTTCTTTTGTTTTCTTCTGTCCTACCTCATCACCACCACATGGTCCCACGTTCCACGAGGAGGGTAGCCAGCCTTCAGCCTGGCATATTGTAGCCACAGAGAGGGGCCTCAGGCCCCTCAGGAGGTGGTGGGGTCTTGCCTATACCTTGGCAGAGCAGGCCTGCCTTCTAGTCAGTCTGGACTTGGCCAACTTAGGTGGGAAGTCACGGCTCCTAGGCCCCAGGGTCCAGCCTGTCCTTGGGCAATGCTGTGTCAGTCCCCTGGTTGGGTCCCCAGGGCCTGGAGTTATTTTCTTGTCAGGGGTAGGATTGATTTGCGTTGGGCAATGGTGCAGGAGAGAGCCCAGGTTCACCTTCAGCACTTATTCAGTCACCGTGGGCCAACACTTTCACTTGTTATCCAGGATGTACCTCTGGATACCTGCTCTGCTCTGCAGCATGCCCAGGGCTGGGAGATTGCAGCAGGCAGCATGAGGTCAAGCTCCTGCCTGGGGGGAACCTGCATGTAAGCCAGGGAATGGGAGGAGACAGAGAGCCAATGGAAGCAGCCTGGTCATTTCCTCTGGTGACAGGTGGCCTGCAGTCTAGTGATGGGGGCAGAGGGTACTGGCCAGGCCACGACCTGGGCAAGGAAGCAGGTTCAGGCAGCAGGTAAGCAAGCACAGAGGACAGCCTAGGGTGGAGGCAGAAGGTGGCAGAGTGCAGGAGGGAAGGCAGTCTGGTGGGACAGCTAGAGGACTTCTGGGCCAAGAAGAGGGAGGCTTGGAGCTGAAGGAGATGGAGAATTTTCCCTTCATGTGGGGCTTGGAGCCCAGTGAGGGAAGCAAGTTAAGCACATGGTAAGCTTTCTTCCAGCAGGGGACTTTCAGGGAAGGGAGAGATGGGTCCTTCCCAAGAAGGCTCCTGCTACAGAGCTGAATGAAAAGCAGAATGACTGGCCAAGCTAGAGTTAGCGTGTGGCAGCAGGAGATCCAGGGATGTGACTGGGCTAGAGAGCTCCAGGGTGACAGGCTGATCAGTGGAGGTGAGGGCCAGGCTAGGCCAAGATTTTGGCCATGGTTTCAAGGAAGAAATATGACCCTTGATCTGCAGCCTAGGGCGGGGTGGGAATAGGGAGGCTGGTAGCTTTATGCAGAGCCTCGGCAAGGTGGTTGCCACAGATGACCTCTTTGGACTCCACACCAAGGAGAGTTATCACCTGTCACCTTTCTCTGCCTCATGCTCCTCCTGCGCTTGAAAGCTGGCCTTGACATGGTAACATACCCAGTGCAGTTCAGGTATGTGGGCTTGGGGATGAACCCAGTAGTGCTGGAGTCTGAAGAGTCCTGAGTGCCCCACGCTGCCCTTGGAGCTCTGGATGTGGGAAAACCAGGACATCATCTCTAATGAGTGCCATCAAAGCAAGATCTTGCTATCGTGGCCCAGGCTGCCTGTGACTCATTGCAGAAGTAAGTAGAAAGCAAGGCAGAGTGGAACAGGGCAGGGAGGTGCTCAGGGCTCTGGAGTTAGATAGCCTCGGGGTTTGGATCCTGGCCTGGGCTTTGATCCTGGCCTCGGCTTCTTATCTGTAGAAAGGGGTTCCTGGTTGTAGAGGGCCAATGCCAGGCCAGATCTTGAGAGCGGGTCACTGAGGGCTGGAGGTGTGGCGCTGACAGCAGTGGTTGACATCGCAAAGCACGAGCGTCATTGCCCTTGTACTGTGAGGATGCAGGATGGAGCATTTCTGGGAGCTGCCTGCTGCCCTTGAGCTTGGGTGCTGGGGAGGGGTGGCATTACTGAGAGGAGAGGAGGAGTCAGGACTTGCAGGTGACCAGTGGAGCTGAGCATCCCCTAATGGATTTTATTACAGCTGTGTGTGTGTGTGTGTGTGTGTGTGTGTGTGTGTGTGTGTTATTTAGTAACTCACCGAAATAAATCTTATGGATCCATGGAGAGTTTATTTTTTTACTTTTAATATTCTCAATACACTAAGGGTTTTATTTCCCACTAGATCTATTAGTTTAATTTAGTAGAGGACAGACAGTATACTTAACCAAAAATTGCTTTGACATTATGGAGAATTAAGAGGCTGGGGCCAAAGGGATCAGAGTGGATCGATCTGTTTGAGATAAACTCTGTTATTTCCCCATGTGCTTTCTTCACCTTAATGGTGAGAAAGGTGATTAGCATGTACGAGGCTGGCTAATAATGCCTGGGGGCTTGCCAGGGGGTCAGGATGCTGGCTTACCTCTTTTTTCCACACCCACTGAGGTCTCCCCCTTGGCAAGTTGTTGCTTGATGAATCCAGTGGAGAAGATGCTTTTGGGGGTCAAAGGCACTTGACAGACCCTCATATCAGTCCTGCTAGTTTGGCTTCCCAGTGATTGATCAGGATTCTGAAGAGGTTACACAAGACCTGGGGTGTGATGCTACAGGGCAGCTTTGTTGGGGAGGTCAAAGCCTGGGGGCAGATGCTGCCTCTGAGGACTCTTGGCTGAATCTCTTCCACGCTGAGCACCAGTGCTTGCTGTCAGAGAGCACCAGGGCCTCCAGCTCCAAGGGCTGCTGCAGGATCAGCCAACTGGTGCCTGGACAGTAGCTTTGTAAATCTCCGTGGGGTAGACTCACACCAGTGACTGTGGTCTTGTGTCCCCTGCACTTCTAGACCTCAGGAGCAGCTCAGGAAGATGCCAGCCCTACTAGAGGACAGCTCCAGACCCAGGGCCCTGACTTTTTCACATGCTTCTATTTATGCTGGGCTCCCACCTAGAGGTCACTTACCAGAACTTCCCCTCAGGGAGCTGGGGCAAGTGGGGGCGCTAAAAGGCACATAGCATGCATGTGGATACTCCAGGACTTATCTGTAAGCCCAGAAATGGCTCTGAAGCATTCAGGGGGAAGAGAAAGAGCACCCCCGGCCCTCCTGACTGTCTTGGACTGAGTGGCTTCCACAGTGTTAGCACAAGGCCACCTCTGGCCCCACCTGGAAGTGCCATCGCTGAGCTTGGGCAACTGACCCTCATCTCAGGCAGCCCAGTATGTCGTGCCAGCTCTGCCTGCTAACTTGGCTCTCCTGGCTCACCCTGGCCAACTGCCCCCTTCCTTCCTATAGGCACTTTGGCCATGACTTTTTCCTTCCACCATATGGGTCTGCCCTTGGGTTTGGTCCCCGTATTCAGAGTGGCCCTCCTGGATGACTTAACGCTCTGGTGTGGAGAAGGCCCAGCCCTGCTTTTGTCTCACAGTGTAGCGCTCTCCTAGGTGCTGTGGTGGTGGAGTTGTGCTGAGAAGGGCTCTGAGGCCACATCCTGGGGCTCAGCAAGGAAGTGTGGTGATTGGCAATGTCTGTCATTGGCATAGGGGTGTGTGTGGAGATTTTCCTCCCTTGCAGTGGCTTTGGGGGCCTCCCCCAGATGGGCAGAACATGTGCCCCCTCGCTGTTGGCAGTGGCTCACTGAGCTTAGCTCCCTGCCTCTGCCCAGGTGGGGTTACCTGGGGAGGGATGCTCGATCTGAACCTTTCTAGTGCAGGAGCTCTGCTGTATTCATCCTCCTGTTTGCCCAGATACCTTGCCTGGCGTGTGGCAGGTGCTCCATGAGTCCTGGGTGACAAGAAGCCCAGACAACTGCATAGCTTCCGATGCATTCCTCTGCTCTCTCAGAGGAACCTTTGTCTTTCCTGGTCTCATCCTGATGCAGGCCGCTTCACACAGAGGGCCTACAGCACAGGGATGGACGACAGTCGTCACCTTAACGCTGTCTTTAGCTTCAGAGCCTTGTTAGGTCTAGGCCTCAGGGAGGTCAGTTCATCTCCCCCACAGGAATACACAGGCAGGGTCCAGAAGGGGCAGGGCACTCATGTGGGGCGCCTGCTCCCCTGGGTGTTGATGCCAGGGCCTGGCAGGGGCTCCCAGGCACTGCTGTGACCTTCACGCCTGACTTGCCCCTTAGAGTTCTTCCTGCCAGTGGACTGGCAGCTGCCAGCGCTGCTCGGTTTGTGAAATGTCAGTGGTTTAATATCAATTCTGGAGGTTTTATTGCCTCCCCCCCCCATTTTCCGATGGGATTTTGATCCAATCAAGGCCGATCCAGAGTGACGGTAGATTTGTGTTCCCTTTCAAAGTTGACAAAAGGTCACCCCGCCTGGGGAGTGGAGGGCCACGTGAATGCACTCCTCACTGCTCTGGAGGCGGGCCACATTCCCCCACAGGGGCACTGGCAGGTGGACATAGTGCTGTACCTATGGGCTGCTGGCTGGGCCAGGGCACCTGGAGCTTTAAATCTGCAATTGTCAGCCACAAAAGGGCCAAGTTTTATTTGCAAAATGCCTTTGATGCTTCAGCTCTAACTTAATTTTCCCCCAGTAATGCTTCAAAATGCCATTTTTCCTTTCTGGAATAAAAAGCTGTTGAATGAGATTCCATGTGTGGAGAAGCCCTGGTGCCAGGCTGTGCTGCTCTGTGCTGGGTCCTGTCTGTGACTCAGCTCCCTGCCAGCAGTGCACAGGCTGTCCCACTGCTTCCAGGACCAGGGGGCTAACAGCAAGGGATAATGGGTGCAAGAAGTTTTGTCAAGTTTTGATCTAGTCCAATGCTACTTGACAGAAATGACATCTGGGGACTCACTGGCTTGGCAAGACTTTAAGGAGTACCTGGTGTGTGTGCTGCTCCTGTGGCTCAGGGGCCAGTGGCAGACAAGGGTGGTCCTGGTGGGCTCAGGGAGCTCTTGAGTTAGGCATACAGCTGGCTTTCAGAGCCCTCTTAGCTCAGGGATGTGGAGAGAGATGAGGTGGAGAGGTCAGGAGGCAAGGAGTGGTGACAGAGCTGAGGTGAATTTCATGGTAAGAGAGCAGCGTGCACTTAGAGTAAACCTGAAGGCTTCAGAGAGACCCAGAGCTCCACACAGGCCTCCTCTGGTCTCTGGGCCTGGGTGGGGGCTGGAGAATGCTGCCCTTGGGCTCCAGCAGCCTGAAGCACTGCCGGCACCCATCACTCCTCCATTCCCTCACTGGTAGCCTCTTGACTTGAAGACAGTCTGGAGCGGGGAGCACTCTCTAAATGGCTCCAACCTTCTCCCACAACCAGGGATGGGGACAGTTAGGACACAGGTGTTGGGCTTGTGCATGGCCAGTGCATATGCAGAGGGGATGTGTGTGTGTGTGTGTGTGTGTGTGTGTGCGCGCTCCCTTGTGTGTGCAAATAGTGCGACCATGTGCAGACAGTGTGCCTGCTGAGTGTGGGCAGAAAGTGTTCACATGCGGTACCTCCTGCGCAGTGTGTGCACAGATAGCAATGGCTTGCCAGTACACAGAGTGGCAGCTGGGGGAACAGACAGCACAGATGTATGCAAAAGACATGTGATTACCTGGACAGCGTGTGTGCAGACAGCGTATGTGCACGGGTGTGAGGTGTGTGCAAGGTGGTATATCCACACATAGAGACAGCCAGCCAGTTTTAGCCCTGCTGCTGGCTTTCCCGTGAGCCTCTCCTTCTGGGGCTGGGGGAGAAGAGCTGGAGACAGCTCTAGCAAAGTCTTTTGCTCCCTGCCTTCCTCCTTCTTCCTCTTTCCTGTCCTCTCCAGCCTCCTCTTCTTTCTTTTTTCTTCCCTCTGTTTCGCTGCTCCATCCTCCTCTCCTAACCATACATCTTCCCTCCTGGGACCACATCTGGGCCTGCTCCCTTCCTGCCTCCTTCATCCAGCTCTCACTCCCCTGTGTGGGTACTGACCCTTCCCTTCTACTCCAGCAAGCTTAGGGGCTGTGCCCAGGCCCCACCTCAGAAGACGTCCAGCCTGCCTATGAACGGGATGCGACTAGCCCCTATACCTGGAAGGCTGCTTCTAAGGTCTCCTGGAGGCCCAAGGTTGAGCGCACGACCTTCGAGGACCAGGCAGACATAGGAAAAGGGGAAAGGGCATGCGGGAGAGAGAGAGTGGGAAAGGCAGAGGAATCGGAGATGTCTGTCTGCAGGTGCAGCCTGTACTTGGAGGGGACGCGCATCCTTCTGACCGCTGTGGATGGAGCTTCTTTCACAGGGCAGGTGCAGGTGCCACCCAGGCCTCATGCAGCCTCTGTGGGCAGGCGCTGCCTAGCTCTGGGCTGTTGCTGTCATGTGGAACGATGGCCTTGGGTGGCAGCTAATCCAGGAAGTATGGACACAGGTGGTGCCAGCCTCAGGGAAGCATCTACACATTGTGTTGGAGGGCTGGGGCATGCAGCTGGTGCTGGCTAGGTGCCACACACTCATTGTATCCTCAGGGAAACTTAAATGTGTGTGTGTGTATGTGCGTATTTCCCTGGGGACTGAACCCAGAGCCCTTCTAATGAGCTATGTCCCTAGTTGTTTTTAGATTGTTTTGAAAAAAATTTTGAGATAGAGTCTTGCTGAGTTTCTAAGTTGCCCAGGCTGGGCTTTAACTTGAGATCCTCCTGCCTCTGCCTCCTATCATCCTGAGATTACAGACAGGCATCATCATGCCTTGCTACAATTGGTCTTCTTTTTGCAGACAGGGAACCAGCTCTGAAGGGGAAGGATGAGTGGGAGCCTGGGTGAAGTGGTTCCTTCGCTGCCTACCTTGCCCCTGGCTTCCATGTTTGAGGCAGGTTTGGGGACGCATCTTATTCCAGAATACTGCAGAGGCTGCTACTGGCCAATACCTTTCTTTTTCTCTGTATTCCTTTACCTTTCGCCCTGTAGTCTGTAGCCTGGCTTCCACCAAATTCTTTCCCCAAAATGACTTGAGTAGATGCCTTAGAACTCTTAAGAATTTTTATTAAATTGAAAAGTTTTAACTCACACATAGCTGTACATCCCCAAGGGGTATAGTGTACCATTTTAATGTACCTATAGAATATGTCATGGTCAGGTTAGGGTAGTTCTCAGATTTATAGTACACATTCTAGTCCTGATTATGCCTTTCTGGCTCATTCTTCATGATGGAGCATGCTCTGCTCCTTGAAGCACTAATTTTCTTTGGCTTCTCCCCCTTCAGTACTGAGGGTTGAGCCCTGGGCCTTCATACCGAGCTGCATCTGCAGTCAGTGTTGAGGGCTTTATTTTGAGACAGTCTTGTTAAGTCTGTAAGTTGCCTAAGCTGGGCTTGAACTTGCAAGCCTTCTGCCCCAGCCTCCCAGAGTGCTGGGGTTAGAGGTGTGCCACTGCACCTGTATTCTCTTGGCTTTGTTAGCACCATCTTTTGATTTTCTTTTGTTCTCTGCCATCATCACCCCGATCCCTTTGTAGGCTTGTCTTGTCCTTTAACCATGGAGTGTTGGGTTCTTTGCAGTTCAGTGCACGGTGGCCCTCTTCTTTAGTTCTGTCTCCATGGGCTTCTGCCTAAGTGTCCCAAAGGCACCCCAAGTTATGCACAGCAGGCTCATGGATTTTATTTATAAATTTGATTTCCTATAAAACCTGGTCTACCACTAAGCTAACACTTTGTTCTGTGATTGGCCTGACATGCTTGTCTATCCACTGGAGCAATCTGGGACTTCTTTTTCCACTTGACCCTGTCACCTTTTGCTGCTGTCTGTGCATTACTCTTGGGTTGCCTCTCAGGCATGCTCATGGCTCTGCACCACCCCAGCCATCCCCAGAGAACTGGCTTCTATTATCTCCCGGACAACGCTGAGGTCTTCCATGGCCTCGGCACCTGGCATTGTGTCTCCCATACCAAAAAAGGCTCCACAAATAGCTGGTTGTGAGGAATGCTCTGTGTTGAGGGTGAATCCTCAGGGCTTGGGCCGTGTCTGGAGGTGGACATCTTTCGGGTTTTCTCTGCTTGTGTCCCTGCTGGAGCCATTCGGTCCTGAGATGCATTGTTGCTGGGGGCCAGGAGCCACCCACAGACTTGATTTGTTGGAATGTCCATGTGTTCCCTCTCCCTGCACCTCCTCCTCCTCCACCCCTGTTAGTGAGTACCCCAGGTGTGCTGGAGAAAGCAGAGCTGCAGCAGAGAGTATTTCTTGAACTAGGAACAATTGAAGGCATAAATGTATTGCCTTTCCCTATGAGGGGGTCACTATCTCATAGGTAAAAACTTCATTTGGAAGTCAGAACTACTGTAACAAGGTGATCAAAGGACACCAGGAATGAATGGTGCACAGCAGAGTGGAGGCCAAGCCTGTCCCACCAACCAGAGAGGCTGCTGGTAGCGCTGGCTAGGTCCCCACTCCACATGCTCACGGGCTCCTCAATCCTCTTTCCCAGTTGGAGTGTTTCTACGCTGAGCGTCTCAAGTTGGGGGCTGTGTAGACACAGCCACTGGGTTAGTTGGTACAGACTCTGGTGAGCAACTGGGTAATTATTTCCAAAAATATTGACTTGTAATGTGAAGAAAGCTCTTCTCCCTGCCACCCGTCAGCAGAAAATTGCCTTTGGTATTAACATTTCATCAACCGCATAATGTGAATTGATGTAAATGCATAATTAGAAATAATAGCCTGGGAAAATTCACTCTTATTTATAAAATTGGGCTTGTTAAATTAAAATGAGAGCTAACAACTTCCATCTCACTGTTAAAATAGTCCGGGGCTCTGCCTGCTTGTCTTTTCTTTTTGGAGGTCTTGGATCCCTTCATGGAGTACTCCTTGCTCTACTCCGTGGGGGGATCCCCAAGAGTAAACACCCTTGGTGGAGGCAGGTGCACCACCTGTCCTAAAGGTGGCTCTCTAGGAACAGGAATGGGCCTCTCGGAAACATCTCGATCCCAGTGCAACAAATGGCCATCCCCGTGAGAAGCAGGCTGCCTGACACATTCCTGGGCCCTGGTTTTTTTGTAGATTGATGCACAGCTCACATGCTCAGGTGATGCTGTGGGACTCTCTGTGTGGAGACGATAAGCCCCTCCTCCCCTAGGTTCTTATTGGCCAGTACCTGGCCCCATTCTGCAGCGTCAGATATGGAAATAGGACCTAGTTCTTGGCGGTCAGGATGCTTGACTGCAATAATAGGTCCAAGAGGGTCTTGGCTGGGCCTCAGCATATCAGAAGGAAGACTGACCAGGAAAATAGCCCTGAGGATGGCCCGAGTGAGTATTGCACTATGTGGTGACAAGCAGGAGCAGAGACACAGAGAGAAGGTCCCTGTGATGTTGTTTAGGTCCCTGGTGCTACCACATGGGGTAGACAGTTTATCTCATACCATGACCACTGCCCTCTTTTTCAGTTTTCACACTCCTGTGGGAGTTTAGTTTTCTGTCAGATAAATGCAAGGAGCAGGACCTGCCAGGGTCAGACTAGAGGAGGTGGGTGGAGCACGCGCCTCCAGGTGTAGCTGTGTGTGCAGAGCGCTTAGGGTAGCGCAGAGTCCAGAAGGAGTCCTGCTTGTAGGCTATGGGCTGCGGTTAGGAGCAGGGAAAGGAGTCAGCACAGGGCTGGCCCCCCTGAAAGGTAGGCTGCGTGGGCCTCCCATGGCCTTGGGTTATATGCATCATAAGGAATTTTCCCCAACTGCTACTTTTTTGGTGGAGAAACCTGAAATCACACAGAAATGGCGTGCACCTAGGGCCCTATAGGAGTCCTGGTGGGGCCTGGCCTCAGCCTCCTGCAGGGCTGAGCCAGCAACAGACATCCAGGTGGGGGCTGGGTAGCACACTCAGGGCTGGAGCCACTGTCCCCTTTCTGACCCCACCTAGCCCAGCCCTGGCCTTGGGTAGGCCCAAGGAGGGCACTTCTATTCCTGCTGGGCCTCCCCTGACCCTTCCCTCCTCTGCCTGTCCCTGCCCCAGGACACAGGTTCCCTTTTCATGTGGGAAGAAAGCTGGGCACTTGTCTGCAGGAACAGCTGGGCCTTGTCTTCTCAGCTGTGGCTCAACGCCTGCCGGGTGCCGCACAATCCCGGCTGTGTCCTGAGAGCCCCTGGGCTGAGGGAAGCGCCTTGGCTGGGACCCAGGAGCTGCAGGGGGAACTGGGCTGCATGATGCTAGGGCCCTGGGGTGTCCAGTTCTCTAGGGCCTCCTGCTTTTTCTCAGGTTCCCCAGGGGAACCAGCACTGTCAGAGGGGAGATTCTGGACCGAGTCTGACATCGTGGGCCTGGGTCCCTGTTTTTCCTTATTGCCCTTTTGGCTCCCTGGAGAGAAGGAAGCAGGTAAAGACAGCTGCAACCCACCCCTTCTCCCTGCCCTCCCTGGAACTGCTTCTCCCAGGGGCTTGGAGCCTCCTCTGTGGGCCGCCAAGGAGGAGTGTGGTGGGAAGCAGCTGAGTCAGGCCCGGTTCTCCATCTGGGCCTCAGTGGTGCATTTGTTTCTGCCTCTTTGGCCTTTAGTTCTGGGAGGTGGGAAGCTCTTCCCACTGTGCTGCCACCCGGCACAGGTTCCTCAGTGCACTGTTCAAGGCCGACTCATCCTCCACCAACCGGCTTTGTCTTTAGGCACGGTGAGCCCTGCGCTGACTCACTTCCCCACTGGTAGCCATTGCTCCAGACAGAAGGTTTGTTCTGGCCCCACTGTTACAGCAACTGCTCTGCGACAGAGCAGCACGGGGATGCGTATGTCCTGATCACGTGCCCTTTGTGGGCTGTGGAGGCTGAGACTCACGAAGGCCCTGTAACTTGCCCAAGGCCACACAGTTGGCAGCCTGCATCTGCCTCATGCCAAGTCTTCTGCTCAGACCCTGCAGCCTCCGGGGCCTCGCTGGGCATCTTTGCTCCAGTAGTTGCATCTTCTGTCTGCAAAGCTGTTTTCTTTAATCAGATGCCAACCTTTTATTGAGTTCCTCCCTCATGCTTAGACATAGGGTTCCATTCCAGAGGGAGAGACAGCTCACAAACATGTGGATAAAAGGAAAAAAAAAAATAGATCAGAGAATGCTCACTTCTATAGAGAAAATGGAAAAAGAGGTGTGCTGGGGCGTGACCAGCACCACTGGTGATGCCCTTTCCAGGAAGATCACCATGAGGCTTTGGGATCTGGGTGACAAGGCAGAAACAGCTGTGCAGTGACCAGAGGCCAGCATGCCAAGCAAGCAAGAGCCTGGAATGTGGATGGGCCCAGTGCACTGGAGGAGTGGTGAGCTGCGGGTGTTGGAACTGCAGAAATGGATGTGGGGTGTGTGTGTGTGTGTGTGTGTGTGTGTGTGTGTGTGTGTAGGTGTAGGTGTATGTGGCTGCTGCAGGCCTTGTGGCACCAAATTCAGTGTCTTGTCTAAGAACTGGGTCCACAATGGCCCCTGCTGTCGGGTGCCAATGCTGCCAAGGGGCCACTAGGGCCAGTAGCTACCGCCAAGTAGTTGAAAGGTCGTCACAGGAAGAATTGCCCTGCTGTCTAGGGTCCCAGATAGCAGAGAGGCCTGTGGTGGCAGATACATCAGGAGTACAGGGGTGGGACAGTTACTCAGAGTCATGGAGTCTGAGGGGGTCCTGCTTGGAATCAGCATCTGTGGGACAACTGGCTTTTGGGGACAGATCAGGGGACAGTTGAGGTGCTGGGCCAGGCTGGCACTCTGGTCTCTTCCAGTAGCCTTGGTGCAGCTTGAGGGTAGAAGGCCATCCACAATGGAGAAAAGGGCCTGCTTCCAGAGGCCCTGGGCTCAGTCAGACTGCAGAATTGGCTCTGAGCTTTGGTCTGGGATGTCTGGTGTTTGATAAATTTTGTCGCTTGATTGATTTCATCCTGGCCTTGAAGGGAAGTGAAGGGAAGATTTCTTGATTTGAGAAGACCGAATTAGGAACAGATGTCTTTTCAAGCTATTAATAGGCAGTCAGGGAACAATGGGGCTTATTTTTAAAGGAGCCCACAGTGTGTCGGGTGCGGCTGACCCTTGGAAGGTTTGGCATGGCAGCAGTGCAGGCTTTTGCCACTGGAGAGTCAGTGGCAGGGCGTGATCAGCTCTCCCAGTACTCTGGTCAGGTCCTGATCAGCCAGTCGAATTTAACCTTTTCCTCCAAGTTCTTCTGCTTTTCAGCAGGGGTGGCAGAACACCTTGTGCTTCTGATACATGGGTACAGTGCAGAATGCCCTTCCAGATAAGGGGCCGCTGGACACACAAGATGTGTCTACTTGCCCTAAGTCGGCTTCTTGTTTTTCTGTATAGAAGTCTGGAGCTGGGCTTTTAGGCAAATGAATATAAACCACCATGGAAGCTATTAGTAGCATTAGCGGTATTATTCACAATCACAATTGTTGAAAATTAAAATCGTCGATTACTCTGTGTGTGCGCACTCTCTCTCTCGACTGCAATGCAAAAACTAACAACTCTTAGCTCATCAGAAATAATACTAGTGCGGAAAATGGCTTTTCTTTCTAAAACCCCCCAACATTTTGCCTTAATGTGTTCCTTTGAAGAAAGTAAAGTTAATTATGAGGCAGACTAGAGAACAACCTGACTCGATTTAACGTGGCAGATTGAGCCACTGCCCCCTCCATGTCAGCTGCTGAGACCTGGGGAGAGAATTTCATTCTGGGGCAAGTGTGACATTTGAGCAGCCGACTGGGGACACAGCTTCCAATGCTCCCAGGGCCATGGCAGGAGCCAGGCAGGAGGCACCCAACTTCCCCTGTCACCTGGAGCTGGTCTGGGCCCCATAAAGTCCTGCTCGGAGTCTGCAGCGGACGCTGTATGTTTGCCATCTGCATCTGCATTGCCCCGCTCATGACTCTTAGGTCCCCTCAATGCCTTCCACTCTGCCTGCAGACTGAAGGGGCCTGGGCTGGGGTCATGTGGGGGTCCTCTTCCCAGGAGCAGTCCTCTGCTTCCGCCCTTCTCAGTGGGACATCTCCCGGGTCTGTCTTCCAGCGGGCACCCTTGATGCTTGCAGCAGTATAAACTCAGGACCACAACCTGTTTCTTTTCTTCCCTGTCTCATTTCCCACCCCTCTGCCAAAGGGTCTTGAGCTATCTCTTGGTTCGCTCCCAGGTTGATGGTGTGGTTGGTGTCCACGTGGCAGAATCCATGGGGCTGTGTTGTGGGTCATGGCCGGAGGATAGGCCTGTGATTGTGTAGCAGGGTGCCCAGGGATATGGAGGCACTAGTGGGCATGTGGACTTTAGTCTTCTCCACTGCTCCCATCCCTCGGTGCCTGGCACACTCAGCCAGCTGGTTGTGCAAAGCACATGTCTCTGCAGTGGGCACACTGCTCTCTGCTGCCTGCTCAGCAGCCTCTGTGCAGGTGAGAAGGCAGGGGAGACTCCACTCCAATGCTGGAACATGCAGAACCCCACCCTAGCCAGTGGTGGAGTCCGAGGAAGCCAGGAGCAAAGGACTCCTGAATGTGATGAGGGAGCCAAGGTTCTACCTGGGCAGCCTTCTCTTGGCTCATGGGCTGTCTTTGTCTCCTTTGTCCCTGTTGTGTGCTTCCTACTTGGAGTGACTGTTCATTACCTCACACACCATACAGTTCCTGGGATGCAGCAGGGGCTGCTGCTAGGGAGGGAGGTAGAATACAGCAGGCCTGGTGTGATGGCGTGTGATTGTAACCCCAGCTCTCTAGAAGGCAAGTGCAGGAGCATGCAAAGTTCAAGCCCGGTTTGGACAACCTAGTGACTTAGTGAGACCTTGTATCAAAGTGAAAAACTGAAAAGGGGAGTGTGGAGGTGAGGAAGGTCCTGGGTCCAATTCTCAGTACTGTAAAGGAAAACATGGTCAAATGTGAAGCAGCAAGACTTCCAGAAAGAGGCTGGTTCTCGGGGGCATGGGGAGGAGAGACAGGGACACCCCTGATGCTCTTCTTGCCCACACAGGACTCCTGCTCTGCTCCTCTTGGGGCTTGGCCTTTGAACTCACAAATCCTCCTGCTTTGCATGATCTGGCTTTGTTTGTGTTTCTGTCACTTGTCACCAAAAGTCATGACTGTCGTACCCTCATTAAGATGTATTTGTCTAGCCACAGAGGTCCCTTGCTCCTTGTAATCCTAATGTCTGACCGCAGCAGCATAGAAGGCTGTCCTTTGGCAGATCTATTCCAGTTCAACCATTTATTGAATGTCACTTGTCACTAAAGCACTCTAAGGCAGTTCTCCTTCCAATCAGGAGACCTCAGGGGAAAAATCCAGGCTGAAGAGAGAGTGGAAGAGCAAAGAGCCATGGGCCTGTCAGCTGCCATGGGCCACCCACAGTGCCAGTCAGAGCATCTGGTAAAGAAGACAGGGCAGGGCAGTGGGGTGGGGACCCCCACATGCTGGCTTAGCTGCAGAGCACAGAGTCTCTGTGTGACAAGTCCAGTCCATGGCAGGGTTAAGACCCGCTCCCCAGGCTTTATTCTTCAGATTGCAAGTCTGTCCTTTGCTCCTCACTCATCAGCAACTCCTCCTCAAGTTCTGGGTTCTGAGTGGATTTAGGAAGGGGTTACCACAGAGATGGACGCACACTGGGGGGACTGGTTCCAGGAAGCCAAGGATGCTGTCTCTTCAGAGGGCTCAGAAGTCTTCAGGGACTCCAGAGTGGAATGATCACATCCCAGGGAATCATGAGCACCTTCCTGGGCTCAGCTGGGTCTTCCCTGAAAGCCTTCTGAGGCAAACTCAGTGGTCATAGGGCATCCGAATGTCTGTACTTCTGGAGGGATCTTGGTCTGTTTCCCAGGACCAGCTGCTGCTCTGCCTGGCGAGACTTGTGTGGCTTTGGTACCCTTCTGGACTGGCTGTTGATCTGAAAACCCGCAGAGCCAGTCTTCTGCGAATCCCTTCCAGGCCGTCTGACTCATGCTTCTGCTCCATGCAGGCTTATGGGCCCAATGCAGATATACACAAGTCAGCGTCACTGGCTGGCCACTTCCTGAGCTCTTCATGCTTTACTGAGGAAGTCCTCCTGGACCTGACCACAAGCCAAGTGCGGAGGACTATATTATAAATTTGTGCTTGGGGTGAGGATTTCAAAGAAGGAAGAGTTACTTGGTAGTGGCTAAGTTTCACTGATTTTGTTTTTTTGACAAACAAAAGGGGACTTCTTTTGACCAGAAATGGATCTTCCTACTTCCTATCCTTCTCTACCTTGGTGGGGGCTGCTGCTTCCAAATCTGCTTGCGTCAGGCCTCTCTGATGTCTGGAATCTTGAGTAGTTTCCTGGAGACAGATGGCATTGATTTTACATTTGTTCTACTCTGCCTGTCTCTCACAAAATATTAGCATCAGCTATTGACACGGAGCTCCTGAGGACATCAGAAACAATTTGATCTGTGACTTAAAAACAGTATTTGGTAACTTGCCAGCCATTGGAAGAGTTTTAGGGAATGGGCTGTTTTTCAAGCATTTGGAGAATTTGGGAGGGTCACCAAATTGTTGTTTCTTTTTGCCTCGGATCTTTCCGTCTCTTGCTCCTGATATTTTTGACAATTTTATTATATTTTAGTCATTTCAGGATGAGAGGAAAAGGCTGACTAGTGCTCGTATCTCCACATCGTGAGAAGAGCACTGACCGGGCTAGGAGTCTGCAGGGACCTGGGTGTTGGCACCGCTGTCAGCAGCTTTGACCTTGGACAAGTCATCTCAACTCTGTGTTTTGGTCTCAAGTTCTCCGTTAGTGACATGGGAAGCACAATCCTGTTCATCCCTATATCTTGTGATGGGTGAGAGAGTGCCAGAGTAGCTGGTGCTGGGATGCATGACCCAGTTGAATTTTATTTTATTTAATTTGCTGTAAGGATTGAACCCAGGGCCTCATGCAGGCCAAGCATGATCTCCACCACTGAGCTTAGCTCCCAGCCCCCACCTAATTAGTCCCCTCTCCTATTCAGGGGAGGACTGAGATAGCACAAAAAGTCATGTGTATTATTTGACCTTGAGCCCCGGAGGAATCAAAATTCTGAGAAAGAGGGGGATGTCCTGTCTTTCCAGAAGGGATCCTTTAAGACTTTCTGTTCTGGCCTCAAATAGCACTGGGGTTGGTGGCTGGAAAGGAGGAAACTCACCTGCACAAGACCCTAGTTTGCAGACCTCTGAGGTGTTACAGGTGTGGCCATAACAACAGGGGTTTGGGTAACAGTGAAATGGTTTGTGACCCTCAGTGCACTCGAATGCTGTAAGGAAAAGCCCAGTGCAGGAGGGGACAGTTGGGGCCAGGCAGGCTGCAATCACTGCCTGTACTCAGGAGAGGTGAGGGATGCTTCCCTCCATGGGCTCCTCATCCCCAATACATTACTGTACTTTCTTGTGTCGCTTCTACTTAGGGAAACCCCAAAATTCCTGCCTGGTGTAGATACTTGAAGCAATCATATTGGACAGGAGAGAGTTAGAGGAGTTGGAAGGTCAGGTGGTTCTAACAGGCAGGGATTGCCTTCGGCAGTCTGCTGTTGCTGACCTGATACTCCTGCCAAGACAGCTTCTCTTTCTGTCCTTTAGGGTGTCATTTAGAGGAGTTGCACACAGTGTAAATTCTGGGAGAGCAAAGTCAGTCTCTTTCTCTCTCTCTCTCTCTCTCTCTCTCTCTCTCTCTCTCTCTCTCTCTCTCTCTCCTTGCTTATTCTGGAGCCAGGGCCAAGTTGGGCTTCAGAGATGGGTCACACTGGCTCCACATTTGAGCTGGCAGTAGGTAGGCGTGAGGTGGATCCAGTGGTAGGCTGTGGGAAGCTGGGAGTGTGCTGGGAATGCCCAATGGGGCAGCAGGCTCACTGTGCCTCTCTCCTGTGCCCTTGCCTCATGCACTGGGGACCTCAGAATCTCAAGCTCTTCTAGCTCCCTGTCCTCACCAATAGCGGCCTTTGGGGCTGAGTGTACATGGCTCCCCTGAAGGACAATCTTTCTTGGCAGCACCCACCTGGACTTTTACATGTGGCTGAACCCTCTTCCGCTTTCCCCTACTCCTTTCCAAGCACCACTTCCTTCCAAGCTTTTAATGGAAAAGTAAGTCTGAGGTGATGTCCCCAAGCCAGGGTGGATTCTCCAAAGGATGAAGCTGGTTGTGTGTGCGTGCGTGCGTGCGTGTGTGTGTGTGTGTGTGTGTGTGTTTAGGTTTTCATTGTATGGGAGAGATGGACGCACACTGGGGGGAGTGTGTGTGTGTGTGTGTGTGTGTGTTTAGGTTTTCATTGTATGGGAACTGGCCGTAGGCAGCACTTGGTTTCTTCTAGATGTCAACTCAGGGGACCTCTGTCTCTAACTGCTTTACCTGACAATTAGCCTTGGGAATTGTGCATTGACGACTTAGATCAGGCATGTTAGTATGAGCTCAGCAGGAAAATATTTATGGAACAAAAGAGTCTCTAAGTACCACCTCAAAGGGCCTTTAGAGGCTGCTTTACTGAGATGCCAGCTATTGCCAGTGATTGAAAAATCATCATATACTTGGATGAAGCAAAGAGGGCTGCGGTTTCAGTAACTGAAAGGCTCAGGTTTCGGCCGAGGCTGGATCCAGGACTCAGTCTCTCTTTCTGTACATGGCTTTGTGCCTTTCTCTCTTTGGCGTTAGTCTCCTTGCAGGCCCAAGCATGTGGATGCCCTCTTTTTCTATGTTCTGTAATCCGACCACTTCAGGTGTTGAAGCAGAAAGAGGGCCCCCTCTGTGACGGTTTTCACGGAAGCCTTAGGGGACAGCACCATCAGTCGACTGGAGTCGTGTTTCTGTCCTAACCTTCTGGCAGTGGCCAGGACCGGGACACCTTCACTGGCCAGATTTGGGTTATTTTCTCCTCAGAACCACTAGAACTTGAGAGAGTGATACGCGCTGACCCAAAGGACTAGCCAGGCATTGTTTTGAGAGGTGACAGTTTTCACCAGGAGAAAGCACATCCTGTCCTTTGCAGGGGTGATGGATCCTTCCTTCCAGCTGGCGGGGGTCTCTCCATGGCCCTCTGGCTGAGCATCACTTGCGCCCCCCCTTGCACCTGTGTCCTGCCTGTTTGGTGTTGACCCTGTTCCCTTACACTGCCCTGGCTTCTGCTCTGCACTTTCCTGGCCTTTTCTAAGCTCTGAGAGAGGCTCTGGTGTTGGAAGACAGTGACTGTGTCCCAGGCTGCTCCACTCCAGGAGGTCATGCTTGATCCCTCTGCACTGCCATTTGTCCCCATCTGAGAGCTCCTGTCATGGCCACCCCTCAGGTATCCCCAACTTGTTCTGACCCTCTTTCAGCAGGAGGCCAGGCCTTGCCCTGCCATTTCTGTCCTGCCAGGCTGCCTCCACTGGGTACCCTCTGGGTAGCAGGTGGCTCTGGTCCCGGAAGTCTTCACCCTGTGCAAGGCCTGCATGGGTCCAGCTCCGGACTGCTTTTCAGATTCTGATCATGCTGAGACGATTGCAGGGAAGCTCCAGGGGAAAATGTGGGAAGTGAGGCCTATGAGCCAGATGTGGGCTCAGCGCCGGTCGGGGCTCAAATGTGCACTGAGCGCCCTTGGCTAAGTTACTGAAGCCACTTAGGCCTGTCTGCGCATGCGCAAGCATCAGACTGGGCGTTTGGCATGCACGGCCTTGGGGAAATCAGCCATGTGCAGAGAGCCCACAGCATCAAGCTTGGTGCTATCTGCTCAGTTTTACTGTCATTGGTTTCAAAAGTTCATTGCATTGCATAAAAGGCCTCAGAGCTGGCAGCCCCTTGGAGGACTAGGTGGACACGAAGGCCTTGAGACCAGGAAGGACTTGCCCAAGGTCACACAGTGAAGCCTTGAGCATCTGGATCCCAGCCTGTGGCTCTGGCTACTCTGGCCTCAGAAGGGCTTGGTGGCTTTTGCTGATACTACATTCGCTTCCCGAAGGGAATTAAGGGTAATGGTGGAGGAAATCGAGCTTTAGGAGGAAATAGAGCTTCACACAAAGTTCTGCCCAGTGTCCCTTCACCTGAAGAGGAGACTTGATCAGTCAGAGCACCATGTGGATCGGGCCATCATCATGCTGTTGAGCTCCCCGGGAAGGTGACTCCTGCCGGGGGAGGGAGCTTGAGCCCTGATTTCCTTGGAGAACAGTGGATGCAGGAATCCGGGACTAACGCCTAATGGCTTTGATGGCTTTCTTTCTTCCTTCTTTCTCTTCTGTAGGGGTGGAAAGGTGTGACACTTTTCTTCACTTCAATGAGGGTCACAGCTGGTGCTGTTACAAAAGGCAGGTTAACAAGAGAAAGCGTAACATACAGATTTAATCAAAGTTTTTATTGTGACATGAGTGCCTTCAGATAGGAAGACCCAAGACCCAGGAAAAGCTATCCATTTTTATGCTTATATTCCGTGTAGAACAGAGGTGGTGTAGAAATGTGGTTGGACAAAAGGCCATCAGGTCTGAGGGGCATGACCGGGATGGAGGGTGTCCCACCGAGTCCTGTCTGTGCACATTTTTCCAGGCACCTTTTTCTTTCTGGGTATAGGATGGGTCTCCTCCGAAATGAGAATCAGTAAGGGAGGGGAGGAGTGAGAAAATGACCATTCTAGGTTTGGGGAGGCAAGGGTTCTGGCTTTTGTGTTCTACCTGGGGGAGAATTCACATTTCTGTGACTTGCTTGAGGGAACAAAGAGAGATCAGAGCACAGGAGAAGCCCAAAGAGACTTTGATTTGGAGCCTTTCCAATCTCCTTCAGCTTAAAGTTCTCAAAAAAAAAAAAAAAAAAAATTCTCTTGCAACACTTTTGAGTATCATATTCTGACCCCCACCCTTTCTCCTTTCTCTCCCGTTCCATCTCTCCATTATGTCCTTCCTGCATCACCTTTCCTGTCTCCCTCACCCCTTTCTTCCTTTCTGTCTCCCTTCCTCCTTCTGTTTGTCTTTTTTCCCTGTAAGAATAACAACTTAATTGATTCTTACAAAAACCACGCATCCTTATAAACAATTGAAGTGAAGGAGGAAAAAGAGAGGGAGTATATGATTCCACATCTCACCACCCAGAAATAATCGTCAAAAGCAGGTGGTAGTGGTTTCAGGTGTCTCTAGGAATATGAACAGGTGTACAAACAGAAACAGTTTCATGAAACAAGAGTATTTGACACATACTATTTTAAAATAAACACATTGAATTTTGCTAGAATTTCATAGCACCAAGGAGAAAGAAACTCAAAATGAAACTCAAACAATGGCTGACTTTTAGAGTAATTTTTTTTTCACCTCAAAAAAAGCCACTGTTTTTAGCTGGGCATGGTGGCACAATCTGTAATCCCAGCTCTGTGAGAAGCTGAGGCAGGAACATTGTAGGTTCCTGCACAGCCTAGGCGATTGAGCAACTGAGTGAGACTCAATCTCAAAAAAAAAAGGGGGAGGAGGGGCTCAGGTTGTAACTCAGTGTGAAGGCCATGGGTTCAAACCCTAGTGTGGCAGCCAAAGAAACACCCTCTCCTCCAATCTATCATTCCTGAGAATCTCTAAGATTAAGGGGGAAAAAAAAGATTATGAAGAACACTATGTTCTGAGAGTCGTTTTGATTAACGAATACTTCTAATTCCAGACAATTTCGACTTGCTTTGTACTGTGAAAGATGAAGGTTTGAGCAGCTTTTCACCTGAAGCTCCCTACCAATTTTATTTACTGGATTAGACCTTTACCTTGTCCAAGTTTAGAACACATGGATTCTCTTTTGTGGTTTCCTTTAATTCCATATTTTGTTATATTCAATGCTTGCCATTTTTCATGACCTTTCTATTTCAAAATTTCCCCCCGCTCTACTACAGTGTTTTATTTTCTTGTGTAATAGCTTTTTTTTTTCCTCCTAGGGAACATGTGTGCTATGTTGCTTGAGTTCTTTGTACTAGAGAATGCCTCTCTCTCTCTCTCTCTCTCTCTCTCTCTCTCTCTCTCTCTGCCTTTTAAAAATCTGGTACTGGGGCTTGAACCCAGGGTCTTTGCACTGAGCTATGTTTTTAGTCTTTTATTTTGAGTCAGGGTCTTTTTAAACTGTCCAGCCAGGCTGGGCTTGAATTTCTAATCCTCCTGCCTCAGCCTCTCAGTGCTGGGATTACAGACTCCCCTGGCTGGATTAGACCTTTACCTTGTACCAAGCACTTGTCTCTTGATTTTAAGGACAACTTGACACATACGAGCTTTTCTCTTTAAAGCTGCCTTTCCACAGGCTTAGCTGCATCTCTTTCCCTTTTGCTTCCTCCTTTTTCCTCAGTTTCCCCTTTCCCTTCTTGGTCTGGCCCCTCTTCCCACTCCATCAAGACCCCTCTTCCCCCAACCTTTTCAAACTCCACCCCATTTGCTGGCCCCTCTGGTTTCCCTGATGATAAGCTTTGCTTGGACCTAACTGCCAGTGAGAATTTTAAGGCATGTTTGTGGCTGCTCTATTCTCTAGCCCTCTCCTATTCTCTGAGAATGTCTGCCTGTCGCTTTTTATGCTTGACTGAGGTGAGAGCTGTGTGACATCTCAAATTCCTATTTCCACTGTGGCTTGTGGACTTTGCTGCCCACTCTTCCTCTGCATTGAAACTTGCCGAGGAAGAACTTGAGTGCAGAGTGGTTTCATGTGTTCTTCCTACCTGAGAAAATGCTTCTTCTCCCTCTGTGGGTTCATGAAGAATTATTTTCTTCGTTTCACCATTATATTTCTTGATGTCCATCATTTCAAGCACATTTTTTCCCCTGAACATGTGGGACCTGTTGGATGTAAAGATGAAGTCCTTCACCTGGAGGCAAATTTCCTGCGTGACAGCTTGGAATGTCTTTCTTCTTTCATTTTTCACTCCTGTATTCAGGCCGGGCAGGAAGGAAATAGGTGTGAAAAAAGTGGAAACGCGCTCAGACTCATTTCGCAAGGTGAGTCTATTCCAGGCTGTAACATCAGACAAAAGTGGCGAAAGAAAACTGCGAATGGAACTCATTTAGGGACAAACGTTACTTACCAAATATTAGGATAGCAAATCAAGCACGAGGTCATAAGAAACATCCAGTGCGTTCAAATGTGGCTTATCCCAACAACAAACGATGATTGAACATTAGAAAATATACTAATGTAACTTATTCCGTGGATAGATTAAATTGGATTCTCTTAATAGAGGCTGAGCAGCGGTTGATGTAATTTAACACCCATTATGATTAGACAGAAAAGATGAGGCACTGTCTTAGCTGGAGTGGCACTTGCTGTCCCTTGGGGAGGGAGCCTGAGCGGTCACGGCAGCTGGAATAGCAGTTCTATTTGGAGAGTTCCTGTTTGCTCTGGGCTGAGGCCTTTCCTGGGCTGTGGGGCTTTTGGTGTCCAAAGTAGGAGGTCTGGCAGGGGGTCACCGTGCACAGAGGCTGGTGGCAGCATCGCAGGGGACAGAGGAAGGACAGAATGGTGCAACCGTTCTGCAGAAGAGAATGAGATTTAAAAAAACTTATCGTTCCTGAGAGAGAGGGAAAACTAACGGAAAAAGGGGCAGAGAGTTTAAAGAAGGAAGCGAAAACATGCCACGGTGGAGTTGCTGTGCTTGACGGGCAGCCCGAGGCGTGGGCTGAGGGTGTTTAGGACCTCGAGGCCTGAAGCTGAGTGGGAAGATGTGTTTGGCTGCTTCTTCCTGTCAGATGTGGGCTGGATCCAGCTTTACAGGCTTTCTACTTAATAGACCACTGCTCCAGGGCTGGTGGAGTGAGGGTCAGGTGCAGCCCCTTTCACTGAGCAGTTGCCTGGAGATAACTGTGTCCCTCTGCTCTTCACAGCTAAGGCCTGACTGACAAACGGGTCCCAAAAGATGGAGTTGCTACAGACCCATCTGGAGAGATGCCCTTTGGCACAGCCTAGGCCATTTGTGAAGGTGTGGGCCTTTGTGGACGACAGGGCTGGGTGTCCCATTTGAGTCCACGCAGTGAGGATCAGAGACAGTATGCAGGGAAGCAGGCCTGAGAGGGGTAGAGGTGACCTCCAGGATTCGCAGAGATCTAGGAGAATGCACTGGACTTACACAGAGGACAAGGTTAGAGTTTGGGGGCTCCTATCTAGATTGAGTGGGTGGGGAGGCCCTTACCTGTGTCTGCACACAGAGGCTCACCAGCTCAAGTGACTTGACCAGAGTCACCCACTAAGATACAGAGCTGAGATCAGAACCTGACCCATGGGAGGGAAAGCTGGAGAGCAAAGGTGGGTGAAATGACCTGGCTGAGTCGCTAAGTGTGTGGCTTTGAGCTGGTTCATTCCCTTCCCTGGGCCTCAGTTTCCCCAAGAAGGCAACGAGAGAAGTGGATCTCAGAACATTTCTACTTCTGATGTTGGTGTTAGAGGAAATGCTGGAGTTGCTGGAATGCAGGAAGGGCCTGAGTAGCATATGATGCTCTAAGTAGGTTGGTTTCTGTCTCCTGTGGAGGGTGAGCTGGGGGATTAGAACCCAAACACAGGCACAGCTTATTGTGCACCTTTTTCTTTAAGAACAACATCTGCCTCTAAGTAGGTTACACTTACTGTGACTTGTTTGCATCCTGCTTTGCTTAGAAAGCAAACTCTTTCTTCAAAGCTAAGCTTCCTTCTAGGCCTATGGGATTAGCACCTACTTCAGATTAATGGGGTCCATATTAATGTGATTTATCGTCATGGCTTTCAAAAGCTATGGTCTACTTAACGGCTACCTTTTCTTCTTTTTTTTTTTTTTTTTTTTTTCCGGACCAAAATTTAGGACACCTGGGCTAACAAAAGATACTTTCTGTTGTGCGTGCAAACATATGGAGCATCTTAGAGAGGTATGGGAAGCAGAGCATGCAGAGCTGACCGCAGCTGCCAGACGGAGCAGAATGATTCTGCGCTAGTGGGCGGGACCTCTCTGGGAGTCCAGAGTGCACACTGCCATGCAGATCTTGGGTGTCCTGTAGGAGCAATTTGATGCCTTTAGCTAGATGGTGCTTGAAAATTTCCAAAATGCTGAGTGCTACTCAGACTTGGAGAGAGTAAGAGAGCCAGTCGCCTGCACTTTTCCAGTGTGGCTGTCCACGCTGCAGCCCTGTCTGTGACACCGACAGGATTTCCGTGCCACAAGCCATAAGCAGCCCATGGATTCCAAGCTCACCATCTCTTTCCTGGTGTGTCTGATTGAGAACTCTAGCTTAGGTCATTTGTCTTTGGCATCTTCCACTTTATCATTACATTTGTGGTTGATTGAAGCCTGCGACAAGCCCAAGGAGGGATTAAGGACCTTCTGGTTCATCTTTAACCATTTCTGAGCTAATCTGGCATCAAAAAGACGGCTTGGAGTCCCCCGTTCCAAAGGAGGCACCTGGCACCTCCCCTAGCCCTCATGCACAAGAGACTGTGTGTCCTTTTACGCTGCCATTTAGCTGTAAACGATTATGTAATTACATTTGTGAATGTAATCCTGTAGGGCATTATCCTAATTATAGCCCACAATCCTTTTTAGCAGCTTTCACAGAAATAATTTGTGCAATGAAATTGGGGCTCTTTAGGCTGCAGGAATGTCTGGAATCTGGCACACACAGCCAGCTCTGCCTCTTGGGATCCACAGGGCCTTGCCTCTTTCTTATGGAGGGGGATCATTGAGGGTCTCACCCATGGACAAGCTTAAGTTGCGGATCCCCAAACAACTCCAGAGAACTGCTTCTTTTCTTGATGGCTTAGCTCAGCTTCTCATCACTTAATATAATTCTGTACAAATAGTTGGGAGTGAATTTTGTGGTGTGTAGGCTAAATCTTCATAAAACTGTTTAAAGCTAAGAGAATTTCTAAGTTAATGGTCATCAAGAACAGAAATGTCTGAATCAGACAGGCAGTTGTTTTGGGTCAGAGGGAGCTGAGAAGGACCTGAAAGCTCTTGAGGTGGACACTGAATGGGGGTGGACAGTAAGATGTAATTAGCAGATGTGTCAAAATTGAAAGATGCCAGGCAGTTTGCCGCAGTAAGCTCTCCTCCCTCCCCCCTTGATGCCTGCCAGATTCCCTCCCCTCCCCTCCCTTCCCCTTCTCTCTCCTTCCCTCCCTCCATCCTTCATTCTTTCCTGGTTCCCTCCCTTCTCTTCTTTCTTCCTCCCTCTCCCCTCCTCCTTCTCTCCTTCCTTTCTTCCTGCAGGTCTGAGCGTGTCATCTTGTTTTGCACCCCAAGGCTAGGCCTAGACAGCTCTCAGCTGGAGATAGCACTGGGGTTGACCCTTGCCAAGCTCATGCACATAGCATGTGTGGGCCTCAAAGTCACCCATACTTTCTGTCCAAACTAATTATAATTCTTTTGTTCTCTTTGTGGTCTTTTCTCCTGATAAGCATCTTTATAAAACTTTAATATTTAATTATTATTGATATATTAGAGTTCTTAAGAGAGACAGAAACAATTGGATAAATATGTAACTATACAAGAGAGGAATGGGCTGGCTATGGGGGGTGAGTCCTGTAGCAGCCATCTGCCTGCAGGAGGCCATCTGCCTGCAGGGGGCCCTAGACTGGGGTTGGGGTGGGGAATGGCTTAGTCCAAGGCCTGAGGCTCAGAACCAGGGAAGCTGGTAGTGCTTGAGGTGAAGGCTTGAGATCCTCAGGGCTCTTGCATGAGTCTTGGAGCCCAAAGCTTGCACTTCTGAGGTCCAAGGGCGGGAGAAGAGTGTATCTCAGCTCCAGGAGAGAGTGGAACCAGGTCACCTTCCTTTCTTTTAGTTCCATCTGGACCCTTGGCTGAGTGGTGGTGCCTGTCCACATTGAGGGCCAATCTTACCACAGAGTTTTCTCAGATTTGCATTGAGTCTCCTCCAGTGATCCCCTGAGGTACCCCAAAACCATGCTTTTCCAGTTCTCTAGGTGTCTTCACTTAACTCCATGAAGTTGATATGCAAGAGAGCGCATCAACAACAGAAGGGTCTTTCTGACCTGCTGGGTCAGGCCAAGGGTGTGAGTTCACAGCTCTGCTCTTCCTTTCACACCAAGCTGTGCTATGCTCATTCAACATTATTATACACAGTGAACAGTTTAATTCAATGGGCTCTATACTTAAGATACTCTACAAAAGATTCTCTCAAGCAAGTCGTACTGCATTTTTATGCAAACCGTCTACATGTAAATGAAGTGGGAAGTTTCTTTGATTAAGATGGAAAGCTGTTTATTGAGGTCTGTCCCTTTATCTTATTTTTTATTACATTTTATCTACTGTTTCTAATGTATTGAGTTGAACGTTTAGTTCGTTAAATTTTATTCTTGTTCAGTAATGAGAATAACCAAGGTTATTAATCTTCCTCTGAGTTTACTTTTGGATGGATGATCCCATAAGTGTTGATGTGATGATAGGAACAACTTTTTTGATAGCCTCCCAATTCTATTGAATCCCAGAGGTTTTCAGGAGGTTTGGAAACTTTTTAAGTTAACACATCTGAATGATTAGGTTGAAAAATTAAGCACTTATCATTCACTTCTAGCTTTATTGTTTTGTAATAAAAGAATGTGACCCATCTAATTTTGGAAATTATGGAAGTATTTTTTGAGTAAAAATATTTATTTTTGCAAACAAATCGTGGGAGCTGGAGAAATATTTCCTGTAGGAAATCAAATTCATCAAGTTGTGGTGTGATTTGCTATATTTCTTGTTCATTTTGCTTTTGCTATGCTGTCCACCCCGGGATGAGCCAGGACAGAGGCAGGGCTCCATATCTTGCAGGCCGTTGTACGGGGATGACCAGAGCACGGGCCTGTCTCTTGTTCCTTCCCTGCAATCTTGCTTGAGGGAGGAGCTCTTGAGTTGGATGCCATGTTTTGAGTCCTGGCTCCAGCCGCTCCTCACTATGGTGAACTGGGGATGGAAGTAGTGACTTGGCAGAGATTCAGGGCAAGAATAGAGAACCATGCCCCCTGCCCCACCCAGCCTGCAGGAGTAGCCTTGCTATGGGACTGGAGAGACAGATTCTTTATTCTTCAGGATCGGTCGTAATAATGGCTAAGATTGGACTTTGGAAAGCATTGGGGGGACAGCCAGGGATTCTGAGCAATGTCGCGGAAAGCACCTCAGGCCTTCTGGGGCTGGCTGCCTGCATTCCTCACTCCTCATCCATCCATCCATCCATCCATCCATCCATCCATCCATCCATCCATCCTTCCATCCTGATCTATGGAAACTCCAGGAGTCCCAAAACAATGGGTTGCCATCTTGCACCACCTCTGTCACTGCTAGGGACAGGCAGGCTCTGCATTTTAAAAAGTTTGGGGGTCAGATAAATCTAGCCCTGTAACCTCAAGAGAGCTCCTTAGCACCTCTCAGCCTCAGTTTTCCCCTTCAGAGGTTGGTGGGGTCTAGACAGCATGCAGGGAGTCCTCCTACGGCTGAAGCATCACAGGAATGCTCCACTGTTAGATGATCCTCAGGGAGTGGGCACACCTGGCACATGGCACTGATGGCCCCAGGGACATCAAGAGCCCATTGGACTTGTCCTTTTGCCCAGATTTTGTGATGATAAGTGGGGCTGTTCCTGCAGAGCACAGTGGGGAAAGAGTAATCTACTGTGAATTATTTTCATATATTTCTAACTAGAGATTTTTTTCCCATTTCAAGCCATTTTCACAAATCTCTGCTGATGCCATGCTCTCTCCCCACCCTTTCCTGGTCACCTTGGGCCCTCAGTTTATCATGGTCCTTGTTTTCGCCCTGCCTGGAACAGTAAATCGGGCTGCAGCAGCGCCGGCCAATGAAACACCCTGACACTTAGTCATTTCCCTGTGTTCCTCTTGAAAGTCTCTGCAGCACCTCAGAGATTCTCCCTAGCCCAGGAAGTAAATCATGAGCCTTGCCATTCACTTGGAGGCACCCGAGCTCTTCTTGAGATGTCTCTGCACCCTGGAAGCAGAGACCTGTGAGGTTGGCATGGTGTGATCCAGCCCAGCGGTGGGCAGGCAGGTGTGCCCAGGGTAGCTGGAGTGCATCTTGGCACGAATCTCCTGGCAGGTGCCATGGGTTATACAGAATTGCATTCACATTGATTTCTCTAGGAGGTTTAGCTGTTTTGAGGACTGAACTCAGGGCCTTCTCACTGAGCTACATTTCCAGCTCCTGTTTAATTTTTTTCCAGGTTCCCCCCCTTTTTGGGGAAAACTGATCATTTGCCAGTATGTGAGCTGATGCAGTAGCGGCCAGTAGCTCCTCTTTGCTGTGGCCATGTAAGGGGTGCAAGGCTGGGGTCCATGGTTGTGACTCCCCAGGACACCAGTCTCATGATCTCTGCCTAGTATCTCAGAACCTACTGAGGCTGCAAAGCTGGCCATGTGAGAAGGGGCAGCCCAAGGGGTGGCAGGGCGGGAGCAGAGCCTCTACCCAGGGTTAGAGGCTCTTGAACCTGGGCAGATTTCACAGCTGTTATGCTCTCTGGTAGCCCCTAAATCTTCAACTGGAGTCAGCTGGTGGGTCTTCCCAGGTGTGTTTCAGGGGGTGGCTACAGGCAAACCCAAGGTTCATGCTTAGGGGCCCTGACTGATGTGCCCCAGTTTCCAGATGAGTCAGCCCTTCCGTCCCTATAGACGGGGTCCTGGGCTGGGCTCTCGTGCCCCAGTGTGTAGCCACTCTTCAGCCTGAGCTCTGCTCAGTTTGCTCAGGGGTAGTCAGTGCAGCTGCCAAGCTCTCAAAATACAGAAATCATTTAAAGTTTTTCTTCTTCCACATTCATGCACATTAAGGATCCTGGAAGTGTGAGGCTGAAGGTTTCCTCTAAATGATCTTTCCTATAAAGAAAGGGAGTGTGGAGGAAGGCACAGCATGAGTGACTCCTCATGGCCTTTGCAGCCAGGCAGGCATATCAAACCCTGCACAGCTGCATGGCTTTGGGCAAGTTCCTTAGCCTCTGCACGTCTGAGTTTCCTCAGCTTTACACTGGGGACTGTCCATTAGCATCTGAGCTACTGGGCTGCTGTCGTGCATCAAAGCCTGATGCCAGGAGAGACCTGTGGTTAGTGTTATATGGTGAGACAAGACCCAGGAGAGGACCCTGTGGGCCTGGGAACCAGTAGGGGTAGCCAAGCTGGTGCTGCAGTCAGGCCCAGAGTTCTAACCCAGGTCTGCTATTCCAGGAAGGGGTGACAAGAAGAAGGGTCACAGGCCCTGTGCTCCACTCTAACTGCTGTTGCTGAGGTGGGCTTCGCACACCTGCCTTCCACTGACCTGAGACTTCCAACTTACCTCTGTACAGACCGGGAGGTGGCTGGGCCCCTTCCTCCCGCTGTAGGGATAGAGGGTCTCAGGAAAGGCAAAGCTCGTGGAAGTCTGCTGTTTTCTTTGTCTGCCTCCCGTGTATCTCAGTCCGGCTGAGGACTCATGAAGCGCTCCTCTCAGACTCCATTGGTGAAGGACAGGGCTTCCACATCTGCCCTCCACACCTGTGCTGGCTTCGATGGTTCAGGTGGAATAGTTCTGTTGGCCCCTAGGGGGCGCGCAAAGCACCTCCAGCTCTCCTGATGCTGTCTGAGAAGGGCTAAGCTCCCAGCCCAGGGCTGAGCCCACATAAAGCTGAGTCTCCTCTGTATTCTTCCTGGGAGCCTCTGAGGCTTGTACTGGGCCAGCTCTGCATGGGGATAGGGCAAACACCTTTGCTTCTGAGCAGGTGAGCAGTGTTTCTAGCTTGCTCTTCCTTGTGCTTAATGCCTGCTTTGAGGCAGAGGGTGTGGATTGCCCAGGGGCTTAGAGGCATTCACTGGTTTTCTTTAAGAAAGTGACAGGGCAGTGGGTCAGAGCAGGATGTGAGACTCAGCCAGTCCTTATCCAGTTCCACCCTGTTCTTTATCAGCTGAGTGGCCCCAGAGAAATTATTTAACCTCTCTGAGCTGCAGGGTCCTTATCTGTGGAGCGTTTTAATTTAGGTTGCTCTGGAAGCAGAAATGGGGTACAGGCAATTTATTAGCACAAGAGTTGGAGGTGGCTAAGATAGAGGACAAGGAAAGAAGTGTAAAGTATGTTGTTGGGCTGGGTACTTCTTATGAAGACAGGGACTCATTCTTGCAGGGATCCTCTGAAATAGCAGGCAGCATGAGATAATCTGCCCTCAGATTATCGCTCTAGATGTCTCAGGTCGAGATATTTGTCCACTGATACCTTTTCCCTACTGTCCCCACTGGCCAAGCGTTGCTTCCCAGGTCCCCTGCTTCTGAATAGTGGCCTCGCCTTAGCCCGGCTCCCACATCAGCAGCTCCATCCTCTATTCCTGGAAGAAAGATTAATGGCTGAAAGGTTGGACAAGCCCTTGGGGTAGCTTGCTGCCTGTATGCAGGGACTTATTATTCACAACAGCTGCTGACACCCAGACTAGGCTAAGGGAACCAAAGGCAAGGCAACTCCACCTCCTGGGGTGGTTTAGCATGAGCTTATGCCAGTGGCTTTAGCACTGGGTTGCCTGGCAGGCAGTAAAGGCATGGGGAATGGGAGCTGTTTTCCATCATTACTGTTGTTGTGGTTGTTTTATTATATCATTTGGGCATGCCTAGCCAGATTTACTGTGTTACCTAGTCAGCCCATGTGTCAAATGGTAGCCTAGAGGCCACATGCAACCTGCACATGTGTTTAGTTTTTCCAGTAAGTATTTAGAGCCTTTTAAACTGAATTGCAACTATTAACAATTTTGAGTACTTTCATACAAAAATAGGGAGTTCTGGTCTCACAGGAATTTGTCCCATGGTGGGTAGGGGAAGAAGCTGCCCAGTATGGGAGCTGAGGGTTGGCAGGTTCAGGGGTCCTGGGGAGGAAAACCTGGCCAAGAGGTCCCAGAGCTCCTCCTCTTCCACCTGGGAGCTCATGCATTTGAAACCTGCAGGGTCTACCAGAAGCAGTTCCCATTTTTTGGAGTAGCTGGCCTGCGGGTTGCCTCCTGCCTAGATCTTAAGAGGGCCCCTGCTGCTCTAAATACTGTGTGCCGTATCTGACGGAGGGAAAAAATGACTAGTCTGGAGTGTGACTGCAACAGATCCTGTCTGGGGGGGAAAGAGTCAAGAGCAATCAGCAAGACTGATAGGAGACAGCACAGGGGTTTTCATTCCCATTCATTTAGCTCTTTCTAGCGTGCTTAAACTTCCCGTATATTAACATTAAGTGCCTGATAATTAAGCACGGGAAGTAAGAGGTGGAAGGAATGGATGGTGCAATGAATCTCGCAGCTTCTTTTACTTATAAGGGCTCCCGTGGCTTGAGTGGTTTTGGAGGGACAATCCCACTCAAGGGACAGGGTGCTGAGAGTCTGGGCTTCAAGCAGGCCCTGTGCCCTCCCTTCACTTGGGGCTGCTGTCTTTATGGGTTTAGGATTTGGGAGACTTTCCCCTCCTTGTTCAGTTTTGTTTCTCTGCTTCTGGTGCCTGCCATTCCATTACCAGAGCATGAAGTGGCATCTTGGGTGCCCACTCTCCCCTGGTTATTACTTGGTTGTTCTGTGGAAGTCAGCTTCTCTGAGCTCCAGCTTCTCCGCCGTGCAATAGAAATAACACTGATGAATTTCCCAGAGTCATTTTAAATACTAAGCCTGAAAGCCATAAAAGACACGGTGAAGGATAGGGGTGGTGGTGGTGGTGGTGGCAGTGAGCATTTTAAATTATTGAGCAAACAGCTACTTGTAGCACACAGGACCAGGCCATTCATTGGGGATTATAAGGGATACCTGTCTCTGTCTTCACAGGCATCCTGGGGGCCTTCCCCATGATAACCTGGCCATGGGACAGCTACCTTGATTTTCAAAGAACAATTTCTCACAGTTTTCAGGGAGAGCAGTGCTGGTTTTTATCTCTTGTTGCAGTCCTGTCCCCTGGGAGGCTGGCAGCGGGGAGGGGCACTCCTGGAGCCCTCACTCATGAGGCCTGAGGTGGTGGCAATTTAAATTCATCCTTCCCTTATCAACGCCCCCAGACACCTGTCTTGGACAAGGTGCTCTGGGAGCCGGACGGGATGTCCAAAATATCAGCGTCGCTTCCACCATTCGGGCTTTTAAATCACAACAGCTTAGGAAGATGCTTTTAAAAAGAGCATTTATTGTTTGTGTTCAACTTACAACAGCCATACACACTTACTGGGGAGAGCTTAGAAAAAATGAAAATGTGTGAATAAAAGGATAGAATCTTTCATAATGCCTGCCCTGATTTAGGTGCTCTCAACAGTTTGATGAATTTCTATTTCAAATTTCCTTCCTTCCTTCCTTCCTTCCTTCCTTCCTTCCTTCCTTCCTTCCTTCCTTCCTTCTTTCCTTCCTTCTTTCATTTTTGCTCCCTCCTTTCTTCTTTGTAAAAAAATTGTTATAAAATAATTCAAATAAAGGGAGCAACATGCAGGGAACATACAGCGGTCACTCATGTTCTCATCACCCATCCATCGTGCTGTTGCCCACCGCATCTCCTGTCCTTTTTCTTGAGGCGAATGTTACAGAGTTGAATCTCTTCTTACTATTCTCACAACAGCCACTCCCTGAAATTGAATACTTCCTTTTCAGGTTTATATTCTCACTGCATGTACAGCATGTATATCCATAAACAATTATAATATAGAATATATGGAATATATGATATATATTGGGGATACATCCTATGATATGCATATACAACAACTATTTGTCCAGTCTCCTATTAGTGGATTTTATGTTTCAGTAACAAACATTTTTGATGACCTTTTCTTGTCCTTGTGTGCTATGTATTTTTTCCTGTATGTACGCAGAAATGGGATTTCTGAGCTCTAGGGTGTGGACCCTTTCTTTTTTTTGTTTTGTAGGGAAGGGTCTACTGGGGTGCTTAAACTTCCCGTATATTAACATTAAGTGCCTGATAATTAAGCACGGGAAGTAAGAGGTGGAAGGAACGGATGGTGCAATGAATCTCGTAGGGTCTCACTGCCAGATTGGACTCTTATTGATCCTCCTGTTTACAGTCTCCCAAGAGCTGGGATTACGCTCACACACCACCACACCCAGTCTCAATTGCCGTCTCAGCGCACCCCTGGGGCAGGGCCGGCATGGCAGGCCGGGGATCGAATCCTCGGCCCCTGAGCCTGCTTGCAATTGGAGTCAATTTTGTGAACTAGTTGTAGCTCTTTTAATTCTTACCAACAAATAGTATTTTCATTTTTCTTCAGTTGTAATTACCATGTGGTATTGCTGGATTTTAAAATTTTAGTCAATCTGGTGGTGTGCTGTGAGGTATATGGCATTTCATTCTAATTTGCATTCCCCCCCAAATGTTACTGAAATTAAGCAGCATTTAATATGTGTATGGCCCATTAGGGTTTCAACTTCTTTGAATTTGACCATTAAACGATTTGTTTCTAACTGCCTTATAATTCTTTATATAGTCTCAGGACTCATAAGAGTTGGCTACACATGTTGAAATGTAGAATTTTAGATTGTGGCTCATATTTTAGCTTTGTTAATGTTATTTTTGGACCACAAAAGTTTTAAAATTTCAATGCAATCACATTTATAATTGCATTCTTTTTGAGAGCTTGTTTAGAGGTTCGAGAAGGGGAGCAGAACTCATATACTTTTGGTAAAATAAAAGATCCTCCTCTGTTGAGAGTGGTCATCTTCTTCAATGGAGCGCACAACTTTGGGATACTCGTGGGGCATTGAGGGAGGAGGGGGCCGCTCACCTAGCCAGCCAGATCAGCCAATCAGCCCTGGCAGTCAGTGTGGTGACAGGTGTCACAGCGATATTGTCCTCATGTTCCATTCTGTTTGATAATGTATGTATACTTTTTTTTTTTAATACGTTGAAGGGTTCTGGTATGACACAGTCAATGGAAGTGAAAATAGACAAGTGGAACATGAAACTGAAAGCTTGTGCACAGCAAAGAAATCACAACCTGCGGAATACGTAAGAACAATCTACAGAAGGAGAGAAAAATATTTTCAAACCATATATCTGATATGAGGTAGATATCCAAAGTATAATGTACAAGGAACTCTTACAATGCAATAGCAATGTCCCCCAACCTAACATGGTTAATAAAATAAGGAAAAAGGGGCTGGGGAGATGGCTCAGTGGAATAAGCACTTCCCTGGCAAGCACAAGGGCCTGAGTTCAATCCCCAGTTCTGCCAAAAA
>NW_004524659.1:2335937-2353224 GCF_000260255.1 Octodon degus | reverse complement strand
GGCAGGATAGTTTGAATAATTATACTGCGGATTTCTGCTGGTCTTTTGAAGGGAGCAGTTCATGTTTAAAACTGTTTTCTTTTTATTCTTATTTTTTTCTTTTACATTTCTTATAACTTTTTTGTGGGTGTTGTTTTCTTTCATTTTTTAAAAAAACAATCTTGCATGTTTATATCTAGAAATCTGAACAACTGATTTGAAGACAACAATGTGCACTGTAAGAGCCTTTGTTGAATTCCTATTTGTTTATTGAAATTTTGTGTCATTTTTAATGCTTTTTGTTTTTTATTATTCTGTATTTTTAAAAAATAAAGTAGGTTTTTTTTCAAAGAAGATATATAAATACTCAAAAGATATATAGCAAGATGGTCAACGTCACTAAACATCAGAGAATTGCAAATCAAAGCCACCATGAACCGTGCATGGTGCCTCATGTCTGTAGTCCCAGTTACTCTGAAAGCTTAGGCAGGAAGATTTCAAGCTTGAGGCCAGATTCGGCCAGTCAAGTCCTGTCTCAAAATGGAAATATTAAAAAGGGCTGGCTCAGCGGACTAAGTGCTTGCTTAGGTAAGTGAAGGGGCCGGCGTTCGATCCGGCATATGGCACCATATGCTGCTCCAGCCCCACCCCGGGGAGTGCTGAGCCAGCGATGGAGTCAGGGTGTGGTGGTGCATGCCTGTAATCCCAGCACTAGGGAGGCAGAAATCAGGAGGATCACTATGAATCTGAGCTGCGTAGTGAGACCCTGCACACACACACACACACAAAAAAAAAAAAAAAAAAAAAAAAGAAAAAAGGGCTGGAAGCCTGTATGTGGCAGAGGAAGAACTGTTGCCTATTTGAGGGAGAGCTTGCTATTATTTGGATCTAAAATATACCTCAAAAGGCCCATGTGCTGGATCCCCAGGGCAGCAGCATTAGAGGGGAGGCTTTTAGGTCATTGGATCATGAGGACTTCACGTCATCATTGGGTTGATCCATCAATGGATTCATAATTTGATGGCATTACTGGGGTTATGGATACATAAGAGGTGGGGTCTAGTTGAAGGAAATGGAACATGGGGTCGTTTCTTTGGGGACTCTATTTTGTCCCCAATCCCTTCCTTTCTGGCAAACCCATTCTCATTTTCTCTCTCTTCCATCTTCCCCCTTTCCTCCTCTTCTCCTCTCCTCTTCTTTGCTCCTCTCACTGTCCTATTCCTCTTCCCCTTTTCTTCCTTCTTCTCCTCCTTCTTTTTCCTCCTCCTTCTTTTCCTTCTTCTCTCTCTTTCTTCTACTATGCCTATCCACCATGACATTTTCTGCTTCACCACAGGCCTAAAACCAACAGAGTCAGTAGACCACAGACTGACATTTCCTTTAAATTTATATTCTTAGGTATTTTGTAACAGTGACAGAAAGCCGACAAACACAGAAGTAGCTGAGGGACATGAAATCAGTACATTGGAGAGATAACTGTGCTTCAGTCTCCATTGTGGCATTATTCATAACAGGCAAGTGTGGAAGCAACCAAAGTGTCCCTCAGAGGATGAATGAATAAAGAAAATGTCACACACACACACACACACACACACACACACACGTTGTTATTTAGCCACAAAAAAGAAATCCTGCTATTTTTGACATTGGTAGAACTTGAGAGAACTAGGCTAGGTGAAATAAATCTGATAGAAGAAGTCAAATACTGTATAATTTTGCTTACACATAGAATCTAAAAAAGTCAAACAGAAACAAAGAATGAAATGGTGGTTGCCTGGAACTAGGAATGTGAGAAATGGGGAAAGGCTAGGAGAGGGTACAAACTTTTCATAACCAAGTGAATAAACTTTAGGCATTGAAAGATACAGTCACTGTAGTTAATATATAATATAATGTAATTATTTCATTATATACATAAAATTTTCTCAGATTAGATCGTAAATGTTTTTCCTACAATAAACACAAAGGTAACTATGTGATAACTGTGTTAACTAACTTGAATGTGATAATTATTTCAAAGGACCAGCATATATCAAAGCCTCATGGAGCTGGTGAGATGGCTCAGTGGTCTAAAGCACCTACTTAGAACAAGCTTAGCAAAGCACAGGGACTGCGGTTCAATCCCCCAGCACCACATGCCAGCCAGCCCCACCCCCTGGTGGGCTGAGCTGGCCACACACACACACACACACACACACATAAATAAATAAAAATAAAAAAAAGCCTCATGCTCACTGAAATATATCCAAATTACTTGTCAATAACACGTCAAGAAACTGGTTGAAAATTCCCCAAAGCTTTATTTCCACAGTTATAGTATTATAATTTCTAGAGTGCCCTTTTGTTAACAGTGAAGTATAAGATGTTTGTATCTCACAGAGAGGTTTATATATAAAAACAGATACATACTCCTATATACAGTTGGGTGTAAACAGTATGTACATCATTGATGCGGAGGGGCACACACATGTGTGTGTATACGCACATCATTTATTGAACAATCTTCCTTTCCTGCCTTGTTTTAAATTCTATTTCTGCAACATGCTCCATGGCTGCTTTTCTCTAGGAGTCCTACCATAATAAAGTAATGATCCTTCTCTGAGAGGATCTTTCTTATACTAAGATTTGGTGTTCAGTTGTATGAGTATTTTTCATTTCTCTCTCTCTCTCTCTCTCTTTTTTTTTTTTTACCCAGATAATTTCATGGAAAATTCTGTTGAACGTCTCCCACAACTGAGGTTGTGTGGAACTTTTGTTTTTATTGAAACAATGAAATATTATGCAGGAAGAGACAAATAGATTGGTAGAACAAAGAGAAAGAATGAAAATAGACTCAGAGAAATTTAGAAACTTGACAGATAGCCGATATAGAACAAAGAGTGGAGAAAAGTGAATGGTTCAATAAGTGCAATTGAAACAATGATGTGTTTGTACATGCATACTATGTAATGCTTAAATACATAAATGTTTTCACTTATCCTTAAATACTTAAAATTTGTGTAATTTATGCTTTTGTACATAAATAACTTAGGGGCATTGTTTGAAAAATGTTATCTAGTTTTTAATGTAACCACATGGGGACCCTGAGAATAATATTTGAGTTTTTGAAACTTGTTCAAACTTCTGATGTGCTTGTTCTACAGCAAGTTTGGTCATTTATACCTTTTTTTTTTTTATTGAAAAGAGTGTTCATTTTCTATTTGTTGACTCCACTAGTCTGTATATATCTATCAGACCAAGCTTGCTACAGTGTCCTACAGATTTCTATAGTATAAGTAAATTTTTGTCTGTAGGAGCAATTTCTGATACACTGTTTTAGAATTGCCTGTTTGGATTGTATCAGCTTCTTGTAATTCTGTCACTTTGGCTTTATATATATTTGGAGGCTATGTTGCTGCGAGGAGCATAATATTCCTGACTGTTATATCTGCTTGGTTGGTCCTTTCCTTCCTTAATTACACAGGGTTCTTTATCTCTGTAAATGCTTTTGCTTTGCGTTTGAGTTATATCTGCTGGGGGACTTGCTAGCTTGTTCCACTGCGCTGCCGCCGCTCTCCTGAGTTGCTCACATTGTTTCAGAAATATCCTTCTCTATCTCTGCATTCTGAGCCTCTCTGGGTCATTTGTATTAGCATGTCTCTTGCAGGGAGCAACAAATCACTAAATTAAGAAAAATGCAATCTGTTCGAGTCTGGTTTCCAATCTGTGACAAATCTGTTTACATTTATTATGAATATTGGAATGAGAAATACGGAGTTATTTTTTATTGTGTCATTTTATGTTTTCTTTGCTGTGGTTTGATTTTTCTGCATCCCTTTTTCTCTTTCACTTTTGATTATTAAAGCTGTTATTATTCTCCTCTGCCAGTTGGGAAATTTTCATTTCTGTTTTTGAAATTATCTTTGTTCTTCTTAAATATATTTTTGAAGATTAAGTTGCATAAGCTGGTAAAAAAATCCATCCAAAAACCAGTATTCTCTTAGTCATTTAATATTTTTGGATAATTGCCTTCACATTCTTCTGTGTTTTTAAAAATCTTTTATTTAATTATTTGGTACAGGGTCTCTGGGACTGGCATGGTGTGTGGTACCAGAGATTGAACCTGGTATCCTTGCGCTTCACAGGCAGGCACTTAGACTGCTGAGCTATCTCCCCAGTTCCATTCTTCTATTTTAAAAACAATTACTTATTACAAAAATTTCAAACAAGGCAGAAATAGACAATGAAGAAAGGTTTAAAAAGAATCACTAAATTCCATTATGTCAGATAGATAACGTTTAGTATAGATACATTGACATGGTTACCTTTATTAAACTAATCATCTCTAGATTTTATTTCAAAATGTAAAATATATTAGATATAATTTACTAGAAATTAATAGAAGAAAATGTTACTGTAGTTAAACAGGAAATTATAACTTCAAAATTTCCTTCCAAATGTAAAACGTAATTTCTTAGAAAATCTATTAAAACTAAAAAGATTGTGAAAACATCAGGAATTTTATAATTATTATTAAAAAATTTCAAATGTCAAACTTGCTTAGAATTTCACACCTAGAGCCTAGTGACTCTATTCTTTGAAAAATGAGTCATGGCTGAACTTACTTCCCTGTCATTTTATTGTCCCATCTCTTGAGATTTGCTAGTTATAAAAATATCACTTTGCCCTGTCCAGGTCAATTAATTTCATATTTGGTTCTGCAATTATAATTTCCCTAGTTACTGAATGTTTGTCTACATTTAAATGAATTATTCTCTACTCATCCTGAACTGTTTCACTCAATTCCAGAGGTTATATTTATTATTATTATTATTATTATTATTATTATTATTATTAATGTGTTGTCTTGATATAGCCCCATGCCCCTGTATTCTATATCCTGAAGTATTTAATATTTCAGGACGTGTTTGTCTGGCCTCTACATGTGAATAACTTTAGCTTGATATAATAGTCTTTGCTTGCTTTTCTTCCGCCAGAAACTGAGACAGTACTGTTTGTCTGGCTTGGGATGTTACAATAGAGAATTTAGATAGATTCTGGACTGAGTTAGCATCATATGTGGTTTTGCCATTTCTGTTTGCATGTGCGAACATTTCTCTCAACTTTGAAGCTTTTAATGACTTCACTGAATGGGATGTATCTCTGTGTTGAAATTTCAGAATAAAATTTCCTGAAGCACACTGTGCTCTTTTGTTTGTTTTGCTTTGTTTATGGCAGGTTCATTCATTTTTTGAATACAGGGGAAATTTCTTGTATTATATCATTGAATACATATCTTGTTCTATTTGTTGGGTTTTCTTCCCAGGCCTCCTGATTATTCTTAAGATAAACTACCTTTATAGTGTTTCTCTAATGGTTTTAATTTCTTTTTTATATGCATTCATTTTTATTATGTCAATTATATATTATATCATTTTCTCTGTCAGTGATTAGATTATCAATGGTGTCTATTCTGTTTCTCTATAGTAATGCTACTTGAGTTCTAATTTTGTTTCCCAAGGTTTCTAATATCTTTTTATATCTCATTCTGTAGCTTTACCATCTTATCTTTGAATTTTTAATTGTACTGAATTCATGTTTGCATTAAATTTTGCATTCATTTAAAGCAATTACAGTGATTTTCTTCTGTTCCTGAAGAATGTCTTTGTCTCTTTGGATTCCTTCTCTCTTTGGTCCCCTCTCTCTGTGATGCTTGCCTGGCTTCCCTGACGAGACCTTCCATCTTGCTCACCTGTGGTGATCTTGGCTGGGCATCGTCACCCTACCTGGCACCTCATTTTCCCTTGTAGCTATGGTATGCAGGTTTCATAGCTTTTTCATCTGCTGTCTCAGGTGCTGGTAAAGGGAGGGTGAGTGCACCCTGGGGTAAAGAAGCTTTGTCAGCTTCTCAGGGGCTTCCAACTGCTTTATAGATTTTTATGAAGTGTTCTGGGGTCTACTGTTCCATGTGGGAATATATGCTGTTCATGTGGGAGTACGCCAGCCCCTGGGACATTTCCTGGAGTCTTCCTAACCAGAGAAGAGTCTCGACCTTTTTGGTATCCCAATCCACTATGTCTCCTCAAAAACATGTTGCTCTCCATTAAAGTAAGAAAAAGAAAAAGTATATAAAGTTGCTTTCTAAGTCAGGTCTGCATAAATGCCTCTGAGATGAGAAGTGGGGTGGAAGTGGTTTATTAAAGCAGTACCTCCAGGGAGGCTGCATGGGTAGATGGACCAAAGAAGAACTTTGCTTTTTCATAGATTTGTTAAGGGAATGATGGGGGAAAACTTTAAAAGAGGGTGAATTGGAAAAACACTATGATCTTCCCCTGCTACAGTTGAGCATGAGGCCATGATGGACTCTCAGTATCCCCATCCTCAGCCACCCATCTGAGATTACTCTCTGGCAGTGTTGGTGACTGGCCTGGAGGAGCAGCCCAGACCTTTACTGCCTAAGGAGCTGAACGTATCTTTTCAGATTACAGTTACCAAATTGCCATTTATAATGACCATATGTGGATCCCAAGAGATAGCTTAAGGAATCCTCTAGATCCCTAACAGTTTTTCACATTTCTGAGATTCAACTCTTCCTTACCTGACAGTCCTGGCCAGGACAGCAACTCCTTTCTTGTCCTGATGGTCCATGGTATGAGGAGCCCTAGATTTGACCAAGTGGCAGCTTCCCTTCCTAGTGGGACTCTGCTTTCTTTGCAGCATGACTCCTCCAGCTGGTACCTTCAGCATGACAGGGTACAAGAGCACAGTGAGTTGTGTTTGCTCCTGGTCTCTTTTGTCATCAAGTGTGTAACTTGGTGCAAGGCAATGCATTTGGAACTCAGTGACAATAAATCACAGTTTGCCTTAGAGAGTGGTCTTTGCTGAGACATTCTGGGCAGCAAAGGCAAAGCCCTGCCATAAATGTCTGTTCATCCCTGCTGGGATGAATCACCACACTTTCTAGGGTGGAAAGTGTTGGATATAATTAACTTGGTATGACATTAACTTTTCTTGTTATTGCGTAGGACACTGCAGGCTTCTGCTGGCTGAGTGAACATCCACAGGGCAGGTGCTGGCACAGTGGGCATCAGCTTTTGGAATGGCTGGCATCACCCGTGGAAGAGCTGCTCCCTACTTGGCTGTTTAATGTCTTCTCATTGTGACTGCTCAGGGTGAGCACAGATACGGGATGCAGAAGTCCACATCCTGGCCTCCCATAGTGCTGTCCGCAGGACTCTCGCTAAGGTCTCCCAGGTCCAATGTTCTAATCGTGCTCTTTTGAGACTGACTGAGTAGCGAAATGATAACAATTCACACTGCCCCGGAATATATGTGTATTCTTCTCTTAGGCCCCTTTTCCCTGCAGGCAAAGTAGAGGACCAGAGACACAGCCTGAGCTTTTAGGGCCACTGCTACATGTGAGACGGTAGAAATCCATTGTTATTTTGCACCCTTGTGCCATATGGACCCTTTCTGGCTTGCCCTTCCTCTACCATCTGATTATAATAACTTCTTGCTTCCGCTTGCAGTAAGGCTACTCCATGTTCCATAGTTAGGGACCCAGTTGTGGCTTTTGCACTCTAGGAGATGATCTTTTAGGTAAGGGAGAAAAGGTCTATTTTGCAGCAGCAGATAGTATAACTTGCTCTAAAACCTTAGGTTCATGTGCTATAACTCTCTTACTAGGCTTATCTAGAGTCTCCACCCTGTGCTTTCATCGACCAAAAATATTTTTAGTACCATAAAATCTTTTGCATCTTATGACTCCAGTGTCAGGTCTGCTTGTACTGTATTATGTGCCTGAAGCAGAGCCTTCTTTTACTCTGATCCTACTCAAAACTGTTTGTTACATGAATCAGAGTAACAGTGCACATTTAGAGTATGCTGCTTTTAGGCCTGAAGAACTTACCAAGCACTGTGCTCTTCCTTAATGCCAGGTGAGGTAAGATACAAAAATGTGCCTGCGACCACAGGGCCCCTGGGATCTTTGTAGAGTATGTCTTTCAACCTCTTCAGAACAATCTCGGACCACTATAATTTTCTGTGAAATGTCCAGTATTGAAGGTCACCTTGAGCTGTACTGTAACACAGTTCACAGCTAGATCCAGAGAAAGGTCATGGATGTGTATTGTCATCTGTCCCTTATGTGAATAAGAGCTGCTTCTGAGTCTCTTTCCTGGTGGGGATTTATGCAAAGCAAATGCACCAGATCAGTAGCTATGTTCTACCCAGCAAGGGCAATGTTGATCTGTTTTAGGGAAATGTACATATCAGGCCAATATCTATGACTGAGGTGAGACATCATTAAGTCTGAGGTGGTCCACTCCCACTCATTATGATTCATGTGCATCCGTTTTTCAGATTCTAGCTCTGTAAATTAAGTGGGAAGGGACAAAAAGGAGAACCTCACCACCACATCTTTCAAGTCTGTGAGAACAGCACTCATTTCTGCCTTTACACACAGACTATGGGATTGTTTTGGATTGCCTGAGTCAAGCAGTTGAGGGATAATTTCAAGGACTGGCATTTGACCTTTCCTACCATGCTTGCTGCTATGTATGTGGTCGTGGTTGATATGTTGTGTCAACTTGGCTAGATCCACTGGGCAGTTCCTTGCCATGGGGTGGCACCCTCCCTCCCTCAGCCCTACAGCCTGTGCTAGGCTAGGGTGGCCTGTCCCAGAGTGACTCAGCACAAAAATTGTATATAAAGGGGTTGAGAAAGAATTTGGTGTTCCCGTTCCTGGGATGAACTGTCTTCACAGTCAGTTTAAACATCGTCTCCTGGCTTCCAGCACAGACTCTTTGGATTTGGGCTTGGATCCTTCAACTTTTCATCTGTTCGTCTTTTCACCACAAACTCTTCAGCCTTCCAGCCCTTCCATTGCACTCTGGTACTGAATCCTTCAGTCTCTGGTGTGCAGATGCCCTCTGCATGCTTCCTCATCTGACTCTGTGGCTGACCATTGTAAGCCAATCTTGTAATTTCTTATACACTTATACATCTTTTGTTATATCTGTTCCTCATTAAAACCCTGAGTGATACAGATTATGGTACCATCTGGTCCTCTAGTAAGACTCTGACTAATATGTATGTCCACTGTGATTATATGCTCAGGAACTAAATAAGTGGGTCCCTTGGTAGGTCTGTAGGACTATTGGATCTCCTGAGAGAAAGATTCTATTCATTGCCTGTATCTTTACCTTCCACCAAAGCCCTATTACTTAGAATTAGTGGTTGCTGGTGTTTAAGTTTCCTGTGGCATTGTGGGGTTGGTCTTTCCTGAACAGAGATTTTCCTTCAATTGATACGCCCAAGAACTAACATGGCATGAAAGCGTTCATCGATGTGGTTAATCTACATTTTATGCTAATTTTTATCCAGTTTTTGACCAGTATCATTGTCAGCCACACATATTCCTTGCCAATAGATATACCATGGTGTACTGAGCATCAACACACATTCCTGATCAGTCAAATTCCCTGGTTGTCATCTTGACCTGGGTTTCTACCTTGCCTCTGGAATCTTTGCAGAGTATGTCTTTCAACCTCTTCAGAACAATCTTGGACCATTAGAATTTTCTGTGAAATGTCCAGTGTTGAAGGTCGCCTTAGACCTATGATGAGTTGTTGTGGAATTCTTCTTTCTTCAGTGACTCCAGAGAGTCCACGACGAGATCAATTATTGAGTAGCTTGGAGCCAACAGTCAAACTAGTTTCTTAACGGTATCACCTCAATTTCTGTTTTTCCTACCTCCCATTTCCTTTCTAACTCCTTAGGGAAGGAGGTTTTCTCTGGATTCTCTTGAGGAACATGACCACATATAGAAAATTGAGATCTTATATAATAGATCCATTAAAACATTCCACCTCTCTGAAATCAAAAGATCTGAATGCCTAATCTAACAAGGCTGCCCTCAAACATACCTATTTATGGTAAGATCCCTCTCCCAAGATTCTAGAAGCTATTCAGAGTTTGTTACAAAGTGTGAAATTTCTTATCTAGATTTATATTCTGTGTTACTTCCCTACCTACCCTTGACTTTCACACTGTCAAGGACCAACTCTAACCAAGCCTACATGATTCTTGTAGGATCTTATTGGTTGGGTCACTTGGTAAATGGCCCTTCCTTTGGAAGGGCTCAGTATTTTTACAGTTGGGCTCTGCTGAGACTTGATCCTGGCTATTGTTCTAGCTGCCAGTAGGGAAGGCGAGGGCAGATCTTGAGAAAAGACAATGTCTTGGAATGGATTCATCACCTTTTGTGGCCTTTGAGTAGACGTGGGGCAGGAGGGTCTAACAGTATTCTAGAAAGGCATAGTAGACTTTGGTAGGCAGAGAGAGAAATCCAGATCAGGGAGACCTGGATTTATGAGAGACTCAGTCTCTATCTCAGGTCTTCAGGCCCAGTTTCTTCTGTGAAGACTTTGGCAAAGAGGACCCCAGTTATTTTTTTTTTTTTTAATTTTGTTGCTCTCACAATCAGGTTGTAGGGCTCATCTTCAGCATGGTCTTCTCCCTAGGAAGGATGCTCACCTTAGCCACTGCCAATATCTCCTATTATTCATATTTTAAGTGAATAGTTGGCTGACTTGAGTCTATTATTTGTATCTTCAGTTCATCAATAGCACTTAGCAGCATCTAACTGACCCTATTTAGACAGCATCATTACTACTTCCTTCAAATATGTACCTCAGATTCTAAGGTGTGCCTTTCACCTGTTAGCAATTAATCCAACTTTTTCCTAGATACCTCTCATAAACCAGGGGCACAGCTTCAGGCTCACACAGTGGCTTTCAGGCATGCCCCCATCTCACACGAGATACTCAGTCCTCCCACCCCTCACAGTGTGGACGCCTTGGTTGTAGTCACTGTGTTTCTAACTCCTTATCTTTCCAATGTTCACCTTGCTTTTGAAGATATTACGTGTATGGCCATACCACCCTGAATGCGCCTGGTCTCATCTGAAGATAGTTATGGATGTTACAGTTTTAAAACCTTCTATTTCACCCCTCATAAAATGGCAAAGCCTCTGAATAGGAACTTGCAACCCAACCCTGAGTGGAGTCTCAATCAAACTTTTTCAATGTCTATTTTAAAAAATGATTCAAGCAAAGGCTTTTCAACGTAAACAAACAAAACAAAACAAAACAAAAAACCCAAATGATTCAAGCTTCTAAGGTACCTAATTCTTAATTGTGTGTGTGTGCTTTTTTTTGCTATATGACTTTGTCACTATTTTGTGGTCACTGTTTATTGCAATATTTTTTGTAAGCCTCTAGGCCAGGAACTATGATGAACACTTTACAAAGATTGCTTCATTTAATTTTACTGCGTATAATATCCATTTTATTTTATTGATGACAAAATGGAAGCTCGGAAGGTAAACTGCGGAATAACAGTCAGTCAGTGGAAAAGCAGGTATGGAAACTCAGATTTTATAACTTCATTCTCTTGTGTCTTGGATTCATTTAGTCACTCATTCACTTACTCAGTTGCATATCAGATGCATGCTAGTCCCTGTGTATTTATTTTTCTGGTATATGGGTGCTGGTGCATTGTGGGATTGTGGAGTCTTTGACCTGCTGAGAATTCCTGTGTGAGACTTCAATCCTTGTAATTGCAGGAAGACTCAGGAGATCCCATTTGTCCCATAGACACTGGTGCCAGTTATAGTAATTTAATGTTTCCTCTCTTGAGCCTGGGGCACACCTTGCTGGAGTTCAGTACAGTGTTTGAATTGCATCATAATAAGGTCTGTATTTGATTTTCAGCAAATATTGACTGATGTCCCACTGAGAGCTCTTAGAGTTAAATTAAGAGAGGGATACATCACTAATAATGGGACTTGTATACATAATTCTTCAAGTGAGACTCAGAAAGCGTTACCGGGAGCTGTTGCTGATGGAGTGGCAGGCCCAATGGTGCGACGTCTCACTCAGAAGAGGGGAGACCGTTCCGTGCCTTTGTTGGGCAAGTAAGCATGTGCCAAGCACCTTGCCCATTGCCTGGAGGTGGTAGGGCAGGCCGGTAGCATGGTCAGTTTATACAGGACGAACCAAGGCAGCTTGAGTTTATGGAGAGAAGCAGATAGTAGGCACTGTTTTGTGTTGGGCCATGGTAATGTTGGTGCCTCAAATGGAGATTTAGCATCCTAGACCTTTGAAATGAGGATGAGAGGAGGACTATTGTGGGCTGGTTGGGGGCAGACTGCAAGTATGATTTTGGTTACCAAAATAGAGCTCTGGGCCAAAAAAGGTTTTGAGGTCAATGGAGGTGTATGCTTTGTTTTCAGATAAAGCTAGGAAAGATGGTGGAGCCTTTTAGCCCAGTGGAGCCTTCTGGCTTGGGTGATGTCTTGGTCACTTTCTTCTTTGTTGGGACAAATATGTCATCTGCAACTTCAAGGAGGAGAGGTTTATTTTGGCTCGTGGTTAAAATCTAAGGACAGCTGGTTCTAGGACAGAAACAAGGTGGCAGAAGAGCATACTGGAAGCAGGTTACATCAACGTGGCCAGGAAGCGGAGAGAGAAGGGAGGGACCAGGGAGGGAGATGTGCCTTTCCACGGCGTGTCCCGGTGGGCCCTGTCTTCAGAACAGCCCCCACCTTTTAACAGTCCCTTCCGCTGTGAGCACATTAGTGGGTCCACAGGCTGAGGGGTACGGTGCTCTCGGATCCCTGCACACTCCCTCGGAACACATGAGGCTTTTGCAGGATGTTCTAGCTCTGCACACAAATGCGTGGGAGAAATGATGCTTTTGCTGATGTACGCATACCCTGGCCCCAGGAGATCAGATCAGGAACCCAGGACCTGGACTCACTCTTACAGAAGAAGGCCTCTCTGGCTTGGTTCGAGGTGGCTTCTGAGGGATGCTGTTGCCCAGCACTGCACAGCCAAGCTGCAGCTGAGCGCTTTGTATATCCTCAGGGCCTCCAAGGAAGGGGTCACACTGAGGGGCACGGCACACAGGACAAAGGACCAAATGCGGTTTAAAATCTGGAAGGTCCGAGTATAAATTTACTGATACCATTTAACTAGCTCTGTGCCTTGGAGCAGATTCTAAGCTTAGCCTCTTCTGATCTCAGGGGGCTCCATTGTAAAATGGAGACAATGGAAGTGACAGCCTCCCAGTGTAAATGGAAGGATTAATTGAGGAAATAAATGCAAAATTCTTAACCACCTGCCTGACATCACGGAAGGGTCCAATAAATGCCAGTGCTTAGTTTTCTTTCACTTGGGGTTCTTGTGGGATTTTTTATTTCACAGCATGACTATTGAGTAGTCCCTCTTGTTTACCTGATAAGGGACATTGTCTCTCTATGGCTCCTGCTACCACCTTGCTGGGGACATCTGTGAAGATGGCTCTTAACACCATGCCTGGGGGAGTCTCCATTGGATTGGCCAATTTCCCTCCCACTGCCATGTAGTAAAGCTCTCAGAATAAGCACTTAATCCTTAGGTGTGCTGACTGCCAACATTATTTGTAGATGCCATTTTTTTTTTTCTTATTAGCACTGTAAGAAGCTTAAAGAAGGCATGCACTGGGAAGTGTTGGCAGATTTTTAACTGCGTTCTGGTGCCCTGCAATGCCTTCTGCTATGAACTTGTATCATGATAGACAAGGCATTTCAGAGTTCCATGGGGAAAGATATAGCAGTATTAAAGTCTCTGGGGTCAGGCAGATTTCTGTGAGGGTCAGCTACTGATATGCCTCAAAAGCAAAGGTTTTTTGGAGTTGGCGAAGCAGGACCATCAAGGAAATTACCAGCAGGGGTAGTGCTGATGCTCTGTGGTTGTCACCTCCCAAGTAAGGGATAATGTCCTGGGACTTCACTGTGACATCAGGCAAAGACACAGCTCTGAGTGGATCCCTTGTCCAAGTGGAATAGGCTAGCTCACTTGTAGTGTCTTATACTAAAACCCCTCAACATGCTGACTAAAGTCTTGCTGATGATCACCAGGCCAGGGTTGGGCTACAGCACACTTGGGCACTGCAGCCACATTTTGCCATGTCAGAGAATGTACAGCAGGGTGCTCCTGCCGTGAGACACAGTGTACTGATGGGGCCAAGAGGTCTCAGGTCACGTGTGGTCCTGTGTGGTCACTGAGAGAGCATGGTAGACATATTTGGAGAGCCAAGGTATTAATTAGGATTGGGGAAGGAAAGGTTCAGCCATATCTGCCCTCAACCTAGCCTAACCCTCCAGGAAGTTCTGTGGAATCCATGTTTCATTGCTCAGGGAGGCCAGAATCTTTTTTCTTTTCTTTTTTTATATATTTAGTCCAGGGCCTACAGGGTCTCACTACACAGATTGGACTTGTAGTGATCCTCCTGTTTTCGGCCTCCCAAGTGCTGGGATTCCAGGTGTGTAATACCATGTCCAGTCTCAGTGTACCCTGGGGGTGCAGCACACCAGGGAGCAAACCCCTGTCCCTGTATCTGCCTAAGCAGGCACTTTAGTCCGCTGAGCTATCTGGCTGGCCCAAGAGGCCAGAATCTTGAGGACTCAAGTCCAATAACTGTCCCATGTCCACAGAGGAAAGCTACTTTCTGGTGACATTAGGATTAATACATAAACATGGTGCTGGGAGGTGTCTCTAGCTGGGTGTTAAAATGGAAGAATTCCTTCAGTGTTTTAGGAAGTGGTCACTGGCACTGGCATTGATTACAATTTTTGGACTAAGTGACAAGATCTTTTCCTGTCTGATGCTGGGGGATTCTGAAAGCCTATCTGGGAGTGGAGCCAGTAGCCCAAACCTGTAGGTTGGAGAGCCTAAGTGAGGTCAAATATTACACTCAGCTACTTGCTCGCTCAAGCCCTGAGAGGCTGAGAGGTAGGGGAGGGAATAAGGTGGGAGGAAGAGAGAGATGGGCAGGTGAGTGTCAGTGAGAGCCAGGCAGCAGTGAGACAGGCTGTCGTGGGGACCCTGCGGGTAAGGGGCTGGGGTAGGAGGACGGTGTTGGACCACGTGAGTGATGGCTTGATTGGCTTTAGGATCAATCCCTTTGGTTGGTAGAAAACACTTGTAGGTGTGTCTGGCGGGATCACAGAGGCATGGTCTTGGAGTCCACTTCTGGTTCTTCATCTTTTTTTTTTGGCACTGTTCCCTGTGCTGTTTCCCAGCTGCTATGAACTAAGGTTTTGTTCTGTTTTGCTCTTCCACTATGGTGTCTCTGCCTTGAGTCAGCTGATGTGGACAGAATTCTTTGAGACCCCAAAAGAAATTAATCATCTTCTCTGAACTGCAAGTGTCAGGGGTTGGGTCCAGCAATGGGAAAGGTTAGCTGCTCCTGGCATGGGTGGGGGTGTTAGCCACAGAGATGGTGCCTCAGCTGGAGGGACGCATTGGATTGTCATTTCCAAGGGTCTGGGGTACAGATTCATGCTCAGGAAAGTCAGAAAAGCCTGAGAGGAGACCAGAAAAAACTCATCTCTGGTTCTAAGGTGGTGATCTCCTGAGAAGAAGATCAGGAGTGTCCCCCTACCTGGTGAGCAACTGAGTGTAAGGTGCCTACTCAGTGCCAAATAAGTGCAATAAATTTCAGTTTTTGAAAAAGTAAAAAATAAATTTCGCTTTTTGAGAAAAGTAAAGATTAAAAAAAAAGCCAAAAAAAATGAACAAACAAACAAACAAACAAACAGTAAAGATTTCCTTCATGGGGCATTGGTAGCAACAGGCACAAAAGAAAAGGTCGATAAAGCCAGCTTGATTAAAATCAGGAACAGGTGATAGGCATTTTGGTTGCTTCCAAGATTTTGCTGCCACAAATTGTGCTGCTCTAAACATAGGTGTACATATATCACTATGATATGATGTTTTCAGTTCTTTTGGGAAAATTCTCAGTAGGCGGATAGCTGGACTGGATGGGACTTCCAGTCCTCGTTTTCTAAGGAGTCTCCACACTGATTACCATAATGGTTGCACCAGTCTACGCTCCCACCAGCAGTGGAGAAGGGTTCCTTTTTCCCCACAGCCTTCAGAGGCCATCGTAAAGGGAGTGGGAGGGCAAGTGATAGCCTGAGTAAGAGATTCATAACACTGTTCATGTGACATGTGGGGTGAGGCTGCATAATACTAGTCTGTGAAGTACAGCTCACTCCTGTCTCCCTCTGTGATTAAGGCTTGGGGTGACACTCTGAAGAGGTGGCTGCATCTTCCCATGTGTGGCCCACATGGGAGAGGTGGCTCTGAAGACAGTTGGCCCGTGTGGCCCAGAGTATCTGCCTCAGGGAGCAGAAAGGTTAAGCCACTTGCCCATAGTCATTGCTGGTTGGTGGGGAAGCTGCAAGTCAAATGCAAATCCTGTGATTCCTCACATATGGCACGGCGGCTACCGTCTCTGCTCTCTGACGGGGCTTATTACTCACTGTTCTCTCTGTGTGTCTGCCAGCAAACATGCTGCCTCTCTTCCTGTGTCCCTTGCTCGTTCAGGCTGGTGGACAGTTGTATTTCTGTCCATTTCTCCTTTGGGGCCATTCCTCCTGCCCTCCTTACAGTTGTTGTAGAGGAGCCTGGACCTCGCTCTCTCTGTCCATCTTCATGTGAACACGCACCCCTGCCCGGCTAGTCAGCATGGTCTCTTGGCCAGTGGGATTGACTCAGAGACAGCCACACTGGTGCTTAATCGTGACTGTCAACCGGGCTGGATTAGCAAATTAGTGAATTACACTTCTGGGTGCATTGGTGGTGGTGGTAGGGCTTTTAGGGTCACTTGGCATGCAGATCAGCAAACAGGGGACAGCCCTGATTGTGGGTGACATCATCCCATAGGCTTGAAGTACAGATGTAATGAAAAGAAAGAAGGAGGAAGTCAGCCTGTGATGGGAAGCCCCATCCTTTGCTACTGCTGTTACTTATGGACATCTGACTCGGGCTTCTTCAGCTCTTCAAAACAGCACCTCTCTAGGGAGCCACCAGGGCTCAGCTGCAGACTGATGCTGCATTCTCAGTCTCTGTCATTCCCCGGCTTCCAGCTTCTTGGGCTGAGAAGCTATTGGATTGTCTGGGTCTCTAGCATGCAGTGTGTGAACACTCTGACTCCTTTTACCCTACCTAGTAGATCCCTGCGCATGTGGCATATTTCTACTGATTCTATTCCTCTAGAAAACTCTAATCAGTATACTATATGGCTTAGGCTGGGACACTAGGTGCTCTGTGGAAAAGGTGGGTACAGAGATACCGCACATCCTTGGGACAGGGATTCTTTACCTGATTGCCTAGATAGAACTTCAATTGAGCACAATTGGTTTCCTGTTTGTATATTTTATTGTTTGCATATATATTTTCTTAATGATTGGATATATATTTTGCATTTTAATTTTTTG
>NW_004524659.1:2332779-2335837 GCF_000260255.1 Octodon degus | reverse complement strand
TATATATATATATATATATAATTTAAAATGCTCTAAGAAGGGTTCCATAGGCCTTATCACATCAGTACAGTGGCTTATGACCCTTACCTGGCTGAGAGACACAGAGCAAGAGTGTCCTGATATCGCTGAGCCCTGGATCCAGCCATGCCTGGAGCTACTCCTGTACCTTTCTATTGGTAAGCCAGTAAGTCCCTCCTCCTCTTCTGAGTAAGATAACTTGAGTTAGTCTTTGCCATATAAGGTTGTTTAGCTCTGGTCAGCTAGTACAGATGAAGTGTCAGTGGAGAGCTCAGCCAGTGTTGGCCCCTTTGGGGTGTGGAGCAGAGCCCAAGGTGGGTGGGAGGTACAGACCCCACTTATCTAGGACTTGGAAATGGGGAGAAGGCTGAGAGGGGCAGTGTCTGGGGAGAGATGTCCCCAGAGACTCCATCACTGTGGTGTGTTGACAGCTGGTGGTCAACTTGTAACACCCAGTTGAACTGAACCAGTGTGGTGCTAGGTGTGGAGGCCTACCTGAGGAATGTTGCCAACAGCATAGAAAGGCGAACTGGAGAAGAAGAAGAGGGCTTCTGTTGGTTCTCCTGGAGGAGCTTGTCATGCTAGCTTTTCTTATGTGAAATCAACTGTTCTCATTATTGGAGGAGCTCTGAACCTTGTCATGGAGATTGGCTGTGGTTCACTTTGCGGAACTCTGGTCCTTACTTTGAGTATCCCTTCCTGGGAAGATGGTGCACTATTAAGTCTCCTGGAGAAGCTTGTCATGCTGCATTTCCTGACAGGAACTTGGCTGTTATCATTGGAGGAGCTCCGGACCTTGGTGTTGCTGAGGGTGGCTGTGGGACTTCTTGGGGGAGCTCTGGTCCTTACGTTGAGTGTTGCTTCCTGGCTTCAGTACAGATTCTTTAGCCTGCTGGCACAGATCCTTTATCCCACTGGCAGAGAACTTCTAGCTTCCACCACTGAGCTTTGGGCCTTCTCAGCACAGATCTGTGAAGCTGACCTGCATAAGATGTCATGGGCTCTTGGCAGGTAGCTGGACTAACTGGGGGCATTGTTATGAGCTCTAGGTCTTCAGCTGGACCAGCATAAGACATTGTCAGGGGATCCAGGCCTTCAGTTAGATTCTTTGTGTCTTTAGTGTGTGGAAAGATGTCCTGTACTCCTTTGTACTTGACTCCTTGGGTGAATACTATTCTATAGTAGAATACTATTTAAATTATGTGTCCTGTATGAGATTGTCTTCCTGGTAAACCCTGACTACAACAGTCACCACACAGCCAGAATGTGAGGAGACCAGCTGATGGGAAAGCCTTCTGTGTGTGTCAGGGGCTCTGTGTACTCTGGGTGGTAGTGAGTCTCTGACCTCACAATCACTTATATAAACCATGTTCTTCCTGCCACGCTCAGCCTCCTTCCCCTGGGACACCAATGTGGATGAGGACAGCCCTTGAAGTGCCTCCCCCGCAGGCACCTCTTGTAGCTTCCTGAGTTAGGTGTGTGCATGAGCCTTTGTGATGGATCTCTCTGCCTGCCTGGATTGCTGGGTACACAAGGGAAGTCATACTTTTTTCTCTGTCCAGAATCTCTGTGTTCTAGTGGGAGAGAGCATGAACAAGGTAGAAAATCAATAGAAAATAACCTAGATTGTAGGGAATAACATGAAATACTCAGAATCACATGAGGAAGAATAATGATGGTGGCAGTGCTGGGGAAGTCAGGGTAGACCTTTCAGAGATGATGCTATTTGAGCTGAAACCTCATCACTGAAAAATGCTGGAGAAGTGTGTCCCAAGTCATGGGAATAACATGTGCAAAGATCTGGGACAGAATTGAGCTGGGAAGTTTTGTGGTATAGCAAGACCCATATGGGTCAGCCATAGAAATGGAAGTGTGATTGATGAAACAGGGGATGTACTAGGGATCTGGCTGCCCATGTCTGGTAAGCCATGACAAGGGAAGTACATGTTATCACCTGTAGAGAGATCTACAGGAGAGTTTTAAGTGTGTGTGGGGGATGGTATGGTTTGCTGTGGGTTGATGAAAAAGTACCTTGACCTCTTGATGGAGGATGCACTGGAAGGGACGCCTGGTGCCTGGACCACTGCAGAGGTCCTAGAGGAGAAAAGTGGTGATGGGAGCCTAGGATGAGAGCATGCTCTTAGAGAAGGAGGTAGATTCTTGCTGCCTTATTAGCATCTTTCCTGTCTCCCTTCCATCTCTTCCCTTCAGTATTGCTCTCCCCAACCCTTTACACCCCTTTTCTGTACACTCACTGAAAACCAAGCCCTGGGTAGGTTTTTGGGGCCCAGACCACAGTCACAGCCAGGTTCTGCCATAAGAACTTCACCCTAAACAGGACTGTGAGTGCCTGCACCGCACGCTACACCAGGCAGTCAATGCCTTTGGCTGCTCTTGTCGGAGACAAACACTGTTGAGATTACAATGGTGAAGTCACAGTAACAGCTTCCTCAATCAGTAATCAAGGTCCTCAGCTCAATTTGGGTAGCAGCTTTATGTGGTAGTTTAATTCATTGTACACCAATTTCAGTTGTGCATTAATTACAGGCGGCTGAATAGTAATTAACTAATCACCATGTCACTCCTGCACTGTTAGGAACAACCTCATTAATTCCAGTCTGCAAGGCTCCTACTGCCTTTTGCCACCCCCTCCCCACTCTCTTTCTCTCTCTCTTTGGTTGCGCTTGACTTATAATCAATTATAAAATCATGTATTTTTTAAGAAGTTCTTGGCTGCTTGTGCCCCTGAAGAATTCATAACACTACACAATTCCTTTAAATAATGTTTATTCATTATACTTTTTTTTATTTTAAAGAGAAAAACTAAAGCAAAATTTCAAAACAAGATAATAGGAGAGTAAAAATGGTTAATACTTCCCATGTTGTTCTCTTTAAATTAGTTAATCTGAGTATAAGATATTGGCATTTAATTGTACAAACAATATTAGCACAAACCTACATATTCAACGAATTGAGAGAAATTAGCAGTAAAACTATTTCAACTATCTTCCACGTCTTTCTCCCTATGTCCTTACTTCCT
>NW_004524659.1:2319862-2332379 GCF_000260255.1 Octodon degus | reverse complement strand
AACTCAGCAAAATATTCTAAAAGAGTCCAGTAGTCCATAATAGTATTGGGTCTTCCGCTTGACTGGCAATGTCAGAAATTGTTGACCTGAGTTCCCTGCAGCTCAACATAACAGCATGGCTTTACTTCTTACATTTCATTTTTATACTTTTCTGCTGGATGACTGAGTATGGTCTTGAGTTGTATCTATTTACCTATAAAAGTTGTCAGTTTGTCCTTCTTTATGGCTGATTAGTACTCCATTGTGGAAAAAGACACCATCTTTTTCTTCCATTCCTTAGTTGATGGTCATTTGTGTTCTTTCCAAGATCAAGATTTTTGTCTTTTTTTATTTATTTTTTTATTTTTATATATTAGATTTTTGTCTTAAATTTTTTAAAGAGAGCACCAAATAGTATTAAAACAAAAAATTACAAATGATACAGATTTTCACTAAGCAAAATAATATGAATTTGACAATATTTGCTGTACTGCATAATGTTGTCTTTAAATTAGTTGTTTATACTAACAGATATATGCATGTAAAACTGGAAGAAGAAAGAAAAAGAGAAAAACAATTATAAGAGAGTAAGAAGAGAGGAAGAGGAAAAAAATTGAAAAAAGAAGACAAAAAAGTTAAGCATTCACTGTTCTCTTCCATAGATTAGCAGAAATCCACAGTGCAACTGTCTAAACCATCCTGCTTACATACATAGATATATCTCTCCCCCCTCCCTCTCCTGTCCTCCTCATCTCAGTAATTCCTTCACTTTGAACAAGTTCTTTCCCCTTTCCCCATATCTATTGTACCCTTCAGATTTTATTTTTCTCTTTCAGGTTCTCACATCAAGGAGACAATACAATGTTTGCATGGGTAGGTCTGATTTATTTCACTTAAGGGTGTGGTCTCTAGTTGCATCCATTTACCAAGCAAAGCTTTAAATTTATCCTTTTAATAGCTGAGTAGTACCCCATTGTGTAAAAATACCACGTCTTCTTTATCCATTCCTCAGATGATGGGCATTTGGGTTGTTTCCAAGATTTGTCTATGACAAATATTTATTGCATTGCTATAAACATGAGTGCACATGACTCACTGGTATATTTTTACTTCTTCTGGAGAAATACCCAGGAGGGGAATAGCTGGCTTGAATGGAACCTCCAATCCTAGTTTTTTTTTTGGGGGGGCAGGACGATGTAAAATATAATTATATTAGATGAACCCACTTAAAAGGTCATTGAAAATTTCCATAAAACAGTATCAATTTTATGTCAGGTTATATACATATTTTTTCATGTGTGTGTGTGTGTGTGTGTGTGTGTGTGTGTGTGTGTAAAAGACAAGGAAAAACTAATATAAAGTCAATGGAAAATGGAAATACACTTTTTAGTTTCTAATACTAGGAGAAAATATCATACCATGTCCTATAAGTAGATTGTAAGTCAAAGAAACAGCATAAATCTTAAAACAAAAATTAAAATTAAACAATATTCAGAAAATTAAATAATAATTAATTCAAAATTAAATTAAATATTTTAAAAATAATATTCAAAAATTAAAATTAAATTGTGTGTCCAACTAAGAGGCCAGAATGTAGTGTATCATATGTATGAATCTGTGATCAATTCAGAGTACTCACACAGTATTTGATTAGGGTAATATATACAAAATATCAACTAAGAAAAAGTTTTCATGATATTATATAATTACTAAGAATAGAACATAACAAAAATGCTGGAATGGCAAATATATGACCAGCACTTTTAACAGTTTAGGGATAGGATATTGTGCAAAGTTTTAGTATGTGGTGAACATGGACAGTGTCCATGATGCTTACTGGTGGCCAGGTGTCACTTGTAGGACTGAACTACTGCTATTTCCTTGATATCCACCCTGTGGACCCTGCAGAATCATGACCCATAGGGTGCAGAGAAGTCCATTTGTAGAGTATGCTGATGGAAATATTTTGCTACTGTATACAAAAGAGTAATTGAAAGATTGCTGTTGTATATCTCTTTTTTCCTGTGTTTAATTGTTTGCTGTATTTGTTGAGTTCTTGCCTTTCTCATTCATGGAGTTGTGGTCATTTTGATCCCTCTCTAGAATATCTTTTAGTAGTCTGTTAGGGTTGGCTTTGTCATTATGAAATTCTTTAGTTGTTCTTTGTCATGGAAGTATTTCACTTCTCCATTATACTTGAGAGTTTTGCAGGGTATATCAGTCTTTGTAAGGATTTGTTTTCTTGCAAGACTTGTAATATTTTGCTCCATGACTTGATGGTTTGTGAAGGGCAATCTGCCATTATTCTAGTGAGTTTTCCTTTATTTTATTTTATTTTTTTTGGCAGAACCGGAGATTGAACTCAGGCCCTTGCGCTTGCCAGGGAAGTGCTTATTCCACTGAGCCATCTCCCCGGCTCCAGAGTTTTCCTTTAAATGTGATCTTTTTTTTTTTTTCTAATGGCTTTTAATATACTGTTTCTGTGAATTTCTGAGATCTTGATTATTATATATCTGGGTGTGTTTTTAATTGGGTTGATGTTATATGGAGTTGTATATGCTTTGGTTCCCTGAATGTCAGATTGTTTCCCCATATTTGGGAAGTTTTCTATTACTTCTGTCCATATTCTTTTTATATCATTTGTATTGATTCCCTTCTCATTGATGCCTGTTAGTTTTACATTGTTCATCTTTGCATCATCTTGCAGATGTTGAATTATTTTTCCCTGCATCCTCGTTTTTAAGAGATCTTTTCTTACCTTTTCACTAGCTGCAATGGTGTCCTCAAGGTTTGAAAGTTTATTTTCACTTTCATTCAAATGGTTTTGCCAGCTTGTGATTGAAGTTTTAATTTCCTGTGTAGCCCTTTGAATCTGCTTCATGCATCCTATTTCTTTCTTATATTGCTCATTCAAGGATTCCGTCATTTTTCTATTCTCTATTTTTGTCAGTGTCTTCTTTAGAAGCACTTAGTACTTCTTTCATTATAGTTATCATTTCTTTTTTTACTTCAGAAATTATTTCTGATCTGATTTCCTCCACACCTTCCTGAAGTTGTTTCTTTACTTCAGATGCTATTATTTCAGAGATCTCAAGTATGTGATTTCCAATTTCTTCTATGCTATTGTCTCCTGCATTTGTTCTGGGTGTGTTTGGGGCCTGAGAATGCATTTTGCTCCTCCTCTTTGTCATTTTGTATAGCACTGTCCTCTGATCTTTGGTGTAGAGCTTTGGTACAATTATTACATTAACAACAGTCTAGATCTACCAAGTTCAAACTCATCCAGGTAGATATGGCTCGGGTCTTGCTGCTGTGCTCCACTTGTTCCTGCTGCAGCCATGAAAAGTGAACCCGCTGTGCTACTCTGGCAGTATGTTCTGCTCCTGGATCAGCTGGCTGGGTCTTGCCTCTAGCCTCTCTTCAGGAAGTTCTGCGGCAGGGTTCCACACCAGGTCTGTCTGATGGATGAAGTTCCATACGCATGCCTGGCCTGGGTGCTGGCTGGAATGAGGATCCAGAGGGTCCGAGGTGGTCCCACTCACAAGCCTGGCCTGGGAGCTGGCTGGAATATCTACTCCTAGTTTTTTGAGGAATCTCCGCACTGATTTCCATAGTGGTTGTACCAGTCTATACTCACACTAACAGTGGAGAATTGTTCATTTTCCCCCACAGCCCCCGCAGCATTTGTTATTTGTTGACTTCTTGATGATAGCCATTCTTTCCTGGGTGAGATGGAATCTCTGTGTTTTAATTTTCATTTCTCCAATGACCAATGATGCTAAACATTTTTTCATATATTTACCTGCAATTTGTGTTTCTTCCTCTGAGAAGTGTATATTCATCTCAGATGCCCATTTTTGGATTGTTTCTTTGAATTTTGAGGGCCTGATTTGTTTTCTATTTCTTTATATGTTCTGGATAGAAGGCCTTTGTCAGAAGGACAGTTGGCTATAATTTTTCCCAGTTTGTAGGTTTTCTTTGTACTCTTTTGGTGATTTCTTTTGACTTACAAAAACTTTTAGAAAGGGTGAGATCCCAGTTGTTGATTCTTTGAAGTATTTCCCGTGCAGTTTGGTTTTTGTTCATGAACTCTTTACCTACCACTATGTTCTTAAGATTTCTACTTACATTTTCCTTTAGAAGATTTATTTCTGTTGTAATGTTTAAATATTTGATCCATTTTGACTGTAGTTTAGTATATGGTGATAGGGTATAATTTTATCATTTGGCATATAGAAAGCCAGTATTTCCAGCACTATTTATTAAAGAGGATATCTTTCTTCCAGTGAACATGTTTGTCTCCTTTATCAAAGACAAGGTGGTGGGGTCTGTCTGTAGTTGTGTCTGCATCGTCTAATCTGTGCCACTGATCCTCACATCTGTCTCTATGCCAGTACCGTGCTGATTTTATCACAGTAGATTTATAGTATAATTTCAGGTCAGGGATGTGCTGCCTCCTGCAGTGTCTTTGTTGCCCAGGATTTCTTTTGTTATTCTAGGCCTCTTCTCATTCCAGATGAAGTTTAGAAATGTTTTCTCTAGCTCTCTAAGGTATACTAATGGTATTTTAATCAGGATTGCTTTGAATCTATATAACAATTTTGGAAGTATGGCCATTTTTCCTATGTTGGTTCTTCCTATCCAGGAGCAAGGAATATCTTTCCATTTTCTCAAAACTTCTTCAATCTCTTTTCTCAGAGTACTGTAATTTTCACTGCATAAATCTTTTACATACTTGGTGAGATTGTTTCCTAAGTGGTTTTTTTTTTTTTTCTTTTTTCATATCCTTGTGAAAGGTGTGGTTTCCCTAATTTCTCTCTCAAAGAATTCATTGTTTGTATACAAAAATGCTTTTGATTTTTGAGTGTCACCTTTGTATTGTGCTATGCTAGTGAATTTGATTATTAAATCTACAAGTCTCTTGGTGGAGGTTTTGGGGTCTTCTGTGTGGAGTATCATGTCATCCGTAAATAATGATAATTTTACTTCTTTTCCAATCCTTATTCACTTTCTCTCTCTTGTCAAGTTGCTTTCACTAGTGTTTTCAGAACTATATTCAATAGGAATGTAAACAGTGCGCATCATTGTCTTGCTCTTGATTTTAAAGTGAAGAAAAAAAATAAAGCGAAGTCTTTCAGCTTTTGTCTTTTTATTATGTCGGACGTTTATCATAGTTAGCTTTTTATGAGATTGAGACATAACTTTTTTTTTTGTACTGGGGATCAAACACAGGACCTTGCACTTGTCAATGAGGCTCTTATGCCATTGAACTATTCCCCCAGCCCAAATATTTGGTTTTTGTTCTTTTTTGTAGAGGTGGTCACAGGGATCAAACTCAGAACCTTATGCTTGCCACCCAGGAGCTTATGTCACTAAGGTATCTCCCTGGCCCCAATCACGAAATTGAGATAAAGATCATGTATTCCAATATTTTGTAGAGTTTTCATCCTGAACGGGTACTGGACTTTGTCAAAAGTTTTTTTTTCCTGCATCTATTGAGGTATTCATATGTTTTTCTCATTGGCTCTGTTAATATGGTGTTGTGTATTACATTTATTGATTTACATATGTTAAATCATCCCTGGGAGCCTGCCCATTAGCTTAGTTGTTAAGTGCCTGCTTAAGCAAAGTGGTTAGGCTTAGGATACTGTGGTTCAATCCCCTCAAGCCTTACCAGGCCTGTCCTTAAGGTATCCTAAGCCAGCAGCCACCCCCCCACAAAAAAAATCATCAATCTCAACTTTAGGAGCTGGGGAGATGGCTCAGTAGAATCAGTGTTTCCCTGGCAAGCTCAAGGGCCTGAGTTCAACCCCTGGTTCCACCAAAAACAAAACAAAATTCCTGCATCCCTGTGATGAATCTCCCTTGATCATGGTGTATAATCTTCCTAATGACTTGCTGTTTTCTGTTTTCCAGTATCTTATCAAGAATTTTCACATCTATGTTCCTTAGGGATATTGGCCTATAATTCTCTTCCTTAGTTGGGTCCTTCTCTGGTTTTGGTGTCAGGGTAATATTTGCTTCTAGGAATTAATTTGGGAGTATTGTTTCCCTTTCAATGTCATTCAAGAGTTTGAGCAGCAGTAGTGTTATGTCTTCTCTGAATTTCATGTAGAATTCAGAAGTGAATCCTTCAAAGTCTGTGTTTTTCTTTTTTGGTGGGTTTTTAAATACATCTTTAATTTCAGTGATTGATTTTGGTTTATTTAGGGTTTTTGTATTATCTTGTTTCAGCTTTGGCAATTCATATATATCTAGGAATCTGTCCATTTCTTCTGCACTTTTCATTTTTTTAGAGTACAATTTTTCCAAATAAGTTTAGGTGATATTCTGAATTTCTGCAGGGTCCATTGTCATTGCACCCTTTTCATTCCTGACTGTGTGGATTTGACTCTTTTCTTTCCTTTTTTGATAAGGTTGGATAAGGGCTTGCCAATTTTATTTAATCTTTCAAAGATTCAACTCTTCGATTCTTTGTATTTTTTCTAATCTCCCGTGAATTAATTTCTGCTACAGCTGTATAATTTACTTCATCATACAAGCTTTTGGCCAGCTCTTATTTTTTTTTTCTAGCAGTTTGAGATTCACTATTAAGTTATTTATTTGTGCTCGCTCTGTTTTCTGGAAATGGCTATTCACTGCTATAAATTTCCTTCTTAGGACTGCTTTCATTGTGTCCCATAAGTTCTGATATACTGTATTTCATTATTATTTAATTGTAGAAACTAGTTTCTCCTTTAATTTCATTTGTGATCCATTGGTTTTTAGGAAGATGATATTTAATTTCCTTATGCTCATGACTTTCTTTTGTTTCTTTTGCCATTGTTTTCCAATTTCATAGTGCTATTGCCTAATAGTATGCATGGGATGATTTCAATTCCTTTGCATTTACTTAAGCGTGCTCTATGGGTTAGTATGTGATCTATTTTGAAGAATGTCCCATGTGTGCCTGACAAGAATCTGTATTCTACCTGTCAGCGGTGACCTGTGCAAAGGCAGTGGCCTCTGTAAGTCGTCTTTCTCTAGAGAGCATCCCGGAGTCTACAATGAATGGACAGTTGGACCTAAGTGGGAAGCTTATTATTAAAGCTCAAGTTGGGGAGGATATTTGGCGAAGTCCAGTTCATAATGAAGATGTTACTTATGATGAATTAGTGTTAATGATGCAACAGGTTTTTGGAGGAAAACTTCTGAGTAATGATGAAGTTACAATAAAGTATAAAGATGAAGATGGAGATCCTATAACAAGTTTTGATGGGTCTGACCTTTCCTTTGCAATCCAGTGCAGTAGAATACTGAAACTGGCATTATTTGTTAATGGCCAACCAAGACCCCTTGAATCAGGTCAAGTGAAATATCTCTGTCCAGAACTAGTAGCACTTCGAAATAAAGTGAGTCATTTACTGGATAGCTTGGAATCACCTGGAGAACCAGGACCTTCCACCAGTATTTCTGAAAATGATACGGTGGATGGTAGGGAAGAAGAGCCTGCTGCTTGTGATTCTTCTGGTAAACAGTGTACTTAAGTTATGGCAGTAAGTATGTCAGCTTTTGATCCTTTGAAAAACCAGGAAGAAATCAATAAAAATGTTATGTCAGCATTTGGCTTGACAGATGATCAGGTTTCAGGGCCACCCAGTGCTCCAGAAGAAGATCCTTCTGGAACTCCCGAAAGCATTGCTTCCTCCTCCTCAGCAGCTCACCCACCAGGAGTTCAGGCCCAGCAGCCTCCGTGTACAGGAGCTCAGGCACAAGCAGGTCAGATGTACCAACGGTACCAGCAGCAAGCTGGCTATGGTGCACAGCAGCCTCAGGCTCATACTCCCTCAGTAGTATGGTATTCAGTATTCAGCTAGCTATAGTCAACAGACTGGACCTCAACAACCTTAACAGTTCCAGGGATATGGCCAGCAACCAACTTCCCAGGCACCAGCTCCTGCTTTTTTCGGTCAGCCTCAACAACTGTCTGCTCAACCACCACAGCAGTAGCAGGCGAGCAGTTATCCTCAACAAACTTACACTACCCAAACTTCTCCGTCTACTAATTACACTGTGCCCCCTCCCTCTCAGCCTGGAATGGCTCCAAGCCAGCCTGGGGCTTATCAACCAAGACCAGGTTTTACTTAACCTCCAGGCAGTACCATGGCCCCTCCTCCACGTGGGCCTAACCCTTATGCACGCAATCTTCCTGCCTTTAGTCAGGGCTATCCCCAGCCTGGACCTGGTTATCGATAAGGAGGTTCAGCTGTCCTGATGAGTATAGCCGTTTGCCTCCCAAGACTCCAATATTATTTTATTTTAACTTGTATTGAAGTTCAGAAATTTAAACAGCAGAGCATGTTTTATAGCATCATTGTTGCTGTTAATTGAAAAGATAATTTGCTGGAATACAAGGAAGGCCAAAATGGAAACTTTTTTTTCCTCTCCTGTTTGAAAATGTAGCAGCTTTCTAGTTATTTTGGAACACTACTCTTACATGTGTGTAAAGTGATTGGCTTTCTAGCTTCTCTTGTCCAGAGGATATTAAAATGCTAGGTTGGGGTTTAGCCATCTTACTTGGCTTTTTACTGTTAACGTGGTGTACTAAATTAGAACCCTATGAGAAGATGACTAGATACTATATATAAAATGTAACACTGGTAGGTTAATAAAGGTGATTGAATAAAAAACCCCACAAAGAATGTGTATTCTAATATTGTGGGGTGGAACACTCTGTAGATTCCTACTAAGTCCATTTGTTCAAAAGTTTGCTTCAGTTCTAATATTTCATTGCTGGTTTTTTTGTCTAGTTGATCTTTTTTTTCTTTTGTATTTTAGGACAGGGTCTACAGGGTCTCAATATGTAGATTGGATGCATAGTGATTCTCCTGTTTACAGCCTCCCAAGTGCTGGGATTACAGTTGCGCACCACCATGCCCAGTCTCAATTGCTGTTTCAGCATGCCTTGGGGGCGGCCCCAGCATGGCATGCTAGGGATTGAACCCTGGCTGCTGCACTCTGCCTAAGCAGGTGCTTTAATCCACTGAGTTATTTGGCTGCCCCTTAGTTGATCTGTCTTTTTGTAACAGTGGTTTATTGAGGTACCCCAATACAATTATATTGGTGCTTATTTAACATTTTATACCTATTAATATTTATCTAGTTGGATGTACTAATATTTGGTGCATATATATTTATGATTGTTATCTCTTCCTCTTGGATTGTACCATTTACAAGGATATAGTGACTTTTTTTAAAATTTAATTTTATGTATTTGGTACAGGGTCTCACTACGCAGCTCAGACTCATGGTGATCATCTTGTTTCAGCCTCCCCAGCACTGGGATCACAAGTATGTGCCACCATGCCCAGTTTTGGTGACTGGCACAGCATGCCCAAGATGGGGTTGGCAGGGCATTGTTGTAATGGGGATTGCATCTGGGTCCTTGCCCTTACCTAGAATGGTGCTTAGACCACTGAGGTATCTCCATGGCCCTGTAGTGACCTTCTTTATCTCTTTTAATCAGTCTTGGTTTGAAATTCACTTTGTCTGCAAATAGAATAGTTATCCCTGTTTTTTTTTTTTTCTAGGTTCTTGTCATATGAAGTATTGCATTCTGTTCTTTGACTTTGAATTAAATGTATTTCTTGTTTGCAGAATACTGTTGGATCTTGCTTTTTGATCTATTGTGCTAGTCTGCATCTTTTGATTGGTGAATCGAGACCACTAACATTGGTAGTATAGCTGATATATATGGACTTATCCTTGTCATGTCATTTTCCTGTTGCTGGCTCCCCCTCTTTCACCCTCCCTCTGTTTGTGTACCTTGTCTGGTGAATTTCTTCTATTAGGGATCATGAAGTTATAGTCCTTGCTTATTTCTATAATGTCCTTCAAAATATTTTGGATGTCATTAATTTCCTCAGATGTTCCTTGTCAGGGAAGTATCTTATTGCTCTGTTATTATTATTATTATTATTATTATTATTATTTTATTTATTCTTTTTTGTGTGGCAGAACCGGGAATTGAACTCAGGCCTTTGTGCTGAATAAAGGGAAGCACTTATTCTACTGAATTATCTCCCTGGTCCCTATTACTTTTGAAAGATAGTTTTTCAGGGTACTTGAATCTGGGTTGAAGTCTATTTTTAGAACTTGAAATATTCGCTACAAGCTCTCATTGACTTGAGGGTTTGTGCTGAGAAGCCAGCTGTGATTCTGAGGGTATTTCCTTTATAGATGATTTGTTTCTTTTCCCTAACGGCTTTTAAGATTCTGTTCTTCTACTGAATTTCTGGAATCTTGACTGCAATATGCCTGGCTGTATATATTTTTGATTCTGGCTAGTTTGATTTTTATGTGCCTCACGTAACTGTATGACAAATTCTTTTTTTCTACTAGGGACACTTTCTACCATAATGTTTGAGAATGGTTTTTGTTTTTTAAAATATCATTTGTGAGGGCTGGCCAGATGGCTCAGCAGACTAAAGTGCCTGCTTAGGCAGAGTGCAGTGGTCAGGGTTCAATGCCTGGCATGCTCTGCCAACCCCACCCCTGGGGCGGGCTGAGAGGGTGATTGAGTGTGTGTGGTGGAGCATGCCTGTAATCCCAGCTCTTGGGAGGCTGAAAACAGGAGAATCACTGTGAGTCCAATCTGTGTAGTGAGACCCTGTACTAAATACATAAAATAAAATATCATTTGTGCTATCTCTTGATTTTTCATCAACTCCAATCTTCAGTTACTTTTTTTTTTGCCTCTTCTAGCAGCTGCTGTATTGATTTCTTGTGGTATCTTGCTGTTTTTAAGAAGTTTTTCTTTTCATGATCCCTAACTGCAAACCTGTCTTCCATATCTGAGATTGTGTCCTCACGTTGGCTTAATTGCTGTGGATACTTCCAGTGAACTTTATTCTCCTGCATATCTGCCTGAATCTATCTTTCCATTTTTTTTTTCCTATGCTGAGCATTCATGGCTTTCACAATTTCCTTAAACTCCTCTTTTTCTCTGTCTGTGTATGTTCTAGAGTCACTAAGCATGATTTCACTATGAACACCATCTTTTTTTTTTCAAAATTTTATTGATAAATAGTTAGCAATGAGACAGTTTCAAATCAAATCGGAAGTACAGTTTCAACAAATAATACACTGCATATATTCTTCTTAGTGGTCAATTGCTGTACAAGATGCGGACTTGTGATCCTATTTAAAAACACCATTAGAACAAATCATTCTATTCATTAAGAGAATGCAACTATATATCTAACCCAACCGCTCTGAATACACAGATACAAAATGGACATTCATAGGTATACCCCATTTTTTCTAAGTTCCATTATTGAATATTATAGGTGTGTAAACTCAGCAAAATATTCTAAAAGAGTCCAGTAGCCCATAATAGCATTGGGTCTTCTGTTTAACTGACAATTATTGACCTGAGAAATTATTAAATTATTAAATTAACAGAAATTATTGACCTGAGTCCCTCACAACTCAACATAACAGCACGACTTTATTTCCTATATTTCGTCTTCATACTTTTCTACTGGATGGTTAAGACCAAGGTAAAGCAGGACCTGTGCAACAAGAGTTGTAGCTTTTTGGAATGAACACCATCTTTTCAGTTGCCTGAGAAATTATTTCTGATTTGATTTTTTTTCTAGAGCCTCATTCAGTTGCTTTGTTTTTACATAGAGGCTAGGTGGGTTACTTTTGGACTGTCTCACCTGAATGCCTTGTGGGTTTGCCTTTGGTGAACTGGAGGCCTGAGTTTGAATTTTGTTTAAATGTCTTCTCATTTCCTTTTCTTTTTTTAGTTTAATTCCTGGTGTGATGCTTGTAAATTGCCTATGGTGGGATGCTTTATTGATAGTATTTAGAACCCTTAGGAGCTGACTAGTCTGAGGTATCTTCCAGCTGTCACTGGTTTTGGGGTTTTGAGTCAATTGCAAGAAACCTGTCTGTTCAGTTTGTTGGGGATGAGAAGTTGTTGCCTGTTTCACTCAGCCCCTGGTTCTTGGCTCTGTGCCACAACATTTTCTTTGACCCTTAATCAATCTGAGTTCTGGAATACCAGGAAGAACACATATTCAGTATAATTATGTCACTTTTGGCTATAGTGGTACTATCAGCAATGGTAATAGCATTAAACACAGCCTAGAAAATGACAAACTGAGGTATACATTAAATTGCTACCTTTTACCATATACATTAGATTTGTGGTGAAATAACAAAATTTCAAATGAGTTAGAAAATTATATTCAGTATATACAAGTCCTTAATATGTCAATTTTGCCCTCAGCAGTAAAATTTAAAGTGGGTTAGGGAGAAAATAAATGTGAGAAGTGGGAGAAGAGAAAGAGATTAGAGGTTAAGCCTGGAGGACAAAGGACAGTCATGCTAGCTTTGGGAAAGTGATGCAGAGCTTGGAGGAAAAGAGAAGAGACAACAAGAAGAACAGAACTGAAACACAGCTGCAAGGAGGCTAGAAACCATGTTCACAATCATATAAAAACAAGACCAAACAAAAACAGGAAACCAAAACCACAACCACCACAACAAA
>NW_004524659.1:2318110-2319647 GCF_000260255.1 Octodon degus | reverse complement strand
GAAGAAAGAAGAAGAAGAAGAAGAAGAAGAAGAAGAAGAAGAAGAAGAAGAAGAAGAAGAAGAAGAAGAAGAAGAAGAAGAAGAAAAGCAGCAGCAGCAGCAGCAGCCCACTTTCAGGTATGTCTGCTGTTGCTGTTAGACAACTGTGGAGATGAAGTCCTGTCCTAATCTGTGTTGATTTATCCCAGCAAGCCAGCAGTAGTTTTTGGCAGGGCAGTGGATAATCTCAGTGAGCCTATACCTTCTGGCCAGGACCAGATTCATTTGGCCTGCAGCTGTCAGCACACCGTTTGTGGGCTTCAGCCCAGCTAGGAACTGCTAGATAGAGCCAGAAGATGCTCTGAGATCTGAGCTTACCTCGCCTGTTTTCAAGATGGCTCCTGGCCAGTTGCTGTTTTGTGTGGGATGACTGAGCCCTCAGCACTCACACCCAGTGAGTGCAGTCCTTCATGTCCAATGTGTCCCCCATAGTGCATCTCTCTTTAGAGGCCACCACATGTTCACAGGTTTGAATTGCTCCTTTTTCACACTCATGAGTCCCATCTCAGGAAGAAGGTGCCACCAGCTACCACCTTCTTCTTCTTTGAAGTTCCTTCCCTTACTCTCCATGGGTTTCAGTTCATGCCTCAGATCCTTCACAGGTCCAGGGGACCTACTTCCACCTTTTTGTCTTCTTACATTGTTATACTCCAGTATCTGACTGTGACTCTCAGAGAGGCTCTTTCTCTGCTGCTTACCACTCTGCCATTTTGTTGTTTCTCCCCCATTATACACTTCTTGTTTAAAGGGTTGGTAGTATCTCTCCTTACCAACAGGCTATTGGTACTGCTGTGGAGATGATGTAAGTCAGTCTGAAGCCCTCTTGGGTAATGCAGGAGGATCTTCCCAGGAGGTGTTGTTACTTCCTGGCAAGCACATGGCTGCAGTAAATAGCATTTCCTCCCTTGGTGTTTCACTGTGAGCAGGTGCACCATGTGCTGTCTTTTTGCACTTCACACTTTTGCATGTGCCTGTGTTGGAAGAGTCACCTTCCAGTTCTACTTGCCTATGAGCTGGGTATATAGGTCCAGATAAGCTACTTCCATGATGTCTTCCCCACTAATGGTTCTGGCACACAGTTATGTGAGTGTCTTTAATTATTCTGTCATGGCTGCCTTAGTGGCCTGAATTGATTCAATCTTTTTTTTTTTGGCAGAACTGGGGATTGAACTCAAGCCCCTACACTTGCCAGGCAAGCGCTTATTCCACTGAGCTATCTCCCCAGCCCCTCTGAATTGATTCAAAATATTTATTTTTTGTAGTCATTTAAACTTTGGGAAGAGCCAGAAGTTTCATGGTTCTAGAGCCAGTGAATAAAGTTGATGAGGACAAACTGTTGCTTGTCAGAGCCTGCCTTTCCATTGAATGGTGCTTGGCAGCAGCATTCACCATATTTATACATTTATTTATTTATTTATTTATTTATTTATTTATTTAGTAGAACCAGAGATTGAACTCCGGCCCTTGCGCTTGCCAGGGAAGCACTTATTCCACTGAG
>NW_004524659.1:2314024-2318010 GCF_000260255.1 Octodon degus | reverse complement strand
TTTATTTATTTATTTATTTATTTAGTAGAACCAGAGATTGAACTCCGGCCCTTGCGCTTGCCAGGGAAGCACTTATTCCACTGAGCCATCTCCCCGGCTATTCACCATATTTATTTTAGTATCTTTTATGAAGACATTCAGGAAAGAAAACTTCCAGAACTATGTCATTAAGTGGCAAGAACAATGGGATAAGTGTGTTCAAATTGAGGGGGAAGTATTTTGAGGGGCATCATTGGCAATGTGTCTTTTAGTGTCATACATTGTTAAAATTTAAACTTTCACTGTATAGTTTGGTCACTCCACATTTGTTATTATAGTGCATGTTACAGTTTTCCTGACCATGAGCATTCAGCCCAAGGCTCAATACCAGGTACTGGAAGGAGCCCCTCGGTGGTGCAGGGTGTGGGACATCTGTAGCTGTTGCTTTCTTTGGTTTTCACAACCCCATGCCAAGGGTGTCCAGTAGATTTTGTCTCATTTCAGGTATAGACACTCATGTGGGAGAAGTTTGTCTGAAGTTATAAGAGCCTAGGAACTCAGGTGCTGTGCAGGGCAGATAACAGGAAAAACATTGCCTGGGGCCCCTACATAGCCACTTGTCTTGGGACATGAGATCCCTGATTGAGATGAGGGTACTTATTCTTACTTCCACCCAGTCTGTCAGCCACCAAACACTCCAACATCTGAATGTGTTAATTTTTCATCACTTCCGTTTTCTTTACACAGGGATTGACATTTGCTACAGCTCCTGGCCAGATTTTGGTTTCATGCATGCAATGTTAATCTCACCTTAAATGCTGCCTCTACTGAGAGGACCTCCTTGAGCAACCCAGCTCATGGGCTCCCATCACACTGTCTGCATCACTAGGTTTATTCTATGGCCCTGCTGGGGTTTGGATCTTAAACATCTCCCAATGGCCTGTAATTTAAAGACTTGGTCAACAGCACACGGTGCCTCTGGGAAGTTGGCAAGACCTTGTGAAGATGAGGCTTAGTAAATGGAAATTGGGTCTGGGAATGAGACTGTGTTATCATTTTTCTGTCACTGGGCTAAGACACCAGACATCTGTTAATGTAAAGGAGGAGAGGTTTATTTTGGCTTACAGTTTCAGCACAGGATCAGCTAGCTCCAAAGCAGAGATAGCAAAGCAGCAGGGCCTGGCAAAAAAGCTATTTAACCCACAAGCAGCCAGGAAGCAGAGAGAAAAGAGGAGCCAGGGATAAAAAGACACCCACTTAAGAGGAGCAAATTGCTTTGGGGCAAAGATGGTATCGTCTGTATTTCCCCAGTGCCTAAGGCAGACAGTTCCTGGTCCTCAGTGAGAATTTGTGATATTTTTAAAAAGTTTTGAGCCATGTGTAGCAGCTGGACCCAATTTGATTAATTTACTACATTGTGGAGGATAAAGAAAAATCACACTTTCCATCATGTCCCTCAGCCTTCAAGTCAGATTTAAAATTGGTTTCTAGAGAAATTTGGCCCAGGATGGCACTGAACATATTTTTGTGGATCCTCGAAGACAGCCTGATCTGATAGAAATATGACCCTAGCCACATATGTGGTTTCAAATTTCCTACTGGCTGTCCTAAAAGAGGGAAAAAGTACGTTAAATACAATGTTTTATTTGACCCCATATAGTAAAGAAATCTTCATTTCAGTATGCAATTAATATAGATATTGTCATTGACATATTTTATAGTTTTTTGGCAATACATCTGAAATCCAGTGTGCAATTTGTACATTTATACCACATCTCACCTCATATTAGACAAATTTGGAGTTCCTTGGAATTGTATGTGACTAGTGGCTATGATACAGGATAGAGCAAATTTAAAGGTTTTTGTGAGATTGGAGATTGTAAGAAAATATATGCAAAAATATTCTGTTTCAGAAAATAAATATTTTGGAACATGCAGTGTGTTACTCTGTTCTCTGCTGGAAGAGTCCTCTGAAATTGTTAGAGTAATCTCATTCCCAACAACCTTTAAAGAACAGAGGCAAATAGAAGTCATAAAATACACCCTTCTGTGTTAGATTCCCAGTGACCCACCTCCAACCAGGCACCAACTCCTAACAGTGCATCTCTCCATGAGCTCATCAATGGATTAATCCACAGCCATGATTACAGCACCTCATCACCCAATCACCTTTCCAAAGCCACCTCTGAATACTTAAAATTTGCATGGAAATCATAGGTCTAAACCATAACAGGAATATTGGGATCCTGGCCTCTTCCTCTCTGTCTGCTTCCCAACTTCCATGAAGCAATTAACTTTGCTCCACCCTGTAATCTCCACCATGATGTTCTTTCAAAACAAAGCCTACTGACCATGGACTAAAACCCTGAAACCATAAGCCAAAATTGTTGTCCCCTTCTTTCAAACTGATTGTCTCAGGTATCTTGTCACAGCTACAGAAAGCTGGCAAGTGTAGGTCCACACACCATGATAGTGCCCATTTACTTGTTTAGTTGCTTGTGATTCTGTGTCCCCACCAGCACATTAGTTATATCAGGGCAGAGCCATGGCTTCCATCTCAACCGCTGAATTCCCAGGAGCTGCAAGCGCTCTGTGTCCTAGGTGCTCTTCAGAGATGAACAGCTGCACAAAGATCAAATTCTTTCACATGACCCATGGGATATATACATGGTGCACCCTTGCTGGGGGCTCTATAATTGGGCCTTATACCTCTGTGCTAACCAATAGAAATATACTTTCAATTGCAGGTAGGTATTTAAAGGATGGGAAAGAGAAGGAGAAGATGGAAGAGAACAAGAGGAGAGAGCAAGAGCATGAGAGAGAGAGAGATAGAGGAAAGAGAAAGATGGGTGGAAGAAGGAGAAAGAGGGAAGAGAAAGGAGGGAGAAGAGAGTGGCAGGTGAAATTAATTTTCAGAATTTATTTTCCTTGCTGTAAAAGGCTTAAGTCAACAACTTCCGACATTGCCAGTCCTATGGATAACCCACTACTATTATGGACTACTGGACTGTATTGGAATATTTTGCTGAATTTGTGCACTTACAATATTTAAATGGCAATGGAATAACCATCTCTGACCAAACTAAACAAAAAAGGGATATAAATGAAAGACCATTTTGTAGTGAATATAATAGTTAAGATAGATATACAGCTACTCTCTCTTAGTTCAATGAGAAGAAAGATTTGTACAATAGTATTTGGACAGGATATCATGTCTGCATCTTGTACTATGAATAACTACTATGAAGATAACCATATGCAATGTATTAATTACTATAACTGTCCTACTAACCTGTTTTGAAACTGTCTTATTGCTATTTGTTTCTCAATAAAATTAATAAAAAAGAACTAAAAAAATAAGAAAAAAGAAAAAAAATTATTTTCCTTTACCTTATATAGTAAAAATGTTATCATCTTACTGTATAATCAACACAAAGATTATTAATGAGCTATTTCATCTTTTTTTCTACCTCAAGTCCTTCAAATCTGGTGGGGTTCTTACATATATAATACTTCTCAATTCTTTTTTATTTTTTTCCATAATTTTATTGAGAAACAAATAGCAATGGGATAGTTTCAAACCAAATTGGTAGGACAGTTTCAATAATTAACACATTGCATACATTCTTCCTAGTGGTTATTTGCTGTACAAGATGTGGACATGATATCCTATTTACAAACACCATTAGAACAAATCCCTCTATTCATTAAGAGAATGTAACTATATATCTATCCTAACCACTTTGAATATACAGATACAAAATGGACATTCATCTGTATCCCCTTTTTTTTTGTTAAGTTCCATCATTTAAATACTATAGGTGTGTAAACTCAGCAAAATATTCTAAAAGTTCAGTAGTCCATAATAGTATCAGGTCTTCCGCTTGACTGGCAATGTCAGAAATTGTTGACCTGAATCCCCTACAGCTCAACATAACAGCATGGCTTTACTTCTTATACTTCGTTTTTATACTTTTCTGCTGGATGGTTAAGACCAAGGTAAAGCA
>NW_004524659.1:2306656-2313904 GCF_000260255.1 Octodon degus | reverse complement strand
TTTATTTTTTGCTCCGAATGCCTTCAGGGCAGGTTTGGCTGGCTTGAGTTGTGGGGATTGAACCACAGCAACCTGAGCCCGACTGCTTTGTTGAAGCAGCCACTTAAAGAACTGAGCTAAGGGGCAGGCCTCCAATACTTCTCAATTTTTACTGACCACATTCCAACTTCTCACTGCCATGTAGTGCTTTTAGACAGCTTACTGAGGAATGACTAGGAATTGACCAAGTGAAGAAGGCAGGAAAAGACGTTCCCAACAGTGATCAAATGAGTGAAGGTAAGGGCTGGCAGAGGAAATGACAGTGAGGCTGATAATGGCAGAAGATGGGGGCTGGAGGGCTGGCCAAGTAGCTCAGTGGATTAAAGCACATGCAAGCAGGCGCAGGGGCCAGGATTCAATCCTTGGGCCTGATGTGCCCTGCCCCCAGGGCATGCTGAGACACAATTGACTGGGCGTGGTTTCACGTGTCTATAATCCCAGCTCTTGGGAGGCTGTGAACAGGCAGATCACTATGAGTCTGATCTGGTAGTGAGACTGTGAACACCCTGTAGATCCTTCCCTAAAATACTAAATAAATAAATAAATAAATAAATGGGGGCTGGGCTGGGCTGAGGTTGTAATGGGCCTCAGTTTTAACCTGTGACAATGAGAATGGCATCAAGTCTTTCCCTCGCTCTGCAATGCTCTGTGCTGGGGCGGTGTTGGAAGTCTGAGCTGCACAGTGAGAGCCTGTACCAAATAAATGAAGGAAAGATTAAAAGATGAAAGGAAGAAAACTACCCATTAGAAACGATACGGAATTTTACTAAATAAAATAATAGGAATTTAACAGTGGTTGTTACACTGCACAATGTTGTCTTCAAACTAGTTGTTTAGATTACCAGATACAAACATGCACGATTGGTAGAAAAAGTTATGAGAAATTAAAAAGGAGCGAAAGAAAAAGAATGAAGCATTAACTGCTCCTTTCAACAGACCAGCAGAAATCAGCAGTATAATTATCCAAGCTAACAGGCATTATATATATATAATAATATATATATATATCAATGTATATATATCATTATATATATATATAATAATATATATATATATATCAATGTATCCTTTCCCCTTCCTTCTTTCTTCCTTTTCCTCATCCCGGTTTTTCCTTCCCGTGTTCAAAGATTCTTTCCCTATCATTGTATTTATTGTACCTTTCCGCTCTTATCTTCCCTCTCTGTGCAGGCCACCATCTGTCCATCTCCTTACCATCTCATTCTCTCTTAGTGACAGACTTCACTTTTTCTGTAGGAAATTCCTCCACTCTCAGCCCCTGTGTTTCATGTAGGTTTGGCTTCACCATCTGGGTCCTTGGTGAGCATATGTTCCAGGTCTGACTACCATGACTGGATCAAAACTGGGCAGATACCAATCCAAGGTGGGCCAATACAAGAGAGTTTGTCTCCTGCTGTGGTCCCCTAGCAGAAGACCCAGAGGTGAGGATCTCAGGGAAAAGTGTTGGCTTTGGTGCTGATCTGAAGAAGCAGTATAGGGAAGAGGAGATGCGAGCTAGTGATGGGAAAGAAGACAGTAAGCAGATTACTGCAGTGGGCCACTGAGCCTCAGGCAGGCTAGGCACCTCTGGGAGGTACTGCAGAACACAGCTCAGGACAGGTCGCTGACAGGAAGCTGGGTGTTTATCCACCAGCTGCTGTATGTTATTGGTATTACTGGTTGAATGCAGCTCCTGTGGATGTTAAATCTGGCAGCCTTATGTGCTAGGGCTGGCATTCCTTGACCTTTAGGGTAGGGTTTTCTCTTAAAGTTTTGTAGTGGGAATGGAACTCAGGACCTCATGCTTGCCAGCAAGCACTGCACCACTGAGCTGAATCCCTGGCCCTTGCATGCTCCTGTGACCAGAGGTTGCACTTTGGAGGATGTCCTGGTGCTGGCATTGGTTGCTGGTAAATATTGAGGAAAGACTATGTGCACAGTGCGGGCAGCATCTCCCCTTCGGTTGCTCTGCCCCCATCCAGTGTGGCACCTCCCACACCCGTCCTACCTGTGCTACCTTGCCTGTCTTCATTTCTTACAGTTCTGTTACCTTGTCCTTTCTGCATTTTCAGGATGTATTATTGGTTTTTTTTCTGTATTTCTCTTTCTGTATTTTGCATGAAAATAATCACTGTCCCTGAGGGACAGATATGAATTTCCCACAGCAAGTTGGAGGCATGGAATTGGTGCCTCTCCCTGAGCCCTAGATCCTCCTGTTGAGTGGTGGGCTTCATCATATCCTAGAACAGGATCATCGTTGGATTTTCTCCTTGCCTCTCTGAATCAGGACTGTGGATAGCTGAGCAAGTGTAATTGGAGATAATGTATCTGTTTACACAGTAAGGGATAGTGTTGTTTTATTTCATGCTACATTTTGAACTAACTCTAGAAAACAGCACTAAAAACATAGACATTACCATCTCCCTCACATCTTGGATGTTTGCCAAAGATTAAAAATGTTACTTCTCTAATCTGCTTCTGAAATTGCTTTGGAAATGCCATCAAGTCCAAAATGCACCAGGCAGTAGTTAGAAAAGCAAATAATGTTCACTCCTCATTTTCCTAAAGCGGTCACTAGATTGTGCGATCTGTGAATAGCACCCAGTCTATTCCCCGAGTCCTGTGTGCACTTTGGAAATTAATTACGACTCTCTTACAAGCGTAATAAAAGTGATATACATGGCCATCCATTTGCTCCATCTCTGCAGGCTGGAGCTATTAACGTTGGGAGAGGTAACATGAACGGTGGCCTGGTTTGTATGCAGTGTGTGTGCGTGTGTGTGTGTGTGTGTGTGTGTGTGTGTGTAACCTGGATAGGCATGGAGTGTAGGGAAGGAACCCAGGACAGAACGGCTCCGAGGTATCTGTGAGTACCTGCTTTTCAGCCTGCGAGCACTGCCCAAGTGTCTTAGCAAGACTCCCACTAGCTGTGTGATCTGGAGCCCTTTGCTGTGCCTGCCTGAACCTTAGTTTCCTCACTTATAAAGCAGGTGCAATGCCAGTATTCATGTGGTAGGCTGTTTAGAGGGTTGGGAGGACAGATCATGTGGCCATTAAGGTGGGCAGAAGACTTGCTTGGTTTGGGAGCCACCCGGGAGATTGGTGGAACACACTTCTGGGTGTGTCTGAGTAGGTCCTGGAGGTGTGCTCTAGAGGTTGTCTGCTCTTTCCCCTTCTACTCTGGCACTGTTCGCCTACTCTGTTTCAAAGTTTTCACAAGCTGAGCAGTTTTGCTCTACCACACGCTCCTGCCATATCTCTGTTACTAAGGACTACCAAATCCCCTTCAAGCAGGAGCCAAATAAGCTCCTTTAAGTTGTGGTGCCAGCTATTGTGCCACAGCAATAGGAGGAAGAGCTCAGCAGAGCACTTGCAGGTGTTGGGCGTCATTGCCGAAACTGTCTCTCCCAGCAGGAACCATGGAAAATCAAGGAGGGGACCACTGAGTGGGGTGATATGTAACCAGGCAGTCCACATAGGTCAGGCCATTACTTTCCTGGAGAGCACAAGCCTCTGTTCCTGCCTCAGATGTGTCAGAGTGTAGCCTTTCTACCTGGGGGCTCTTGGATACACTGGTTCCACTCACTAGGCTGTTCTTCTCTCTGGCAAACAGATGCATGTGTCAAAATTCTACTTGCCTGTGTTGGTCAGCTTTTGGTCACAGTGACAACATACCTGAGATAGTAAACTCAACCAGAGAAGTGGTCTATTTTGGCTTACAGTGCCAATGGTTTCTGTTCATGGTCACTTGGTGTTGGTGCTGTGGGCCTGTGTTAGCCCACTCTGTCACAGTGGGAGGATGTGGTAAACAAGCATGATAATTTCTAGTGCTAGGAAGCAAAGAGTGCTTAGCATCTTAATGTCTCCTTCAAAGACACAGCCAAGTGACCTAACTTCCACCGGTACCTGTCTTCTAAGGCCTCCCAGTAGTGCAAAGCTGGGGACAAACTCTTTAACACACAGGCCACTCGGGGAACATTTGGGATCTAAAGCGTAGCACCATCCATCAATATCAAGTTCAAATGCCACCTTCCAAGAGGCAGCAGAGTATGTAGGTTAGGAACCTGGATTCTGGAGCCAGAATGTTGAGGTTCCAATCCAGTTTCCTCTACTTAAAGATATATGACTTGGACACATCATTTAGCCTTACATAGTCCTGTTTTCACATCTGTAAAATGCAGACAGTGTAAGTGCCCACCTCATTGTGTTGTTGCAAGAACCAAAGGAATTACCACATATAATCCACTCAGAATAGGGTCTGACCCACATACTCTGGGTTACTGCAACAATGACAATAACTTTCTTAGGCAAGGCCTCTGACCCATGAAACTCACTCAATTTCTCCCTTCAGATGTGGTTATTACGTCTTAAAAGGACCTAGAAAAGAGCCTCCAGTGTAGACAGGTGCTCAGTAAATACTAAATTAAGCAGAAAAATGAAAGCATACTAAAGAAGAAGGGTAGGTCAGAGGTGGTGACACTTTCCCCTCCTCCTTCCTTCCTTTCCACTCCCCTTCTGTTTCTTTGCTCCCTCCTAGCACATATTTCTTGTGCCAGAAAGATTCCCATGGAGACTGAGTCTTTGCTTGAAGATTTGAGAGCAGGTAGAGGAGATGCAGACACAGATGGACAGCTGCCCAGGGATACAGTGCAGGGGACTCAGCCTGCTGTCCAATTTCCACTTTGATTGGTTCCTCTTCCACAGCATCTGTTATGAGTCTCACCTTTGACCAGACCCTGCATCTATTCTCCACCTGCTCAGATGTGCTTGATGCTGCTAACCTCTGTTTTCAGGCTGCCACCTGTGCCATGGATTAGACATAGCTTCCTGGTCCATTAACCCTCCTCACAGTTCAATGGCCAGCCCAGCCCATGTCCCTTGGAGGGTTTCTATACCATCCAATCCTGAGTGCCACCTGCTATGTCCAGGATCTCTGCTGCTGGCCCTTTGACTTCCCAGGCTTCAGAACTGTAAGAAAGAATGGTTTGTTGTTTATGCTCTCAGTTTATGCTATTTTGTTACAGCAGCCGGAACTGACCTAGCACTGGTGGTTGGGAAAAGAGACCAGCAGGAGGTGCTGGTTAGGTGGGGGGAGGGCTGTGCTTCCCTCTGTGGTGACTTCCAATGGGTGAGTTCCTAGACAAGAGTGAGAGTGGTGGTCTTTCTCTGTGCCGCCCTTGCTCTGGTCCTGGCTTGGAACTGTAGCCAAGTCTCTTCCATCTGCCAGCTCCTTGACAGTAAGCCTCCTTTCCAGGAAGCCTCAGGTGGAGCCAGTTAGGAACCAGCTGGGGACAGGATGGTTACTCTCTACCCTCATTCCCAGCCTCAGTTAGGTCTGGCCCCAGCCTCTCATACTCCTTGAACATACTGGAAAGTGGTACACAGGACACCTAGTATTGTTCCTAGAAAAACTAAAAACCAATGGCAAACTTTCTCAAGAAAAATGGGATGAATTCAGTATCCAGAAGCTGTGAATGGATCAACTGAAACTTTCTCATTACAGGTTTTTGTATGAACACAAACTTGATTTTTTTCTTGATGAAATGGCTAGGAGTGGGACAGTGGGTTGTAGGGTAAAGGTGCCTCTTCCAGTTTAACACCCTAGCTGCCATCCAGCAGACTCTGGGTTCTCAAGGTAAGGGAAGCAAGGTACACAAGCTCTGATCTAAAAGCATTCAAGTCATGCAGGAGCTATTCAGGAAGCAGCCCTGCTCCTCCTCAGTGTCTGCTGTTATGGTCAGGGACCATGACCAACAGCCTCTGGATACAGAACCCAGTGCCATCAACTGGACTGCTGGAATTATAATAGATCTCTTCCTCTCAGTCCTATTACCCTCAACCTTAAGAGGAAGGCAGGAATCCTCATAGGATCCAGGGGCAAGCTACAGCCTCTTAGTGAGGCTCTCCCTTCAGTATTTTGGGCTCTTGCATCTTTCCATGACCAACCCTTCCTCCATGCTGTGTTGCAAAATGTTGCAACACTTGGTTTGCCATTTTTTTTGTGTAGTGGGCTCTTGATGTCCAAAGGTAGTCCCAGCAGCAAAGGATCAGTTCCACTTCTACTGTGCAGCAATTGGCAACTTCAGACTACACTCTGTCTGGCTGCTGATAAACAGGTACCCCATGTTCCCAGCTAATCTGGTAAGCAGTTCCTTAAGGCAAGCTTTCCACCCCACTCTTGTTCCCTCAGCCCCATTAAACAATCATAATGGGCCATTTAAGAACTTTGGCAGACTCTGGGCAGCATGTGTGACTCTGGTGAGCTCTGACCTTCCTTAACCCCCAGTGCACAGTCATGGAACCTCTTCTAGTCCCATTCCAAACTTCTAAGAATTTAGAACTCCAAGTGGCCTGTGGGACACAAGAGAGCTGCGATCTGTGTCCCCAGCTCAAGCAGGCATGGAGCTTTCCTGGAGCCATTTAAGAACTTTGTCAGACTCTGGAAAGCCTGCTGGACTCTATCTGGGTGATTACTGGGAGCTTCAAAAATGCCAAAATGTAGGGGCAAAAGGCAATATGAATCCATCCCACACAGAACAAATCCAGGAGCCAAAAACATACAAGAACTTAGAAATCACACACCAGAAATCTCTGAAATGATAGCAACTAAAGTAAAGAAGTAAATCCATCAGGTTATTGAAGAAATAAGACCAGAGATAATCTCTCAGGTCCAAAAAGAGAGGACAACAATCATGAAAGAATTTCTCAGTATTGCTAAAGAAGACACAGATAGAAAAATGAGAACAGAAAAATGATGGAAACACTGAATGAACTATACATGAAGGAATTAGAATACATGAAACAGATTCAAACAGATATCCAGGATGTAAAGAAATCCACTGAAAGCTGGAAAAAACAGCTAAATGAACTGAAGATAGACTTTCAGACCTTGAAGACAGTGTTGCAACTACTAAATGTGAGATAAAATATCTCCTAAAACTAATGAGGAACTAGGAAATAATTTAGCAGCTACAAGATGATTCAAATAAAAATAATATAAGAATCATAAATGTCTGTCCTGCTTCAAGGCTGTATATGGTTAGATTTTTGGACTTAAATGTAAACTTAAGAATTATATAATTCTTTATGACTATTTTTAAAATATATTCTAATTTTTAGATGTTTTTTCATCATATTCTGTAGGAACTTAAAGTTCAACATACCAATACTTGATGAAAAATACCTGTTCCATATTATGCCTAAGATGTTTGA
>NW_004524659.1:2293478-2305861 GCF_000260255.1 Octodon degus | reverse complement strand
TGCATCTTGTACAGCAATTAACCACTAGGAAGAATGTATGCAATGTGTTAATTATTGAAACTGTCCTACCAATTTGGTTTGAAACTGTCTCATTGGTATTTGTTTCTCAATAACATTATGGAAAAAAAAGAATTACTAAGAATAAAACATAAAAAAAGAAACTTAAAAAAAATCTAACAACATGTTGCAGACAGCAAACACATTCAACTGAAAAGGCAATCACAAACTAAAAGTCAAAGGATTGAAAACAATCCTTTATGTCATAGGAAATCAGAGAAAAGTAGAAGTAGCTATCCTGGCTGCTGACAATATCAATTTCAACCCAAAAATCATTTAAAGAGATAAAGATCACTACATACTTGTTAAGGGAAAACTGCAAGAGGAAGATATAACAATAATAAATATATACACACCCAATGTAAGAACACCCTCCAACAAATTCTAACAAATATGAAAAATTAAATGGGCCATAATACAATAGTAATAGGGGACTTTAACATGCCACTGTCGCAAAGAGATAGATCACATAGGCAAGAATTTAGAAAGGAAATAACAGAACAAAAAAACTTGAAGAAATTCGCTTGGTAGACCGTTAGAGAGTGTTTCACCTAGCAACAACAGAATATACATTCTTCTCAGCTTACAGAACATTTTCTAAAATAGAATAATAGCACAGAGTGCTCTTAAGTAAATGAAAAGCAATTGAAATAACCTCATGCATAGTATCTGATCACAGTGCAATAAAATGAAATTATTGACAAAAGAAACTACAAAAATACTGCTTCCAGCTACCCTGTGCCCATGGGACCTCACTGGTCCAAACCCAGGCACACCACATGAGTGAGACCCTCTGCCATAACCTCAGGACCCCTCCACAACTCTGGACCCCCCCCCCCGAGCCTGCTGAGTGAGTGAAAACTTCTGTTGTGCTCTCCAGACCCTCAGATCCACCCCAAACCCAGGCCCGGTGAGTGTGTGGGAGAGGTTCCCCTCTCCCCTGTACCCCCTTGTCCCCTTCAGACCCAGCTCAGGCCTGGCATACAGGCATGGGGTGAAACTCTGCAGCTGCAGTCCCTGCAGAGAGAGTAGGGGACAGAACCACCCAGCTAATCCAGGAGTGGAACATCTTGCCAAAGGGGCACATCAGGCTCACTTCCAAGGGTGGCAGCAGGAAGGAGCTGAGCATAGCAGCCAGACCCAAGCCAGGCACAACTGGATAATTTCAAACTGTGTAGATCTGTACCCGAATTTCAGTAGGTGCTAAGGTCATAACTGCAACATATGGACATTAAATAACAACATCCTAAACAACCAGTGGGTCACAGATGAAATTAAAGATAAAATTAAAAAAAATATTTACAGTTGAATAAAATGCAGATACAACCTATGGAAACCTGTGGGATGCAATGAAAGCTGTCTTAAGAGAAAAATGTATAGCGGTAAATTTGCACATTAGGAAAACAGAAAAAGCTGAAATACATGATCTTGTGCTGCACTTCAAGCTCTTAGAAAAAAAAAAAAAAAGAGCAAGGCAAGCCCAAAGCCCAAAGAAGGCAGGAACTTATGAAGATTAGAGCAGAAATTAATGCATTGGAAATGAAGAAAATAGCACAAAGGATAAATGAATCAAAGAATTGGTTCTTTGAAGAATAAATAAAATTGATAAGGCTCTAGCTAATCTGATCAAAAAAGGAAAGAAAAAACCCAAATTCATACAATAAAGAATGAAAAGAGTGACATCACTACAGATCTGAGAAATTCAGAAGATCATCAGTACCTCCTTCTGAAATCTTCACTCTCACATGCTGGAAAACACAGAGGAAATGGACAGTTTCCTAGACACATATGAAATGCACAAGCTGAGTCAAGAAGATATACAAGCTCTGAATAATTGAACATGTAATAAAAAATCTAACAAAAAAGAAAGCCCAGGTCCTGAAGGATTCACAGCAGGATACTACAAGAAATTTAGAGATTTAATGTCAACTTTTCTCAAAGTCTTCAGTGAAATTGAAAGCGAAACAATTCTTCTAAACTCATTCCTGGAGGTAAATATTACTCTGATCCCAAAACCAGAGAAAGATCCAACTAAAAAAGAGAATGATAGGCCAAGCTCTCTAATGAATATAGATGCAAAAATCCACAATAAAATACTAGTAAACAGAATGCAGCAAATCATCAAGAAGATTATACATGATGATCAGGTGGGATTCATTCCAGAAATGAAGGGATGGTTCAACATATGCAAATCCATAAATGTAATATACCACATCAATAGAATCAAGAACAAAAACCACATTATCATCTCAATAGATGCATAAAAGGCTTTTAACAATGTCCAACACTCATTCATTATAAATACCCCATAGAAAATTGAATAGATGGTCTATATCTCAACCTTATAAAAGCCATCTGTGAGAAACCAACAGCCAACATCATATTAAATGGTCAAAAACTGAAGGCCGTCACCTTAAAATCAGGAACAAGACAAGGATGCCCCCTGTCTCTACTCCTATTTAATACGGTTCTGGAAACATTAGTCAGAACAATTAGACCAGAGAGAGAAACAAAGGGAACAAGGATTGGAGAAGAAGACGTGAAATTATCTTTATTTGCAGATGACATAGTACTCTATATAAATGATGCCAACAATTCCACCAAGACTGTTACAGGTTTAATCACCAAATTAAGCAATATAGCAGGATACAAAGTCAACATCCCAAAATCAGTAGCATTTTTGTACACAAAGAATGAACACACTGAGAGGGAAATTAAAGAAGCCACTCCTTTCACAATAACATAAAAAATGAAATTCTTAGGAATCAATCTCACAAAGGACATAACAGATTTATACAGTGAAACTTATGGTTCTCTGAGAAAAGAGACTGAAAAGGATTTGAGAAAATGCAAAAATATTCCATGCCCCTGGATAGAAAGAACTAACATTGTGAAAATGGCCATATTACCAAAATTGCTATACAGATTCAATGCAATCCTGATTAAAATACCATTAGTATAACTCACAGAGCTAGAGAAAACGTTCCTCAAGTTCACCTGGAACCAGAAGAGATCCAGAATATTAAAAGCAATCCTGGGAAACAAAGGAAAGGAAGAAGGCATTACAATTCCTGACCTTAAATTATATTATAAAGCTACCGTGAAAAAATCAGAATGACACTGCTATAGAGACAGACCTGGGGGTCAGTGGAACAGATTAGAAGATGCAGACATAATGCAAGCACACTCAGCCACCTTATCTTCAATAAAAGGGACAAACAGGCTCACTGGAAGAAAGATATTATCTTTAATAAATGGTGCTGGATAAATGGGCTTTCCACATGCTGAAGGCTAAAACCGGACCCATGCCAATCACCATGTACAAAGCTACAGTCAAAATGGATCAAATACTTTAACATTAAAATAGAAACACTGTATCTTTTGGAGGAAATTGTAGGTAGAAATCTTAAAGATGTAGAGGTAGGTAGAACATTTATGAACAGAAAAGAAACAGCATGGGAATTACTTTAAAGAATCAACAAGATGGGATCTCATCTTTTTGAAAAATTTTTGCACTTCAAAGAAAATCCAACAGAGCAAAAAGAAGACCCATGAACTGGGAAAAAGTTACAGCCCACTGTCCCTAGGACAAAGGTCTTCTATCTTAGAACATATAAAGAATTAAAAAGAATCAGGTCCCCTAAATTCAAAGACTGCATCTAAAAATAGGCATTTGAGATGAAATAAACTTGTCAGAGGAAGAAGTACATGTAAATATATGAAAAAATGTTCAATATCATTTGTCATTTGAGAAATTCAAATTAAAGCAACACTGAGATTCCATCTCACCCCAGAAATAATAGCTAGTTTCAAGAAATAAGCCAATAACAAATGCTGGAGGGGCTGTGGAAAAAAAGGAACCATTCTGCACTGTTGGTGGGAGTGCAGACTGGTACAACCACTATGGTAATCAATGTGGAGATTCCTTAAAGAGCTAGGATTGAAGATCCCATTCAAGTCAGCTATTCTCCTGGGTATTTTTGCAGAAGAAGTGAAAACCTCATACCACAGTGATGTATGTGCACCTTTGTTTACAGCAGGACAATTTGTCATAGCTAAATCATGGAAACAACTCAGACACCCATCAACTGAAGAATGGATAAGGAAGATGTGGCATTTTTACACAATTCAGCTATAAAACAGGATAAATTTGAGTCTTTTGTTGGTAAAGGGATACAACTAGAGAACATACTCTTAAGTGAAATAAATCAGACCTGCATGTGTAAACATTGTATTGTCCCCTTAGTGTGAGAGCCTGAAAGAGAAAAATGGAATCTGAAGAATACAATCGACACTGATAAAAGGGGTTGAACTTATTCAAAAGGAAAGTTACTGCTTTGAGGAGAAGGATGGGAGAGTGAGTGGGCGAAAGAGATTTATCTATGTATGTAGGCAGGATGGTTTGAACAACTGTATTGTGCATTTCTGCTGGTCTATGGAAAGAATTAATGCTTTTATTTGTTTCAACTTTTTTCAGTTGTTTCTCCTTTTTTTTTCTTAATTTCTCATACTTTCTTTTCCTTTTTTCTTCTTCCAGTTTCACATGCATGTATCTGGTAATATGAGTCACTGGCATACAACACTATGTATTCCAAAAAATACTGTGAAATTCATATTACTTTGTTAAGTGAAAAATCTGAATCACTTGTATTTTTTTCTGTTTTAATTCTAATTTGTACTCTCTTTTTAAAAAATCATAATAGACTAGTGGGGTGGTCTCTTGGACTTCTGGTCCCCAAAAGTGCATAGCACTTGGGCCTGAGCCTTGGGAAGGGGATAGCAGAGAGGCTGAACAGCAGGGTAGGACACGTCAGTCATGGCCATCTGTCAAATCACAGATCAGAACAACTTCTGACCTCTCAGATCTGACCTCAGAAGAAAGGTATAAAGGATCCTGGCCACTGGCTTCCTCGCCACTGCCTTCCTGCCCTTTCAGGGACCTGCTGTGCATGTAGGGTATATATTCTTTCTTCTCTTCACTCTACTTTTCTTTTTTTTTCACTTCCGCTTTTTCCTTGCTTTATCTTCAATAAATCAAAATTTTGCATTATCAATTGTTTCCCTACAATTCTTTGAACAGGACAAGATCCTGGATCCACTGGACACTCCACTATCTGATAAGAATGTCACTGCATTTCCTTTGTCCCTGTCACAGTTAAGCGCTGTTTAGGTCACATGTGGCAAGCCATGTGATCCAACTCATGGACTCCCCAAGAAGGGAAGCTCCTTGCCACTTTCCTCTTCTCTTTCATTCTGACTTCTTTATATAAGATGAGCAGTTTTCTCTGCCATGTGCATCCACCGTGATGTAATGCTTTGCCACAGGCTTGGAGCAGTGGGGACAATCATTAATCTTGATCTGGAAACTTGAGAATAATAAGTCAACATATGTCTTCTCTTAATAAGATGATTATAGTTCATATGTAATATATGAAGAGAAAATTAATGACAGCCAATAAAAATTATAAAAAATGTATGTAACATAAATTGAAAAGGGAACCAAACAGATACAGTGCTAAAAAAACCCCCAAGCCCCCAAAACTTAAACACCCCAAATATCATATAAAACATTAATGTAAGAAATAAGGAAAACAGTCACGATGTAAGATGAAGACAGATCAAAGTAAACACTTTCAATATGAATGAGATATAGTTTCCAAGTGAAAGGCAGATATATGGAAAATGGGAACAAAACATGATCTAGCTCTGTACTGTCACCAAGGCATGAAGTTTAGAGCCAACAACACAAATAGGCCCAAAGTGCCAGAATAGTTACTCTACACAACTATTAGCGACAGAGAAAGAGGCGGCGACATTATATTAATCTTAAACCAAAAGCTGTAAAAGAGATAAAAGACAATGTCATATTTAAGAGGGTCATCTGGCAGATGTGGTGCACAACTATAATCTTAGCCACTAGGGAGGCTATGGCAGGAAGATGCTGTATTATAATGAAAAAGGGAAAAGGGCTGGCCATGTTGCCCAGTGTGGAGCGCTTCTCTAGGAGCCCAGAGACCCTGAGTTCAATCTCAGGTGCCACAGAAAAGGTAGGAGGGGGAAGGGCTTAACCCATCAACATAGCAATCACAGAAATCTGCATCCCACCAGAGCGTCACAGTACATGAAGGAAAACCTTGCGAAAATTGAAGAACATACCCCTGGAGGATTATAATGGGAGAAATCAATACTGCACATTCAACAGTGCGTATTATAACCAGAAATAAGAGCAATAAAAAAATAGAAAGCTTGAAAAAAAACCCCTCTAAAGCAGCTAACCTTGGGGACATCTAAAGCACATTCCATTCAATGCAGGAAAAGACAATTAACCATGAAATAGTCTCCAGGAAAGACCTATGTATTTGGTGTTTTAAAGGACTCTGTGAAAAATCAAAGTCATACAGAATTTCTTCTCTGACCACATGGAGTTAAATTAGAAGTTACTAATAAAAAAAAAGTAGAAAATGGAAAGTATGTTAAAAGTAAACAACATAGCCATAAAGAACCAAGGGGCTCCTGGACTCCTAGGCTCCTGGGCCCCTGGATAAATTGACTCCTAAGGTCCAGGAAAATCAACTCCTGGGCTCCAGGAAAATCAGCTCCTAGGCTCGAATCCATGTGGTTTTCTTCTGCATGGAGAAAAACAATGATACACTGTCTTTTTCAACATATTGTCATGACTCATGAAATACACAAGTTGATATGTGCCATCTACTTCTGATGATGTCCATCTGGAGACAAGGGATCACTCTGAGAATCATACTACCTGGGTTCCTATGTATCCGGACTATTTATGAACCAGGGCACTGGAAATCCAGTGGCAAACAGTGGACAGCTCAAGGGGTCCCACAGACAAAAGTAGAGCATATCTACTCATGCCAAAGACTACAGGCTGTTTATGGTACTATATGTCTCAAGTCTGGGTTTGATGACATGTACAATGTGTATTTCTAAATGGAAAAAATACCTGCTGAGAAAAAAGCTTGGTGCCCTCCAGTTTGCAAGGATTCAGTCTGTTTTAGGCTGCCTTATATCAGTTCTCAGAAACAGATCCTCCCTTGAATTTTCACCAGGCTACCTCTGTATGACATCTATAACACACATATTTAGATTTTCTTAGCTTAGCTGAAGACAAAGGAAGAAACACAGAAAGTTTCATTTCTACTTTGGAGAGTGAGAAGAGAATTTACCTGGGCATCAGATGTGTTCTCCACCTCTGAAACATCTGCACAGTAGTCCTCATAATGAATGACCAACCCCCCCCCCCACCAAATGATTGTCAGGACACTGATCTTTTTGCCCATGGTTTGTCTAGGAACATCTGTTTACCAAGAAAAGGATATTTCTACAGGATGTACAAAGTACAACCTAGAAATTTTTTTGTTGATTTAGATGTATGAACTTTCCCTGTTCACTTGTTTCCTTTCAAAAGTCCTCAAGAACAACCAAGATTCCATTTTGACTGACAGGCTCATCAAAGACATTTTCAGACTATAGACCCAAAGCTACATTAATCTGCCCACTTGCAGTGAATGTCCTGTACTTGAGCCTCCCAGGAAGGAAGTCCTGGACCCCGCCATTGGCACTCCCTGAAGTAACACTGTTCTTCTTCATTGTACGGGATTGTCTGCCCAGTATGTACTAACTAGGAAAGGCTAAGTGATGGGACACATTTTCCACATAGTGCATGGCAAGAAAACAAAGAAAGAAAGAGTATGACTCTGATAATTTTAAGACATTTTAGAGACAGGCTGAAGATGATGTTACAGGAGTCATACATAGGAACTCAAGGACTAACTGGATAGTGGGATTAGCCCCTTATGGTGTGCTGAGCCTGATCTACATAGGAGCCATTGCTCTGACTTTTGCCTTGCCTACAAATATCTGTGCTGTGAGCCTCCTCTCACATTCAATGTAGTATTCTAGCAGATAACATCCAGCCAGTAGTGTCCACATGAAGAGCAGTCATCATATGACTCTAGGTACAGGACTAAAGTATGAACTCATCCTACTCCAGCCTGGGAGAGGCCAGTGAACCTGCTACCCATTTCTGCTGACTGATCTATGGCCAGGAGAGTGAGAGAAATGGCAGTTTCTTGCTGTTTTACCCTCTCATCCATTTGGGTTGCTGTAACTGCCATTCACAGAGCCACAACTGTGTCATCCTTTCTGACATTCCTTGAGGACACCTTTCTATCCACTACCCTCACCTTTCATCACTGACAGGCAGTATTCAGACCCATACAACACTCAGGTGTGATGGGAGTATAATACATTTTCACAGAATGGATAGTCCTTGAGAACACACAAACTCTAAATTCGATCATTTATTTTTTTATTAAAATGAACTAGCTTGTTTCCCATCAGAAGCCTTCAGAACTGATGAGGAAATGATAGGTTCATCAGTGGCAGTGTAAAGACTGCTTTCATGTCCAGTTCCTCTGGTCCCTGTCCACCTTGCAAAGAATGGGCCAACCCTAGCACGCCTAGGAGTGACGTCCTGGACCACTGATGCTGAGTCACTCAAGCAGACCTTGTGCTTCTGTGTTCATTTAATTGTAGTTCCTTGTTCAGTGCCCAGTAACTAGGAGCAGGCTCAGTGAAGGGAGAGCTGCCATCCTCTAGCAGCACTCTTTTTTTTTTTTAAACTTTTTTTTTTTTTTTTTTTGGCAGAACCAGGGATTGAACTCAGACCCTTGCGCTTGCCAGGGAAGCGCTTATTCCACTGAGCCATCTCCCTGGCCCCAAGCAGCACTCTTTGAAGAGCAATAACAGACCTTTATAGGGAAAGCTGGAGCGCTTTGCTCAGCTCTACTTGCATGCTCTCACAGTCTCACCATGTTCTCTGAACTGGGCTGGGATGTGGTAGCTTTCCCATGGGCGAACTGCAGCACAAGACTCTCTACGATACATTGTGGAATGCAGACTCTGAGGTTCTTCATGTAATAGTACAGTGAACAAGAAAATGCCACGACCAATCAAATGTCATGGGACATACAGACAGAGGCATCAAGATGGGGTCAGTCTCATGGTTAAATGAAATCATTGCTGCTTCATAATCAGGAAGGACGAGACACATTTTTGTCCTATGAGGGCCCTGTGACTGTGGTCTGTTTGTGGGGGTATTTTCCCCACATTCCTTGACATATCCCACACATACAATCAGCTGTAAACATAAAAAGTTTACAACTAGATTCACATATAATAAGGCCACAGTAGTAATGACACTTTACACTCAGAATGGACAACTTGAGAAATATATACCTCCAGAAGCGTGCGCGTGTGCACGCATGCATGCACACACACATGCATGCACGCACACACACACACACACAGAACTCATAGGTATGCACCCTAAGAAACACACTGTGAATTGACACATGGAAAGTGAATACATCCACCCACACAACATGAATTGATCACACATCTAGAGCCTCTGGGAGATGAATACAGTCTCTCTTATGGGGATTCATTGTCTACCACCACCCCCATTCATAGCAAAAAGCAGGAATGAGGGTGGCTCCACACAGGAGAAAAACCAAGACGGGCTGTCCTGTTCAACATTCCATCATAACTTGTTATGATAATCTCCAGTTCACCCCATCATCTCCCTGCCTACTGACGTCCACTTGAAATTACAGAGTGGCTGCAAGAATCAGACCATGCAGGTTCCTATATCGTTGATTGTGTGTACACTTGGTGACATTAGAAATTCAGTGGAACAGGAGAAAAGACAAGTGATTCCACAGACAAAAGCAGAACAGTCCTCCTCATGCCAAGAACTTCAAATTTTTCATGGAGATGCATGTTTCATGTCTGTTTTTGTTGACATTTAGAACATGTATTTCTAAAGGGAAACAAACATCTGCTGAGGAAAAAGCTTGTTACCCCCCCAGTGTGCAGAGATACTGTCCTGATTTATGTCACTTGAAATTGGTTCTCAGTTGGTATTAGATCCTCCCTTGAAATTCCACCCACCAAGCTACTTCTGTGTCTCATCTATAATATATATGTTCAGGTTGTCGTGTCTGAGTGGAAAATAGAGAAAGCTACAAACCAAGTTAGCTTCATTTCTGCTTCAGAGAGTGACACAGAGCGTACTTGGGCATCTGATGTGCCCTCCTCTGAACTTTCTGAGGTGAGAAGGTCACTTCAGGCTGCCAAGTGACTAAGAAGACACAGAATGTTTGTCAGTACCCTGATCCTTCTGCCCATGGATTATTCAGGCATATCAGTTCACAATGAGCAGGATGTTTCTACAGGACATGCAAACCACAACTTTAAAAATTCATCTTGATTTTGATTTAATGAGCTGCCTTCTACTTGTTTCCCTTCAAAAGCCCTTAAGACTGAACAGTTTGCATTGGAAATTGATAGGTTTTCGAGGTCATTGTGAAGACTACATTACTTTTCCTGCAATTTATAAAGAAAGACCTGCACTTGAGCCTCCTAGGAAGGAAGTCCTAGGCCCTGCCATGCTCCCTCAAACAAACCTTCCTCTTCGCATTGTGTAGGATTCTTTACTCTCTACAAAGACAGCAGGCGGAAGCTAAATGATAGGATACATTTTCAGCAAGTCGGTGGCATTTCCTGCTCTGAGCTACATTCACTGTGAAGGTCAGGGTCAAGACCTCCCATGAGAAAACTATAGAGATTCCCCCATGTTTGCCTCCAGGCACCTTCTCTCCCAGAATCTTGCCATCATGGGGGTGGCAGTAGTTGTCCCAGGTGTCACTTCTTAGTAAGCATTCCTAATAAGGTGGCTAAGCTGCACTTTGGAAGATGAATTCTGGTATATTTCAAAGAAAAGCCCTGTGACCATGGTAAGACCATGACAAATCAAATCCCATGACACACGGGCCTAAGGTCAGGACTAAATGAAGCTGTCACTAGTCCATAGTCCAGAAACCACTATGATATAGTGGTTTTGTAACTATTGTTTTCATCTCATTTTTAAATTAATTTTGTTGAGAAACAAATAGCAACAAGAGAGTTTCAAAACAGGTTAGCAGGACAGTTATAATAGTTAATACATTGCATATTGTGGTCTTCATAGTAGTTATTCATAGTACAAGATGCAGACATGATATCCTATCCAAACACTATTAGTGCAAATCTTTCTTCTGATTGAATTAAGAGAAAGTAGCTGTATGTCTATCCTAACTATTTCATATACACAGATACAAAATGGTCCTTCATTTGTATCCCCTTTTTTGTTTAGTTTTGTCAGAGATGGGCATTCCATTGCCATTTAAATATTGTAGGTGCATGAATTCAGCAAAATAATCCAATATAGTCCAGTGGTCCATAATGTTAGTGGGTTATCCATAGGACTGGCAATGTCAGAAGTTGTTGACTTGAGCCTTTTGCCTTTTTGTTTATTGTTTTCATCTCTCATTTTTTTGAAAATAATGAAAAAAATAATAAAAAAAATATCAGAAGCAATAAGCATTTCACTAAATAAAATTACAGGAATCTGAAAGAGTAAATAAGATTTAAAAGATGCAATAGATACTGTGAAAGATTTTATAACTTTAGAACCATGAGCACAGGGATGAATTTTCATGGAATGTTTGTCCATCTTAATTGATTTGTCTAGACACGCAATGAACTAGCCACATAAAATGTGTATATTTGACTAATCTAATTATTAGTATAATCAGTCCACAAATATAATGGAACTTTAAATTGAGAATACTGGGGCTGGGGCTATAGCTCAGTGGCACAAGTACCTGCCTGTCAAGCCTAAGATTCTGAGTTCGACTCCCACTACACCCCCCAAAATAAATAAAATAAATTGAAAGTATTAAAATAGCAATTTCAGGAATATGTATCTAATGAAACACGCAAAACCACAAACACAGTCATACTGAGAATCATACCAAAGAATGCAAATGTGTCTAGACAGCGCCCCATGCACACAGCCTCACAGTAACTAGTGAAGCACACTTGCATATAAAGAATACAGAGAAAGGCCATATTAATTTTTGTAGAAAACTAACTTTAACCATCACAGCCCGGCTCTTGTTCACGGGAGAAAGCTGAAATCAGAGTGGTTCTCCTGTCTGTCTTCTCATCATATCATCAGTAAATTCATGACTCCAGAGGACACACCACCTTTGGTCCTGTCCTTGTCTACCTGCAATTATGGATAAGGAGCAACTATGGAAATCAAGCCTTATGATGTTCTGAATGCACGTCTTTTGTACACTGTGTGACTTTAGAAATTCAATGATAGATAGTAGACAAGACAAGGGATTCCACAGGCAAACATGAAGCAAACCTACACAAGCCAAAAGCCATCAACTACTCATTGGGAAGTTGGTCTT
>NW_004524659.1:2289227-2292224 GCF_000260255.1 Octodon degus | reverse complement strand
CATTTCAAACATCTTAGGCATAATAAGGAACAGGTATTTTTCATCAAGTATTGATATGTTGAACTTAAAGTCCCTACATAATACGATAAAAAAGTTTTAAAATTTAGATTATATTTTAAAAATAGGATAAAGAATTCTGTACTTCTCATGTTTGCACATAAGTCCAAATATAATATGTATTTCTAATGGGAAAAGTTTTCTACTGAGGAAGAAAGTTGATTCCCTCTGCTTTGAAATGATGCTGCTTTGTTTTCTGTCATCAGTTCTCAGCAGCTAACAGCTCCCTCCCTTGAATTTATACCCCTGAATAAAAGCATATATCATCTGCTATATACAACTTCAGATGTTTACATCTGGTTAATTGAAAAAAAATAAAGCAAGAAAATGATGTTTTACTTTTGTGGAATGATAAAGAATCTCACAAAGACATTTGATGTGTCCTCATCTTGGGAAAACTCAAACCATGGATTGACTTAGCGCACCACCAGTATTGTCAATGGATTATCCAGGAAAATTACTCAAAGAAAGAATGTGGGGTCCCTTATGGCTGAGCAATGAATACAGTTCTGTAGCTTGGAGCATCTGCGCTGAGCCCCACGCCTGTGTACGCAAGTGCCTTTTCCATTTAAGATCCAGAGCCTAAAGCGTCCATCTCTGCAGCATTTCTATCTGAGGTGTGGGACTATTTGGTCATGGTGAAGGTCAAATGAATTCATCTATATAAAATAGGCAGTGGTCTTGGATTTTTTCTTAATTGACACTCATGCTGTGCATCTGAGAACACACTTTCTGAGAAAATGTACACAGCCCGACAAACATGTTTACAAGCACTGCACATGGACTCGGTGGAAGGCATTTACCAAACCTTAGATACAAAAGCACATCACTAGAATGACCTGGCTGCTTCTTGAGACAATTGTAGATGGCCGTGATTCTTCTTGGGAAGACGATTTTTTTTTTTTTTTTTAACCACACTACCAAGGCTCTCACTGCCAAGACTCACACTACCAAGCTAGAGTCAGGATGGCTTTTCAAACAGAAACAAGCAAGAGTGTCCAACCATCTCAACTCTTGGGATTTTGCTCAGTGTGTGAGCTGGAAATTCATATAGTCTCCAGTGGCTATGGACTCCAGCTTTAGCGACAGAAAGGAAGACACTGTGGAGATTGCATCGCACCTGCTCCTGATTGCCCAAGTCTTTTTTCTTAGCTGTAGTGACATTAGAAACCTGGACAGGAATCACTGGTCTAAGCAATGACACAACAGCAAAGCATAAAGGGCACTTGTGGCCAAGCGCAAGCTCTGCACATAAGATTTATCAAGACCAGTTTGATTGACAACCACAAAATTCTATCTCAACCAAGAAACCTACTACTGAGGAAAGCACTTGCCATCATACGGCTGACAATCGATGCTATCGTATAACAACCGTTATCTTCAACCAAGGGTCAGCTACTGATAGAACTGCAGCTGGCATACAGCTGACTCAAGGAAATTTGTGAATGTCCTTTGTAACACACATGATCAAAACTTTCACTTCTGAATTTGAAAAATAAAACAAGACCACATATTTACTTCCCCAAAGAAGACAACCTTACCATTCCATCTTGTATTATTTTACTCTAAAGAGCCTTCTTAGAGGAACATAAGGAAATATAGAATGATCGTCAGTACACTGGTGTTACTGGAGAATGACTGAAGGAACTTTTGGGGCATGAGCACAGGCTTTAGGTAGATGGAGGTGTTTGAATAATACCACCTCTGCTGCTACCAGGGCCCATTTCTCAGTAGTGGAAAGAATGAAAGGGAGTGGAACCGGAAATAAAAAGAGAAACAAAAACAGATGGGGCTACAATAAAGAGTAAACAAATCCATATTAGAGTGGAAAGTTTCAACATGCTCTTGTCACTATTTGACAGATAAAATAGGAATAAGATAAGTCAGGATACAGTCAGGGACAACACTGCTGTAGGTCAAATTATGTCACCTTGAATGCATGTGTAAGTAAATTTCTAATTCACTATGTGAGAATATGACTTACATGCAAATAGCAGCATTGTATCTGTAATTGGCAAGAGGCCATATTGGGGGTGTGTGGACGTGTCCATCCAACACCACTGCTGTTCTTGTAAAGACGGGAGACAGATCCGTGGGGGGAGGGGAGGAGAGCTGTGTAATGATGAAGGAGAAGAGTTCAGTGCTGCAGCTGCAAGCCAGGAGAGGCAGGATTGCTTGGCAGCCAGGAGAAGCTTGGAGGGGCACAGAGAGATGCTCTCCTAGAGATTTCAGAGGAAGAATGGTCCTGCCTGTATCTCCAGCGTGGACGTTCAGCTTGCAGAAACATGAGGCAATGATTTAATCCTAAGATGCCCATTCTAGTACTTGATCAGGGCTGACATGGAGTCTAATGAAAGCACTATCAATCTACTAGATCTCTTCAGCATTTGTATGATACCTCAATTACCAATGGGAAAGTACACTTTCTTCTCAGGGTCATATCATATAATCATCTAGACAGATAACACTGTGGGCTGTAATTCATACCCTGACATGCTGAAAAGGATGAAAATAATACCAAATATGCTCCCGGACTACTACAGACCTAAAGTAGAATTTAACAACAGAAAGAAAAATGGAAAAATCCCAGAATCTTTAGAGATTAATGCACTCTATAGAACTCAGAGTCAAAGAAGAGGCTTTTCTAAACATCTTGAGCAAAAGGAAATGAAAATGTACCTTGTGAGATTTCTGAGGTGCACTTCAAGTGTGATGCTCAGAGGGGAGTTCACAGCACCACATGCAATATTACAGAAATGAAAACACCTAAATTCAATATTCAAGCTTCCATTCTAAGAAATTAGAGGAGTATACTATGAACAGAAGAAGAACAATGACAATTATTGGGCTGGAGAGATGGCTCAGTGGTCTAAGGCACCTACTTAGAACAAGCTTGGCAAAGCATCAGGGACCGCGGTTCAATCCCCCAGCACCACATGC
>NW_004524659.1:2281276-2289127 GCF_000260255.1 Octodon degus | reverse complement strand
CTCTCTCTCTCTCTCTCTCTCTCTCTCTCTCTCTCTCTCTCTCTCTAATAAATAAAATAAAAAAAATGACAATTATTGAAGAAATCAATACATTAAAGACTGGAAGATGAACTGAAAATCTACTACCCCAGAATATAGCTCTCTTACATGAATGGCAAAATTGTTAAGCTTCGAGGCAGGCTAGTCATGAAACAACAAGTACAGCAACCACGACCACCACATATAAGTCATGAAGAATCAGTAGTATGAATCAAAGAGAACTAATCATTACTGATTTCATGGAAGAAAAGAAAAACTTTGATTATCTTTGTGCCCACATTGGGCAGCCTGCAGAAAATGGAACAATTCCTTTAAGGGCAGAAGCTACCAAAAGGTACACAATGAGAAACACAATTTTAATCATCTTGCATCTGTTAAGGAAATGAAATAAAAAAATCAATAACTCCTAAAAATAAAGCAGCAAGCCATATGGGTTCACTTATAAAACTTGGCAAATTCTTAGAAAACAATCTTATCATACAAGTAAGTGGTCATGATCCTAGGTACTTATGCTCTTAAATTACAACTTTATGACCATACAAGCATCTGCAGAGCGATGTTTATGGAAGTCTTAATTTTAGTAGCCCAAATGGGATGCAGCCCAGATAGCCTTCAATGGAATGAGGAAATAGAAGTCCCATTTATTTAAGACAATGAGAAGAGTGTGACTCTCCTATTCACGTCCCCACAATGGGGTGGGCTTGGCCAGCTGCTGTCTTGCCCACCCCATTCTCCTCTGCACCCCTCAGTGAACTGGGACAACTTGCTTTGATGTCCCCACTGGCTGCCTAACACTACTCTCCTCCACACCATCTTGGGCATTCCTACTCAGTTCTGACCGCTGCACTCTAGTGTTGCTTTTTTCAAAGATGTGTGTGTGTGTGTGTGTGTGTGTGTGTGTGTGTGTGTGTGTGTGTGTATGTGTGTATGTGTACCCTGGAGTGGTTAAGATTGGAGATGGAGGCTTCTGGGCCCCATGTTTACATCCCAGCCCTTACACCATCCCTTCCAGAGCATTTTTTGGTTTCAGCCTGCCCCCTCATCGGATCTCAGCCATAACATCTGAGGCTGCCCCTACACCAATCAGGGACATGTACTTGGGCCAATCACAGGCCAGCAGCTGCTTTATAAGCAGCACTCCACAGCTACTTTGCTCATTGATCTAGGGAGGCTCCCTCCAGTATACTGACCCTCTTGTGTTGCCACAAACTCCCTGTTAAAATAGAGACTTTGAAGGGCCTATAAACCTGCTTAGAATTTATTTCTTGGCTTGTGTGGATGCTTATCCTTACCATGGAAGCCCATAAGAAGGGGCTCTCAATCTTATCCTGAACACCAAGGACAGAGTGGTAGGTTCAAAAAGGACAGCAATAAATATGAAAGGCTGTTAGCCTGGAAGAGCTCAAGAAACCAGCAGCCAATGGAGTTCAGCCTCAGAGACCAGCTCTAGGAGGCAGCAGCCGACTGGTAGCGGCCAACCCCTGGGTGTGTCATCCTGAGCTGAACCTGTGACATCAATACACGAGTGGAGTTGTGCTTGGCTGGTTCACAGTTTCCATTTGAATAGTGCAAAAGCACCCCGGGCTGATTGGCAACGTCTTCATTGAAATACCATTCGCTGATAAAAGCCATTGAGCTATCAAGTTACAATATAAAAGTCTGAAATGGATGTTGAGAAGTGCAGTAAGTCGGTTTGAAAATGTTGCATACTCTATGATTCTAACAATGTGGAATTCAGGTAATGGGAAATTATAGAAAGAGAAGTATCTCAGTGGTTGCTAGAGGCTTAGTGGAAAGGGGAGAGGGATTAATAGATGGAGCACAGATAGTGTTTTAGGCAGAGAAACTGTTTTACAATGGCGATGAATAACACTAGGCATTTGGCAAATCCCACAGAACTGTGCAATACTGACATTTTCCATATTCTATCACTGCAACAATGAACCACATTAAAAACAAAATGTTATTTTAGAAAGAAAACAGGTTTATGGAAGAAGATTCAAGACCTTTCTCTACTGTGTGTTCAATTTTTCTATTAATCTAAAATTGTTCCAAATAATGTCATCTACTAATGTTTTTTGAAAGCTAGCATCACAATTGCGGGAAGAGTTCTATTTTAGATAATGTTTGGCAATCAGGTAAATGAGTAAATATTTGCATGCGATGTTTGCTCTCTCAAAACCGAGTGGTAAACAGATCTTCACTCGTGTAGTTGTAGTGCTACTGATTGATTTAATAAATTTAAATATGCACACATCAAGTCCAAAAAAGAATATTGTGCAGCACTTTCAGGGTTTTCCCTTAAATATGGTACAGTGTTCTAGAATGCAGTTAATCACTGAAAGTGGACAGCACCTTTGTCACACTCCTCTTGGTGCTGCCAGACAATGACGAAGGAGAACTCCCTGGTACCATGGTGCCGGGTGGTAGGGGCTTTCCTTCAATTCCCACCGGGCTTATATCTAAATCTTCCATACAGATGAGAAATATGTTACAAAAGAGTTATGATATCTTTCTAATTTTTTAGAAAGAGAATAAAGAAAAATAGTGAGAAAAAAACCACATTAGAAATGATATGGGATTTCGCTGAATAAAATAGTAGGAATTCAACAATATTACATTTTGTTGTCCTCAAATTAGTTGTTCAAATTACCCAATATAAATATTCAAAATTTCTCAAAAGCAAGTTATAAAAAATTAAAAAGGAGAGAAAAAAATTAAGGCATTAACTGTTAAAGGTTATCTTTCAACAGACCAGTAGAAAGTCAACAGTACAGTTATTTAAACTATCCTAGGTACATACATATATAATTTTCTCATCTTTTTTCTTTTCTCATTTCCTTTATCTCAGTTATTCCATCCCTTTTTACAGCTTCTTTCCCTTTCTCAGTATCTATTGTACTTTTAGATTTTATTTCTCTTTCAGGTTCTTACACTAGTGAGACAATAAAATGTTTACACAGGTGAGTGATTTATTTCACTTAAAAGAATGGTCTCTAGTTGGATCTATTCATCTATAAAAGCACAAGGTTATCTTTTTATAGTTGAGTAATACTCTATTGTATAAAAATACCACATCTTCTGTATCCATTCTTCAGGTGATGGGCATTTAGGTTATTTCAAGATTTAGCTATGACAAATTGTGCTGCTATAAACATGGGTGCACATATGTAGCTGTGGTATATTGATTTCAGTCCTTCTGGGAGAATACCCAGGAGGAAAATAGCTGGAGTGAATAGATTTTCTAATCCTTATTTTTGGAGGTATCCCCATACTGATTTCTATAATGACTACCAGTCTACACTCCCATCTACAGTGCAGAGAAGTTTCCTTCCCCCAGAGCCTCTCCAGCATTTGTTGTTAGTTGGTTTCTTTATAATAACCATTCTCTGTGGGGTGAAATGGCATCTCAGTGTTGTTTTAATGTGCATTTCTCAAATGACCAATGATTTTGAATGTACTGATTTTTAATGTATTGATTTACCATTTTTAATTCTTCATTTAAGAAGCGTATATACATCTCAGATGCCCATTTTTTGGATTGGGTCTTTGAATTTTGGGGGCCTGATTTTTAAAAATTCTTTGTATGTTCTAAATGAAAGTCCTTTGTCTGAGGGACAATTAGCTAAAAATTTTCCCAATTTATGGGTTTTGGTTTTACTCTGTGATTTCTTTTGACCTGCAGAAACTTTTCAAAAAGATGAAATCCCAGTTGTTGCTGCTTTGAAGTATTTCCTGTGCAGTTTGGTTTTTGTTCACGAATGCTCTGCCTACGCCCATGTCTTACCAAGATTTTTACCTACTTTTTCCTCCAGAAGATTTATTGTTTCTGTTATAATGTTTAAATCTTTGATCCATTTTGAGTGTAAGTTAGTGCATGATGATAGATGCGGGTCTAATTTTAGTCTTCAGCATCCAGAAAGTCAGTTTTTCCAGTTCCATCTATTAAAGAGGCTGCCTTTCTTCCAGTGAACATGTTTGGTTCGTTTCTCAAAGATGACGGGGCTGAGTGTGTTTCTACTTGTGTCTGATCTTCTGATGTGTCCCACTGATTCTAAGGTCTGTCTTTATGCCAGTGCCATGCTGATTTTTATCATAGTAGTTTTGTAGTATAATTTCAAGTCAGGCACTGTGATGTCTCCTGCCTTCCTTTGTTGTCCAGGATTGCTTTTACTATTCTAGATCTCTTCTAGAACAGTAAGATTAATTTTAGGAATGTTTACTCTAGATCTGTGAGGTATACTAATCATGTTTCAATCTGGATTGCACTGAATCTGTATAGCAGTTTTGGGAGCATGGTTATTTTCACAATGTTGATTCTTCCTATCCATGAACAAGGAATATCTTTCAATTTTTTTCAAAATCCTGTTCAATTTCTTTTTACAGAGTATTGTAATTTTCACTGTATGGATCTTTTACTTCCTTTGTTAGATTGATTCCTAAGTATTTCCTTTTTTTTCTTTTTGAACGGTATTGTGAAAGGCATGGTTTCCCTAATTTCTCTCTCCATGTGTTTGTTTTTTGTATAAAAAAATGCTATTGATTTCTGAGTGTTAACTTTGTATCCTGCTATGCTAGTGAATTTGAATATCAAATCTACCAGTCTTTGGGGGTCTTTTACGTAGGGTTTCATGTCATTTGCAAATCATGATGATTTCCCTTTTTCCTTTCCAATCATTATTTCTCTCTGTTGTTTAATTGCTCTTGCTGCAATGTGTAATAGAAGGGTCATGGTTGGAATACCTGTCATTCTGGTCTTCTACATATGTACTTCTTGTCATGACATACCAATTATTACCATACTGTCTCACAGGTAAAAGTTTTTTTTTCTAAATGGGTAATAAATGAAAAAAAGACACAAGAAAAATAAAAAAAAAGTCATAGGACTGTTCTGCTACAATGCTGTATATGGCTAGATTTATAAACTTCTATGTAAAAATATGTAACTGTTTATTCATATTCTTTAAATTTTTATCTCCATATTCTGTAGGAACTTGATGTTTAACATATCAATACTTGATGGAAAATACCTGTTCCATGTTATGCCTAAGATGTTTGATATTCAGACAGATAGTGAAGTTAAACCCAACTGCATAAACTTTAGGGCAATAATAAGCTTCTCTTCTGGAGGGTTAATGACCTAAGTTTTCAGACCAAAGGTTAGAAAAATAGGAGGGCTGTAAGGACAGCCAACATTTTGACCCTAGCCTTTCACGGTCAGTGAAGTATCAGGACATAGGAGAACCTATACTGCAACATCATGTAACTCAGTTGTGTCCCAAATTTTCTGATCAAGGAGATTATGGGGCTACAGAGCAATGTGATTGATGTTGTAGAGTGTGCCTAAGGAGAGTCACATGGGGAGAATACATTCTCTTAGGCTTTCACAGAGAGCAAATTGGTCAAGCAATGGCCGTGATGCATCCACATGGCTGACACTGACAAAGGATCTGCAAACTGCAGTACAGGGTTACAGGATAAATCCTAAGGGTACTTGACTGACCTTGTCAGATACAAAAGTTACATTTCTTGTTATACAAGTTTTGCTTTGTCTTGGTCTTAACCATCCAGCAGAAAAGTATAAAAACGAGCTATATAAAGTAAAGCCATATTAATATGCTGAGCTGTGAAAGGCTCAAGTCAACAACTTCTGTGGATAACTCACTACTATTGTGGACTACTGGACCTATAGTATTTAGATGCCAATGGAATACTCATTTCTGATAGGACTAAACAAAAAAAAAGAGATACAAAGGAAGGACCATTTTGTATCTGTATATGCAGAATAGTTAGGATAGATATACAGCTACTTTTTCTTAATTCAATGAGAAGAAAGATTTGTACTAATAGTGTTTGGACAGGATATTCTGTCTGCATCTTGTGCTATGGATAACCACTAAGAAGATAACAATGTACAATACATTAATTATTGAAACTATCCTATTAATCAGTTTTGAAATTGTTTCATTGTTATTTGTTTCTCAATAAAATAAAAAAAAGAAAAAGAAGCAGAGATAACTTGAGCCTTTACAGAACATATTCTTAGGTGAAATAAATCAGATTTGCATATGAAAAAAATTGCTCTTGCTAATGTTTCCAGAACTATTTTAAATAGGAGTGGTGACAGTTGACATCCTTGACTTGTTCCTGATTTTAAAATGAAGGCTTTCAGTTTTTGTCCACTTAGTATGATGTTGGCTGTTGATTTGTCATAGGTGGCTTTTATCAGGTTGAGGTAAACACCATCTATCCCAATTTTCTATAGGATTTTTATCATGAATGAGTGTTGGACTTTGTCAAAAGCATTTTCTGTATCTATTGAGATGATCATGTGATTTTTGTCTTTGGCCTGTTGATGTAGTGTATTAAATTTATTGATTTTCATGTATTGAACCATCCCAGCATTCCTGGGATGAATTCCACTTGTTCATAGATTGGCTTGCAGTTGTTGTTCTTTTTTTTTTTTTTTTTGGTTGGGTCTTTTTCTGGGTTTTGGTATCAAGGTAATATTTGCCTTCAGGAATGTGTTTAGGAGAATTACTTCCCTTTTGATTTCATTGAAGAGTTTGAGAAAAGTTGGAATTAACTCTTCTCTAAATTTTTTATAGAATTCAGCTGTGAATACACGAAGACCTGGGATTTTCTTTGTTGGTAAGTTTTTTTTTTATTACATTTTCAAGTTACTGGGTTATTTAGTTTGTATATTTTTCTTCACTCAACTTTGGCATTGCATATGTATCTAGGAAACTTCCCATTTCCTCTGTGTTTTCCATCCTATGAGAGTATAAAGATTTTGGAAGTAGGTATTGATGATTTTCTGAATTTCTCTAGGATTTGTAGTGATTTCACCTTTTCATTCTTTATTGCATGAATTTGAGTTTTTTCTTTCCTTTTTTGATTAGGCTGGCTAGAGGTTTATCAATTTTATTTATTCTTTCAAAGAACCAACTCTTTGATTCATTTATTCTTTGTCTTGCTTTTTTTTTTTGTCTCCAATGAATTAATTTGTGCTCTAATCTTTGTAATTTTCTGCCTTCTTTGAACTTTGGGCTTAACTTGCTCTTCTTCTAGAAACTTGAGGTGTGACATAAAGTTGTTTATTTGGCCTTGTTCAGTTTTCCTGATAGAGAATTCACTGCTATATATTTCCCTGTTAGGACTGCTTTCATTGCATACCACAGGTTCTGGTGAGTTGTATGTGCATTTTCATGTGACTTTAAATGTTGTTTAATTTCTTCTTTAATTTCATGTGTAACCCGTTGATTGTTCAGGAGGGTGTTTTTCCATGTGTTTATGGACTTTTTGCAATTTATTTTGCTAATAAGTTCCAGTTTCATAGCACTATGTTCAAATAACATACATGGGATAATTTCAATTCCTTTGTGTTTACTTGTGCATGTCCTATGTGCTAGTGTAGGATCTATTTTGGAGAACATACTATGTGAAGCTTAGAAGAATGTATATTCTGATGTTGTTAGATGGAACACTCTGTAAAGGTCTACTAAGTCAATTTCCTCACAAGTTTCATTTAGTTCTTCTAGTTTTTTGCTGATCTATTTTTTGCCTAGTTGGTTTATCTCTTTGCGACAACAAGATTTAATGCCCCCCCCATTACAATTGTGTTATTCCTGACTTGATTTTTTATGGTTTTAAAATTTGTCTTGTATAGTTGGGTGTTTCTACATTGGGTACATATATATTTATGATTGTTATTTCTTCTTCTTGCACTTTTCCCCTGACAAGTAGGTAGTGACCTTCTTTTTTTTTTTTAATTAATTTATTTGTGTGTGTGTGTGTGTGTGTGTGTGTGTG
>NW_004524659.1:2274296-2281126 GCF_000260255.1 Octodon degus | reverse complement strand
ATTGAACTCAGGCCCTTGCACTTGCCAGGGAAGTGCTTATTCCACCGAGCCATCTCCCCGGCTTGTAGTGACCTTCTTTAACTCTTTTATTTATTCTTTTTTTTTTATTTTTATAAGACCTATTTTTATTTAGGAAATGCAAATAATTTTTCAAAATTACATACACTCTCATACCTAGAGGTAGCCAGGCAATCACACTGTAGCCTGGTAACTTGGGGATATACATCCTCCCAGACTTTCTTGCTGCACATGTGATCATTGATAGCATATGTACAAGGACGAACAGCTCTCAGTGCTTGAATGAGCCTAATAGATTAGAGCTCACTTGCATTTCTTGTTTTAAAAATTTATTTATTTTTTAAATTTATTTATTTATTTATTTATTTTTCTGCCATAATTTTATTGATAAACAAATAGCGATGAGACAGTTTCAAATCAAATCGGTAGGACAGTTTCAATAACTAACACACTGCATACCTTCTTCTTAGTGGTTAATTGCTGTTCAAGATGCAGACTTGAGATCCTATTTACAAACACATTAGAACAAATCACTCTATTCATTAAGAAACTGTAACTATATATCTATCCCAACCTCTTTGAATACACAGACACAAAATGGACATTCATCTGTATACCCTTTTTTTGTTAAGTTCTGTTATTTGAATATTATAGGTGTGTAAACTCAGCAAAATATTTTAAAAGAGTCCAGTATCCCATAATAGTATTGGGTCTTCCGCTTAACTGGCAATGTCAGAAATTGTTGACCTGAGTTCCCCACCGCTCAAACTATTTTATTTATTCTTGGTTTGAAGTTCACTTTGTTAGTAACCGGAACAGCTACTCCTGCTTTTCTAATTCTTTCCTCTATTGTTCATTCAGGTTTATGTTATTTTTTTATTCTCCTCTATTTTTTAAATCTATGTCTTTAGATGCACAGAGCAATTCTTGCATGATTATTGTGATTTAATTTTTTATTTGTGAGAGAATTTGTGATCTGATTTCTCATATAGCCTGGTCCAGTTGTTTCTTTACCTCAGTTGGTATCATTTAAAAAATTTCATGTGTGTAACTTTCAAATTTTTCTATACTCCTGTCTCCTGGACTTGTTCTGGTGGGCCTGGAGTTCTTAGCTTGCCATTTGCTCCTTTGTTTTGATATCTTTGAAAGCCCTTTTTTTTTTTTTTGCTGTACCAGGGATTGAACTCAGAACCTTGTGCTTGCCAGGCAGGTGCTTATTCTACTGAGCTATCTCCCCCTGCCCAATAACGTAGCTTAGAGATGAATTTTTTTTCTTTAGGTACCAGGGATTGAATTCAGCCCCTTGCACTTGCCAGGCAAGCACTTATTCTACTGAGCTATCTCCCTGGCCCCTTGAAACTCCTGAAGTCCTCCAGGGCTCCTGGGTGCTCCAAGGCCTCCATTGCTGTCTGTGACTTCTGCAATGGTGGGGCTGAGGGGTAGAGTGCAACTTCTCAAGGCTCCCATAATACTAGAAGTGTGATGGGCCAGGGCTTCCCAAGGCTCCCGTAATGCTGGGGGCCTGCATAGAAATAATGACCAACAGCAGACTATAGGTTAATTATGAATACTTGCTCATAGTTCAGTTTTTTTTTCACTGACACATAATTGTGCATATTTTGGAGATGCAGCATGAAGTTTTTCCACTTGTACATATATTGTGGAATGGAGCGTATGTGACATGTTACACACTTCAGTATCTTTCTGATAATGATAATTTGTCATTTGTGCCATTGGAAATGGACTTGGGGTCACATTTTAAAGGTCAGAAGCCAGACACAGAAGGGGAAATACTGCACAATTCCATTCTTGGTGAATTTAAAAAAAGTACATGTCATAGAAGTTGAGTGAGAACAACAATTGCCCAAGTCTGGGAGAGAATTTTACAATTTGACTGTAGAAAAATCTTTTGCTGCACACTCAGTGACTTTTGTTAATAGTAACGCAGTGTGTGTGTTTAACATAGAAGACAAGAGTTTGAATCACAGTTCAAATTTTGATCTTCCTTTTCACTATTTCGGCAGCAAACCCATCTCTGGACAGTTGCTTTTTAGAAAGACCTTGTATTCTAATTTAAATTTTTACCTGAAGCCTAGAATGCTACTGGATGGGCAAATACCTGTCCTAAGATGAGGTCATACAAAAAGTCAGGACACTGACCAGTAACCCAGGGCGAGGGGCTCATGATATAGATTCAAATCCTACTGAGACCTTGTGAATCCTTGTAGAAGTTAAACCTTGCATAGCTTACTCCCCTGTTTTGAGATGTAGAAATGCTCATCTTGCCTTTATTATAAGATTAAAAGCCCTTAAGTGCCAGTAAGGTGTTAAGAAGTTTCGTGTCTCCTAAGTTCCCCAAGATGTTCAATGGTTAAAAGTCTGGAAGAATCATGTAGACACCTGGTAGTGTTTGAACACAGAGATGTCTCCAGGGCATGGGAGGAGGAAAGCTCCCCCCTGAGTCTTTACATGAGAGTGCAGTACCTGGAGCACACTTATCATTTCCTGTGAGCCTCCATCAGACGTGCAGGGTAGAGAGAGCAAAGGGTTGTCCCTCACACTTTATAGTCAGAAACTTGAAATTAAAACATTTGAATGGGTGCTCCCAAGTAGAAACATGCACAATGTGTCTGGCACAGGAATGTCTTTGGTTCCCTGGAACCAACTGTTGATTCCCACAGTTCCCTTAACACCCAAGTCCTCTAGATTATACCTGGAACCCTGAACCTTGAGCTTCTCCCCTTCTTTCCCAAATTCTATTGCTCCTATGTTTCCTTCAGGAGGTTGATGCCTGAGTCAAGACTCCATGTTGACTTTTTCCTTAAAACCTAGTAACCTAGTCTGGAGTCACTAGGTTTTAAGGAAAGCCTGATGAAGGAAAACAGGTAGCTCACCTTCTAGCTGTACACACCCCCGCCCCATATCTGTTCACTGTCACTGCCTCTTACTTATCCTTCCTGATGAGTAAGGGACCATTCCAAGTGGCCAGAGGTCTGTGCGGCTTATAGGCTTTCTCAGAACTCAGAACCTTCCAAACCAGCTGCCACTTGAGGAAAATATTAACAATGAACTGTTCTTCAACTGCCAACCCTTATTGCAGTTAATGCTACTTAATGGAGCCATATGGCTGACCAGGCTGGTGTTTTGGCACCCGCTATGAGGGTAACTTTTCTGATCATGATGGTTCAGTAGAGGATATGCCTTGACCACATGTCTGCTGGCTACAAGTATGAGCCATGGGCTAGGCAGCTGGACCAGCACCTGGCTGAGAATGGAGAGGAGGCACCTGCTGTGGGTGTGAATGTTCCTGCTCATGACCGGCCTCACCAAGTTGGGTCTCACAGCTGCTTCTCTTTTCATTGATCTGGCATAGTGAAGAGCAGACACTTATCACCTTAGAGACTCCTGACCAGAGCCCCAGCCAATGCCCCTTGTAAGCTCTCTCTCCCTTCATAACCATGGTTGCCCTACTGACCCGATGGCACTACCCCTTGTCCCCAAAGAGCAGGGGTCTTACACTCATTAATTTCATGGACGCCTCAATCACAAGATCTCGGTATTTCCCCCCAAATCCCTGGTCTCACGTTGCTCTGACATTGGTTTTGTATTTTAGCATCTGCATTCAGAACATTCTGGGTCGGCAGTTCTCTTTTCACGCAATGTCTGCAGCTGTACTTAGTGTGAGAAGAACTGATCTGCCGGTAGCAGTGTGCATACGCTCTCCAAGTCTGTGTACTCAGGGAGTGAGGACCACCATTAGGAGATCTGCATTTTACCAAATTTAGTGCAATAATTAAGGCAATCAGCTCAAAGGAAGTAAAATTGCGAATCAAGAACACAAATGGATGTACCTTGAGACCATATTGCTAGTGAGATCAATCAGACACATGAGCGTGAAATAAATCAAATGCATGAGAGACCATATTGCATGGTTTCTCCAATATGAGAAACTTGAAATATAAATAAAGAGCAAAATAAAAGCTACATAACGGGAAATAGTGAGGTAAGTTTTCCATTTCTTAAATGGGAAAGGAGATGAAGAGATGGAAGGAGGGTTTGGGGATGTAGCTCAGTGGCATAAGCACCCGCATGGCAAGTACAAGGTCCCAAGTATGATCCCCAGTACTCCCCCAAAAAATGGAGAGAGGGAATGGGGAGTGGAAGGAAAGGGGAGGAAAAAAGTGATTAGGAGGTGTCACGTACATGTCCCCACTCCACACAAGGAACGCAAACATTATGTACCACAAACATATATTACTAAAGTCAATCAATAAACAAAACTCTAAAAAAAATAACATGATAAAATACATTTAAAAATCAGTAGAGAAACTGGAGTGAAAAAATGAAGAGGAAAATATACTGAGTCACCGTGAAGTGAATCATGGGAAAATCAATCTGAGCATCCCTCTGCCTTGGCAGTCCAAGTTCCACATGTCGGTGGAATCTGTTAAATATGCACTAGGAGTGTTTGCTTCCACCAGTACTCCCAGCACCCTGGAGGTTGAGGCTGGAGGACCACAGACTTGCTCTGGAGGAGGGGCAGTTGGAGTGGAATGGGGCAGTCTATCACAGAATTTTCAGAGAGAGGACTTGCCACACTGTGCAAAGCTGATCTACCATGAGCAGTCTATTTCTGTATACCTAACTGGGTCATTTGATGGTAACAAAATCTCTTAAGGCACCAACATACACACATACACACACACACAAAATAATGAGCCCAAACATGAAAAATGTTTGAGATCAGCTGACAATATGTATTCTTTATTTCTTTTTCTGAGTGAACTTCCACGTTACTACCTCTACATGCATGAGGTACTGAATACCATACAGCAATCATCCAACTAGGATGAAAAATAAAAGGCAAGTGGGTGAGAGGAAACTGTTTATTATACAATGAGGAACTTCAAAGATTGTGTCTTTGGCATTAGGCACACTTTAAAATCAGTTCCTTGTCTGCAAATGAACAGTCAAGACCCTAATAAAAACTCTTCCATAGGAACTAGCATTTGCTTCATTCACACAAAGCCTGCCCTGCCTCACTCTCGCTCACCTACCTGAAGGTTGTAATTAGAGATTTTGAAGGGTAGTGCTGCAGGCAACAGCCTTTCCTTAAAGAAAGCGGGGGCAGCGGGTGGGGAGGGAGTGTGCCTGCAATCTCAGCCCCCTGGGAGGATGAGGCTGGGTTTAGTGGGACTCTCTCATGAGCATTTTTAACGTGAAGCGTAGTATGCAGCTTAAAGGCATAGGTGGTGTGAGATACCTATGGCTCCAGCCCTCCCTCTTCCCCGCATCATTTCCCCCACTGAGGTGCACAACAGGGAGATGAGCAGGCTGAGCCTACTCCCTTGCAGCTTGGGAAGTCCAGTCCTGTTTTCAGAAGTTCCCTGCCCACCCTCAGCCCCACGTGACAGTTTACTCACTGCCAAATGTTCCATTTCTCACTGACAAGTTGGGAGATGCACAGAAGGCATTTATTCTTCGGGAAACTCTTAGGGATGTCTCAAAATTAAATGAAAACAAAAACTCCTCCCTTTGGGGATGTTCAATGCTTTTTCCCTCTGATTGTGGAAATTCGGGTCCTTCCCCAACTGAGATGTGGCTCTGGCAACTCATTGCAGATAAGGCGTAACCACTGCCCCTGGGGTGGTCAGAACGGGGTTCCCTGATGTGACTCCAGAACTAGCTTCTAGGACAATGTTGAGTTCACTTAAGTAGTCACAGAAAAACTTTTACATTCTTTCCTTCTAAATGTCTTCTGTTGGCTATCTCCAGAAAGTATAGTTTTTTTTTTTGTTTTGTTTTTTGTTTTTTTTCAAGTGCAATTTCGCCACAACCCACTCGTAGGTCTAAATCAACCAAAATTTCTGACACATTTGCCTCTTCTCTGCAGTCCTGGAGTGACCTACCACAAATTCCTCTCTCAGGTCTGTTGTCAGTCTCTAGGGCTCATGTGTACTTTGACCTTGGACAGTCTTTCTTCTTTCTGTGGCTTAGTTACTTCCATGGATGGATCAAAAAAGAGTATTCACAATATAATAACCCTCCAAGCCCTTAGACACACTCTCATGCATGGTCAGCCATTAGGAAATGTCAGCCATCATCATTGCTGTCATTATCGCCATCATTATCATCATAAATACAGACAGTTGGGTTCAGTTTGAGGCCGCAACTTAGTCATGCAAGGAGTGTAACTTGTTTTATTGCTTCATGCCTCTGTTTAGATTTTATTTTGTGAGCCCATTCCACTGCTAGAAGAAACTTCGTTTGAGTGAATGCAGGGCATTTCACTTAATACAGTCTCCCTTCCCCTCAGCTTTGTGTCAAACTCTTTTTTTTATAAAATAATTTTTTATTAGTATATGTTTGTAGTACATTATGGTCACAGTCCTCATGGGGAATTGGTACATACACATATTTTAATTCTTTTATCTTTATTTTTCTTTTAATTTTAATTTTTTTGACATAGTTTTATTGATAAACAAATAGCAATGAGGCAGTTCCAAATCAAATCAGTAGGACAGTTTCAATAATTAACACACTGCATCCATTCTTCTTAGTGGTTAATTGCTGTACAAGATGCGGACTTGAGATCCTATTTACAAACACCATTAGAACATATCATTCTATTCATTAAGAGAATGTAACTATATATTTATCCCAACCACTTTGAATACACAGATACAAAATGGACATTGATCTGTATACCCTTTTTTTTATTAAGTTCCGTTATTTGAATATTATAGGTGTGTAAACTCAGCAAAATATTCTAAAAGAATCCAGTAGCCCATAATAGTATTGGGTCTTCTGCT
>NW_004524659.1:2239859-2272891 GCF_000260255.1 Octodon degus | reverse complement strand
TATGATATGATGTTTTCAGATCCTCTGGGAAAATTCCCAGTAGAGGAATAGCTGGTTTAAAGGGGATTTCCAGTCCAACTTTTCTAAGGAGTCTCCATACTGATTTCCATAACGGTTGCACCAGTCTACATTCCCACTAGCCATGGAGAAGGGTAAACTCTTGAACATTTGTATCTAGTCTGCTGTTGGCCAGATTTGTCCCACATGGTCCTAGCTCTGGTCTGCCCAGAAAACACCTCTTTGAGCGCTGAACTTTCTTTGTTAAATTAGGAGGAGAAACTGAGGGAGCATGAGGTAGGACAAGCCCTTTGTTTGTGGAAGGGCATGGTAGGATGAGAATTTGTTTGTTTACTTGTTTAGTCTTTTTTATGTATTTAGTACTGGCACTACAGGGTCTCATTACACAGATCAGACTGGTAGTGATCCTCCTGTTTTCAGCCTCCCAAGTGCTGGGATTACAGGCAGGTGCTACCGTGCCCAGTCTCAGTCACAGTCTCAGTGCGCCCCAGGGGTGGGGCCAGCACAGCACGCTGGGGATGGAATCCCAGTCCCTGCATTTGCCTAAGCAGGCACTTTAGTCTGCTGAGCTATCTGGCTGGCCCTTGTTTGCTTGTTTATGTGCTGTGTTGGAAACCGGGGATTCCTGCCACTGAGCTGTGCCTAGGATAAATTTTAGCACCTTAAGTCATGTGCTTTTCATTCGTTGTCATTCATTTTAACCCTGTTTCCCTTTGTATCACCCAGGGCAGACTGTGAAGCATTCATGGTACATCACAGAATCCAGTTTACCTGTTTCCTTTCTAGCTCCTTCCTTTGAACCTTAGAATCTGTATCTCATTTTAGCTAGGAAAGCCCATTCCCTGCTGTTCTTTGTCATCCAATGTTTATGGCATAATAATTGGTGCTGGTGACTCTTTCAGGGCTGGGCATTTTGATTCTAAATGATCCAGATGTTTGAAATTCTAAAAACAATTTCCACTTCCAGAAGTGCTTCAGAAAGTGGTGATGGGATAAGTGTGTTTGAAGTGACAGGAGGGATATTGAAGGGGGTCAATGGCAATGTGTCTTTCACTGTAGTAAATTTAAACATTCACCATATTTTTCAATCACCCCTGTATGCTTGGGGGATCTCAGAGAGAAGCTCCTGTCCCTCTGTGCTCACACAGCCAGACTGTGAGGAAGCTCTCCAGTATTGCAAAGCATGGCTGCTCCGATTGAGTGGAAGGATCCAGGCACAATTCCCTCTGCATACGCCTGTTAAGGAAAGATGGCTAAGTGCTTGCTTGGCCTGCAGGAGGTCAGCTGTCCACAGAGACAGCCAGTCCAGCCCACACACCAGTGGTAGGCACAGCCCCGCCTGAGCCGGAGGGGAACGTGCACGCCCTCCAGAGCCTGATGAAGCACAGCTGTCAGAGAGCACGGAACTCCCCTTCCCTCACCCCAGCTCCCACCAGCACCTCTCTGTCTTCCACCACAAGCAAGCGAGCAGGCCCTGGGCATGCGGATGGAGCCCACACTCTGCAACAGTAGCATTCTGAGCTCTTGTATTTTGACATCCTTTGGTATCCTAGGCACTTGATCTTCCAATGAGATAGCTGTGGTGCCCCAAGAGTCACATCCACTTTACCATGAAACCGAGGCCCCCAAAGTTAGAGTTTTAAGTTCTAGGCATAGAATTCTTCTTGCTACTTTTAAATAAAAAGTCCTTCCTTTAAAAATAGATCTCAGTGTCTAACTTTCCAGGGCATTCTATAACATAACCATGTGTTTCTGGGCCCAGGTAAAGGTGTGGACTTTGGGATAGGTATTTGAAGGTGCATTTTAAAACAAAAATAAAATCATAAAAGAGTGGGCAGGGGTCAGCTCAGTGTTAGAGAGCGTGCTTAGCAGGTATGAAGGCCTGGGCTCGATGTCCAGCGTTAAACAAATGTTATTACATTTAGCCTGGTATTTTATTTCCTAGGATCCTCCTCTGAGAAATAATTTCTCCTGCAGATTAAAAGGAAAGTACAGGCATTCTCAACGTTATGACACTTACAATAAAAAATTGAAAACATTCTGCCAGCCAACATGCAGGTGGTTAAATAAACTGTTGTATCTCCACCTTGCAGAATATTTAGGCAACACGGTTTTAAAGATGTGTTAGGTCTGTATTATTCAGAGGTAAAAAAAAAAACAGGATATAAAATTTAAACATCAAAGTATAGGGGAATCATAGAGCACAGAACCTATTTTTTATTTATTTTTATCTTTTTGGTACAGGGTCTCGCTACGCAGTTTGAACTTTGTAGTGATTGTCCTGTCTCAGCCTCCTAGTACTGGGATTATAGACATGGACCACCATGCAAGGCTCTGGGGCCAGCATGGCAATATGGTGCTGGGGATCGAACTCTGCACCTTGTGCTTGCCAGGCATGCACTTAGGCTGCTGAGCTACCTCCCCAGCCTCTATAGTACCACTTGTAGAAACACATGGATGTACATTCCACAAACACATACATAAAAATTCATTTAAAAAACCCATAGAAATGTTTGTATAAATGTCTTTGTTCAGTAAATGTAAGAAACAAGGATCTAGGAGGATATTCACTAAGTTTGGAAACAACGGCTACAACCCCGGAGGCAGGGACTGCAATAGGGATATTCAAAGTTAAAGCAGATATTTGTCACTTATTGGTATTGTTTAAACATTTTACAGCAAGAACATATATATATATATATATATTTGTGCAATACTGCATAATTCAGTTTTTAAATCACCCCTTGAAACAGGCCGGGAGCCACAGGAAAAGCTGGTACAAATTAGAATAACTTGAGGTGTGTCTAATGAAGGACCATGAGCAGAGTTACGTGGGATTCTAGAGAGCAACATGAGGGGCTATGTACCAGGGTGGATAACGGAGGGGTCAACAATGCCCAAAGCAGAGACGTGGCTTGGAAGTCTGGACCGTGGAGCCAGAGCACCTGGGGCAGCAAGGTGCTACTTACAGTACTTACAGCAGCCTGACCTTGGGCACGTCACTTACCTTCCTATATTCCTGTTTTCATATCTGTAAAATGCGGACAGTATGAGTGCCCACGTCACCGTGTTGTCATAAGAATCGAAGGAATCACCACACATAATCCACTTGGCACAGGGTCTGACACACATGCTCTGGGCTACTGCGACAATGACAACAGCTTTCTTAGGAAACGCCTCTGACCTGTGAAGCTCACTTGATTTCTCTTCCTCAGAGGTGGCCATTCTGTCTCAAAAGGATCTAATAAAGAGCCTAGATTGCAGTGGGTAGCTCAGGAAATGCTGAATTAAGCAGAGAAATGAAAGCATGTTAAGGTGACAGAGAGGTCAGAGATGGTGACACTCGCTTTAGCCCTCTCCTTCCTTTCCCATCCCTTTCTTGGCTTCCTTCAAGGAGGTATTCCTTGGACCAGGAAGACTACCAGAGGAGCTGAGTCTTTGCCTGCAGATTTGGAGGAGACACAGACACAGGGGGGCAGCTGCCTAAGGCCACGGTGCAGGGGACTGAGCCTGGTGTTCAGGTCCCTCTTTGGTTGGCGCCTCTGCCCCAGAATCCATCAGGGGTGTGAGCCGTGACTAGCCGCTGCATTGCTTTCCACCCCTTCTAATGCTCAGAGGTGCCTGGTGCTGCCCTCCCTGTGTTTTCAGGCTGCCACCTGTGCCATGGCCCATTAGGCCCCCTTGCGGTTCAGTGGCCATCTCAGCCCATGTCACCGGGAGGCTTTCTCTGTTACCCACTCCTCAGTGCCCCGTTCTATGCCTGGGAGCTATATGGGAAGGGGATGCCAGCAGAGGGATGGGGTGTTGGGGGTGGGTTAGTTAGTCTCTGGGGACTTGAAAGACAGCCCTGGGAAAGTGGACCTGGGATAAGAGTTTTTGAACTGGATGCTCCTGGCTTTCTGGGCAGGATGTGTATTTGTTGTGGGGGCTGTCCTGGGCAATGCAGCACTCTTAGCAGCATCCCTGGTCTCTACCCACTAGGTTCCAGGAGCAGTCTTCCAGTTGTGACAACAAAGTCTCCAGACATTGTTGAGCATTCCCTGGCTGTGAACCATGCAAAAGCACAGGTACAGGAAGGCTATGGGGGGGCAGAGGTGGCAAGGTTCTCAGCAGGAGGGACTCTGGTTTCCAGAAGAGCTCTAGGAGGTCAGTGGACATGGTGGACATGGTGAGAATCACAGCTGGAATGGAGCAAGAGTCTGTCTCTGGTTGCCTCATGTCTCCCAGGGCCCAATTAGAAGCTCTGGCAGCAGTCAGCTCTCATGGCTCTGAGTTCCTGTGATCTTCAAGGCTTTTTCTTGGAGGGCAGGGACTTAAGTGATGGGTGAGGAGCAGAGGAGGTGGGAAACTACTCAGGCTGACCTGGGAAGGTAGGTCCTTGGCCATCAGATGCTGCAGAGGATGGATAGGGAAGACGGTGCCCCTGGAAGCCAGACTGCACTTGGTCCCTGGCAGGGGCAAGGAGGTGCTTAGAGGACTGTGAATGCCAGCCAACGTCCAAGGGAATCTGGAAGGGTTCTAGACAGACCAGTGACTTATCATTGTCCCTCTTAGATGGAGCAATGAGTTGAAAGTTCTTTTTCCCTAAAATGTGTGTGTTCAGATCCTAAGGTAATGGTACCAGGAGTTGGGGTCTTCAGGATGTGATTAGGTCATGAGGGGAGGGGTCCCATCATGGGGCTGCTCCCTTACAAAGGAGATTTCAGGGACACCTTCACTTTTTCACTGTGCAGGATTCAGGGATAAGGCGGCCCTGTATAAGTTAGGAGGGGCTACCATAGGCACTGTGTTGCTGGCCCCTTGATCTTAATCTTCTTAGCCTCTAGAACTATAAGAAAGGTCTGTTATTTAAGACCTCAGTTTATGACATTTTGTTATAGTAGCCTCAACAGAGACAGATGGGCATGAGCCACTTAGGCTGTGGGGCTGTTGGTGTTAGAGGGACAGGAAGACCAGGAGGAGGTGCTGGTCAACCTGGGGAGGGCTGTGCTCTTAGTGATCCTCCTGTTTTCAGCTTCCCTAGTGCTGGGATTACAGGCATGTGCCACTACTCCTGGACTCCAGGGCACCTGGGGGTGGGGCCAGCATGGCATGTGGTGCCAGGGATTGAACCCTGGCCCCTGCATTTGCCTAAGCAAGCGCTCAGCCCACTGAACTATCTTGTAGTTGAACAATCTTGGCTCTTCCCTTTACATTTTAAGACATGGTCTCACTAAATTGTTAAGTTGCCCAGATTAGGCTTGAACTTGTGATCTTCCTGCCCCAGCCTCCTGTTGTACTGCATGGAGCGCTTGGAGTAGTTCTAGTGAGAATCAAGGCTAGCATCCCATCAACTGAGGTAGAATGAGCTGGAGAGAAGTGGCTGGAGCCACAGAGCACACAGGAGCGTGGGAAGCCTTGAGGCTCGGGGCTGAGGAGCTGTACTCAAGTCTGAGTTCAAATCCTGACTCTGTCATCCTTCATCTGTGTGAGTTCAGGCTGGATGTTCATTCTCAGCCACTCTGCTAAGCAGGTTGAGAAATCAGTTGTAAACAGGAAGCCAGGGAAGGCCTACGTCTGCATTAAAGAGCAGGAGCTGAGAGGCCTGTGAAGGGAGCCCAGGAGGGAGACTGCAGCAAAAGCAGACCTAGGATGGGGTGGTGTGGATGTTCCAGGCAGGGAGCCCAGCCAGGGAAGGGTGTGTGTAGGAGAAGTGTGTGGTGTGTGTGCTCACATATGTGTGTATTGCCTTCATGCACAAACATGGGAAAGCTGGGGTAGAGTGGGTGCTTACTTTAGAGAGAAGGAGAGAGGAGGAAGGGCTAGGCTAGCCCCACAGTCTCCTCTTTTGCTGAGCTTTGGGCTCTCCTGGAAGGATGGTGAGGTTCTGAAGGAGCTCTAGGTGGTCCTCATGGATGTAGCTAGGTGACACTACAGAGGACAAACCTCCCCATTGGGCTCTTCCAATGATTCAAGAGAGTGAAAATTTAATGTTAAAATTGAATTTCAAAAATTAAAAATGAAACACACAAGAGCTGGGAATATAGCTCAGGAGCAAAGCACTTACTTAACATGTGGAAAGCCCTGGGGTCTATTCCTAGCCCTCCCCTCCTCCAACTCCTTCATTTCTGTTGGAGATAGTGGTGCACACCTGTAATCCCAAGCCCTCTGGGGGACTGAGGCAGGGAGACTGCCAGTTGAGTCCAGCCTAGATAGCTTAGCAAAACTCTCTCTGAAAAATAAAAATGTATAAAAGGGGTTTAGTGCTGAGCTCAGTGTGGAGGCCCTGGTTTCAATCCCCACTACCACAAAACCCAACCAACCAGCCAACCAACTGAGATGAAGACCACACATGTCAGAATGGACCTCGTTCACTGGCTTATCACTGTCAGTCTGTGACCCTTAGTCTAAAAAGATGGGGCAGGTGATGGCTGGGCCAGCCAGCCTGCAGGATAGGCTGAATAGCTTCCCTAGAGTAGCATCTTTCTGGGTACGTCTCAGTGGCTAATGTGTGTCCTGGAAATGGGCCACTGCAATGGCCTGGCGCACTGGGCCTTGGTGTTGGTGACCAACTATGGCTTTAGCAGGCCACACTCACAGTGGGTAGGTGGGTCAGCACACCCAGGTCCAACAGGCTGGGCTGTGGTTGAATGAGGAGACTCCATACATAGGTGGCGAGGTGCCTTCCAAGTACACAGCCCCAAACTCTGCCTTGTGCTTCCTTCTGCTGCTGGTAGACCGGGAAATCTGCCACCCTACCAACTGGTCACAGCCGGTGGAGGAAGCCTTTCAGGAAGTTGGCACCGAAGACTCAAGAGGGCAATGCTTAACTCAGCAGAGTGGTTCTCGGGGACCACCATGTGCTGCTTTCATTCTGAAAATCATGTTCCATCCTCATCCTTAGGTACTGCAGCCCCGGGATTAGTTCACTTCCTCCTCTGTGCCCACTGGAAAGAGGCACTGCAAGAATAGATCTGAGGGCCCAGACCTGAGGAGGAGCTCCCCAGCCACGTGCCTCTTCAGGGCCATCCTAGAACTTGCTCTTATTACTTGTTCCCCACTACTGGGTCAGTGTTTGGGGGGACCAGGGACTCCTTCTTCCTTCAGAAGGGCATGCTGAGGCTTTCCACTCCCATCTTAGTCACTCTAGCACTTCTGCAGGCATCTGGAAAATATCAGCTCTTTAGGGATTTATTAAGAGTTGAGTTTTAAAAAAGAGAGTGGAGGCAGCCTGTCTATAATGGGGCAACCAGCCCCCTGAAACCTTGCATCTTTTGGAGAGCACATGCAGAAAGGATCTATAAACTGCGGTACAGGACTTCAGGATAAATCCTGAGGGGATTTGACTGACCTTGGCAGATACAAAAGTTACATTTCTTGTTATATAGGTCTTGCTTTATCTTGGTCTGAACCATCCAGCAGAAAAGTATAAAAACGAAGTATAAAAAGTAAGGCCATAATAATATGCTGAGTTGTAAAAGGCTCAAGTCAACAACTTCTGACATTGCCAGTCTTATGGGAAACCCACTACTATTATGGACTACTGGACTATATTGGAATATTTTGTTGAATTCACACACCCACAATATTTAAATAACAATGGAATACCCTTCTCTGCCAAAACTAAACGAAAAAAGGGGGATACAAATTAACAATCATTTTGTATCTGTATATTCAAAATAATTAGGAGAGATATACAGCTACTTTCTCTTAATTCAATGAATAGAAAGATTTGTTCTAATAGTGTTTGTGGATAGGATATCATGTCTGCATCTTGTACAACGAATAACCACTAAGACAACAATATGCAATGTATTAATTATTGAAACTGTGCTACTAATCCGTTTTGAAACGGTCTCATTGCTATTTGTTTCTCAATAAAATTATACTAAAAAAAAGAAAGCTAAATCCATACATTGTGGTTGGAAGTCTCATTAATTTGGGAGGAAACTAAGACCAGATATTGAAGAATGTAGGATGGTTTTTATATGAGGGACAGAAAAGCATCGGAGCTGACATTATAGTTCCCTGCATGCTGTATGGCCTGTAAATTATGAGCTGGCTGGTGACCAGGCCCTTGCGCCCTTGCTCTGGTGCCCTCATGCCCAGCACACACTCCCCCATGGCTCAGGCTGTGCCTGCATTTCAACTGCCAACCTCCATTATCAGAGGTTCATAACTTGGTCATAAAAGCTGGCTGCATGGCTGGTGCTTGGTATCTGAGGTCTCAATTCGATGATGTCCCTCTGGGGACTTCAAAAGTACATTTATTGGGCTGAAAAAACAGTACATATTTTCTGAGGGACAAGCAAGGGGCATGTGCTTGAGTGGCATCATGTGTGACTGCGCAAGGAAGGTCCAAGAGTGCGTGCGTGACCGTGTGCATGTGGGACCATTGGTGTATGATCCCACTGAAGAGCACATGCGTGGATACAGGAGCATTTGCATGGGCATGTGGCTCTATGTATGTGTGTGTGTGTGTGTGTGTGTGTGTGTGTGTGTGGAAATGCTGTATGTGTGTCCAGGAATGAATGTGTGCATGTCTTCATGCGTGCATGGATAGGAGCTATGTGGGTGCATGTACGAGTGTGCATGTGTGTGTGTGTCAGACATTGTGTACATGGATTGTGCATGCATATAAGCATGCATGTGAGAACGAATAAGTGCCTGTGCTCCTGGGGTTGGTGGTGTTACAGGAAGGGAAGAGTTTTAATATTTCTATAGCTATGTCAGTTAAAAGGCAAAGCACCAGTTCAGGCTCTGGCTCTGTGTGGAAAGAGGAGGTCCCAGACTGCAGAGCTTTTGGACTGGAGTGTGTGGAGCTGGAGGAGCTGGGTAATAATAGCTCCCATGCCGAGAGCTTGCCATATGCCAGGCAGTGTACTGAGCATGCAAAAGACCCTGCTTCATCCGTTCTGTGGACTCTGCAGGGAAAGCTCTCAGTATCTGAGTTTTGCAGGGAGGAGATGAAGATTCAAAGAAGTGGAGTCGCTCACTTGCATCTGCGCAGCACTGCAAGGGCCTCTAGGGTGACAGGGACAATGAACAACCTGTGCAGCCCTTGAGCTTGGAAGGCAACTGGGGACCATCCAGGGCTCTATGGTCACCTGTCAGAGGTTTCTGGTGTGGCCACCAGCAGTGCTGATGAGTGAAGTGGGAGTGACACTGGAGGTTCCCTGGCCCAGCAGGGCTCTGTGTAAACAGCCTTACATATGTGATCTGGGGTCCCTGAGCAGTGGGGAAGGCTGGGACCAGGCTCCGAGGTGGTCTCAGGGTTTAGTTTCCCCCTATTCCTCCTAACTTACCTTCTTCTTTATATTTCTAGAGTTTCCAGAGGAAAAAATGACCACTCTTCTCTGATTCAGGTGGGACTAGATTCTGGGGAGGAGCCAATGGTCTGGTTCAGGACATTAACGGGTCATGATGGGAAGCTCCTCAGTGAACCCCTCCTTTGGAGTGGGAGGTTGCCCCTTGCCTGAGGGAGGGTGTGGCACAGATGAATGATCCATGTCCTTTCGACATGTACACTCCTGTAGAGTTGTGCAGGGAGGTCCACGGCCTGCACACTCAGCCTCAGGTCACAGCTGCAAACTCTTGGCCAGGTCCAGGCTGAGTAGAAGTTGGGCTCAGCCTGACTTCCCACCAGCAGGCCCAGGAAGTGGGGAGGACTCATGTGGAAGGCACTGGGAAGAAAGGTGAAAGGATGGGACATTTTGTGTGGAAAGAAAAGCGAGCCTGGATTTGGAGCCCTGGGCACTATGAGCTCAGGGCAGTGGGCTGCCACCAGCAGGGTATGGTGGCCCTGTGATGACACTCAGTGGTGCAGTCTTTTCTGGGACCATGCTGGAAAGACTATAAGGATTCTTTCCCAAGGACTTGGCCTCTGGTGACAGAGGTGTGGCTGCATGGGCCACAGATGTCATTGTTGCCATGTTCATATCCCGGGGGGGAGTGGGAAAGCCCAGAGAGGGTGGGCTGAGGTCTCATAGCAATAAGGGCCCCAGGGGGTATGGGAAGAAGATATTCTGACCCCTGTCCATGCATTGCCTTCAATAGTGACTTAAAACCTTACCAGGTCTGGGACTCCTCGAGGAAGACCCTGGGCTTTGCTTAGCACTTGTTCTGCTGCTTTGTAGGGAAGAACAGGAAAGTCACAGTGAGATGCCATGGCACCTGCAGAGGCAGGTGGGGCCCTGTTGCCTGCCTCTTCCTTTACTGGCTCATGATGGTGAGGCTTGCAAAACAGAAGGAGCTCAGGGAAAGCTGCTTGCCTCACGGCCCCTTTGGGTAGCCACAGATAAGAAGGGCCGTAGAAGTCCTGCAAGTCTGGAACTTAGGCCAGGCGGCCAGGCATGCAGCCCACCTCACGTGGCTCTCCACAGCTGGAGCTGGGGGGCCCTGCAGGAGATGGAGCGCACGTGCATGGGAGCCAGCCAGGATAAAGGGCGATTTGTTGGATTAGAACCAGAAATGGCAAATGTAAGCTTCTAGGGGCTTATCTACCTTTTAATGTAATTGTGAGACAGAAAATTTAACATTTGCTGTGTGCAGGCCGAGCCAATATGAAAACCTAATCAAGGACAAATGTCTGCACCCTCTGCCCTGTTCCCTTCCCGTGACAGTGGCCTGCAGATCCATCCAGGGTTGCATCTGGAGGCAAAACCTAGAAACCCTGCCAGTCAGCCCCATACTGGTGATTCCACAAGCCATATTGAACTCCTACTATGCGTGACACACAGCTCTGGAGGGAGCCCTGTGGAGGGCCCCTATCCCCACCATCACTGACACCCCCACCATCCTGCTGGGAGCTCACTCCTGGGGAAGGTCCAGTCTTTCTGGTGTTGCCTCTTCCATCTCACTGTGTTACTGTCCTGGCAACTTTTGTCCCTTTTCTTTGGAATCTTGCTCTGTAGAGGAGAGAGACCAGGAGAAGCTATAGGGCCCTGATGAGAAAGAATCCTCAAATGGCCCTCAGAGGGATGGCCCCTATTTGAAGGTGGTCTGGGCAGAGGTTGAAGTCACTTTCTCCTACACAAGTATTTGGCACTCTGCAGATGTTTCATAGGTCTGTACAGCCAAGAACCTGTGTCCAGGAGGATCTCAGCATCTTGAGAGGAGACTTTAAAGTCCATGGGTAGTTTTATCACCAGATGATCAATGAAGTCTCTCAGGTGAAATATAAGCAAGGTGGTCAGGGGTACTGGTATCTGTCCTGTGAAGAGAGTTCTGGCAGCTCCCTTTCCTTAAAGGGTTCCTTAGTGGGTTGGAGATGCTCACTCCCTGGAGTGTTTTGGGGTAATGTTGATGCCTACCTTCAAGGCTTAGGACCAAGGTCAAGACCTTTGAAGAGAGAGTGCCCCATTTACTTACCAGGTTTCCCCAGGGTACCCTACTGGCATCACCTGGCTCCACAAAGGGCAATGTCTAGCCTGACCATAAGGCCATCACCCCAGGTGCTTCTTAGGGGACATCCTTAATCCTTTCCTCCTTGTCTGCCAAGGATGTCTCAGATTACCTGGTACATCTCCATCAGAGTGCTCTAAGGAGTGGATTGAGGGCCTGGCATGGCTCATTGTGCAGGTCTCAGTCAGGACTAACCAGGCATTGTCTCAGAAAGGAAGGAGCTAGGGCCAGCAGGAGTAAGCTGGGGCCAGCTGTTTTAAGAAGGGAAGCTCTGATTTGCATTTCTCAAATGACCAGCGATGTTAAACACACACACACACACACACACACACACACACACACACACACACACTTGCCATTTGTATTTTTTCATCTGAGAGGTTGTATCAGTTTATCTTCTCATTGCTGGGACAAATGCCCAACACTCAAAATGAAGGAAGGAAAAGTTTCTTTAGTTCATAGTTATTGGAGGTTTTAGTCCATACTCAGCTGGCTCCAAGGCAGAGCAGCACACGGCAGGGGGCAACCTTTCCGGACAGGGGCAAAAAACAGAGAGAGGAAAGGGAGGGGTAGCGACAGCTCAAGCAGCTAGCTTCTCGCCCTCCTTACATTGTAATGCAGATTACCTGCCCCAGGGCAGGCGCACATTCACACCCACAATAATCAATTGCAAACTCCAGAAGCTGCCCCAGGACTGCACGAGGCTCTGGGGGGACACCTAGACACAGGGCATAACAGAGGTGCATCTCCCTAGTGTAAGAATCTGAAAGAGTAAATAGGGTCTGAAAGGTGCAAGGAGTACTGTAAAAGGGAAAGAAACTATTGAAAAAGAAGGAACAACTGCGATGAGGGAAAGGAGAAAAGAAAGGAAGAAGGAGAAGGAAGGGAAAAAGAAATATATATATTAGCTTGGCTAATTGTACTGCTGGTTTCTGCTGGTTTATTAAAAGGAGCAGTTAATGCTTAATTTTTTCCTCCCCTTTTTAATTTTTTGACCAATCTTACAGACTTATAACTGGCAATCTGAACAACTAATTTGAAGACAACAATATGCAATGTAATAGCCACTGTGGAATTCCTAGCATTTTGTTTAGTGAAATTCTGTATCATTTCTAATTTTTTAAATGACTTTTTGTGTTTTCTTAAAAAGAAGGGAAAAAGGAAGCTCTGTCCATGGAAAATGGCAGTGGTCAGCATAGACCTGACTCAGCCTTGCTCTACCCTGTTCTCTGGTGTTCCAGCCTGCAGTCCCTTGTCCCCATGGGGTCTCTTTCTGCCCTGTGCTAGGGGATTCTCTGATGCCTCTGTCCTGTCCTGGGCAGCCTGCTCACAGCCTGTTTGCTGATCCAAGCTCCATGCAGGCTCCTGGTCTATAACATCGATCAGTAAAGATGTGCTTTTGTCCTTTGGAAGTGCATAGAGTAATACACAATTTCTTTTTTCCTTTTTTTGGAGGACCACTGGTCCTGAAATGTACTCTGAAGTGAAAAGGGGGGTTTGCATTTCAAGAGGTTTAAGATAACCTGCTTACCATATGTACTTTATCAAATTGTGTTTTCTCCAAACATATAGACGTCTTAACTCCTGGTACCTGTTAAGAGAGATCACTTTTGGAAAGAGTCTTTGTAATTATACTAAGGATTAATTTCTAGATGAGATCATCCTGGATGTAGGGCTCACCGTATCTCCAACTTTTGATGTCATGTGAAAAAGGAGAGGGAAATTCAAACCCGATAGGAAGATGACCAGGTGAAGCTGAGGAACCGGGGGTGATGGAGTCCCCAGCCAGAGACTTCTGGGGTCCTCAGAAGCAGGACGAACATGAAGAGACCTTTATAGAATTGGAAAGCTTGCAACCTGGCAAACATCTTAATGTTGGATTTCTGACCCCAGAACAGCAAAGATAAATTTCTGCTATTTCAAGCCAGCCAGTACATCTCACTTTGCTGCAGCAGCCCCAGGAAACTGAGTCACCATGTGTCCTCTTTGCAGATTTACAGCTTTGAATGTATTGAAGGTCCAGGCGAGTCCCACCACAGGGGTGGCGGTATCTTACCCAAGTGCCTGAGACTGATCGTCTCGGAAAGCAAAGTTTGAGATAAGGGCTATGTGCACGTGATTGATTTTGGAGATGGAGTCTTGGTGAAATTTCTGTGGACAACTGTGTCTTTCCTTTCTGCAGACCCTCTGAAGCTCCATACAGAACACACTTCAGAATTTTCTGGCTGAGACATCACCCCCTAGTCAGGAATTATTGCAGGTGTTAAGTCGTCCAGAGTCCCAAGTGTGGGTGTGTACAAGAATGGCTGGGGGGCTTCCTGGGCGGCAGCAGAGGGCTCCAGTGCAGAGGCAAGTGACTGGAGGGTGTGCGCCGAGGCAGGCACTGCAAGAAGCTGGTTGCTTTGGGAGCAGCTAGAGCCAAGAGGCTGGCTGAGATCAGCACCAGGTAGTGGTTGTCAAATCAGGGCTGCCCCGCTTTGTGAAGCTTGGAAGTCATTCTTGCTAGCGTACCCTGAAATCCCGAGGCATGTGGGTCAACAGAACATTTCCCTGGCCCCTCAAGGAAACTACAAGAAATTGCAAACAGGAACATTGTTCGTGGTATCTGGAGTATCTGTCACTCACTGGTTCACTCAGAACTTTGCTAATTTAGCAAAAATTCTTGGAGTTTGGTGGGCCACGTTCCAGAGCAGAGCTGTAAGACAGAGGGAGATAGGCCTGTTCTTCATCCCAGCCCCAGAGAGGCTCGTGATCTGGGGCAGAGCTCAGGAACAGGTTTTTCTGATGAGGGCTAGACAGTGTTTCTGGCACTGTGGCTCACAATCTTTGTCAGTGGTATAACCTCCAAGCAGCCTTGGATAGAATGCAAGCGAGTGGGCATAAGAGTGTTCCGATAAAACTTCACATACTAAAGTAAGGACAGGACTATGAGCCATAGTTTGCTGAACTGTAGTGCACGAGACAGGTTTTGGTGCAAGAGTTGGAAATTCACCAGTTGGAAAAATAAGATCAATGCATTCTGGATAGGCAGCTTTACCCGAGAAAGCAGCCTATATGCAGGAGAATGAGGCTTTGCATAAATTGTGCAAAGAGGAAAATTCAATGTTGCAAGAAAAAAAAGATAACATTCTCAACTAGCAAAACTCAAGGCAAGATTCTCCAGGAAATATTTCAGAAGAGACAAATAGTTTTAAAAGCAGATTGGAGGAAGCAGAGTTAGGACACTGCCCCATGCCTGTGCCCTAGAGGTTTCAAATGGATGTGAAGGGCTGGTGCAGAGGCCTTCCCCTGGGCTAGGGGTGGGTGGAACCTCACAGAACCTCTCCCCCCCTGCACCCCACTGCTTGCCTCAGCCTCCTGTCAGTCTCATAGGCCACTGCCCCTGAGCATGGTGCTAACGAGCTGGGCACCAGAGCTGTCCAGTGCCTGTGACGTTACAAGCTGCTTGGGGCCGGTTGGTGGTACGCTTAGCATGCAGCTGGGGTGAGCTCTGCCGTGGTCACCCTTCTGCCAGCCCCAGGGTCTCTGGCCTGTGCCTGTGGCCACAGCACAGGCTTCCCTCTCCTATGGGTGCCTGATGCCCATCTAGCGGCCAAGTGCAGCTGACGGAGTTCTCGCTGCTTATCGGGGACACGAGATGTGCCAGCCGAGGGCCTTCAGATGACAGCGCTCCTGGCACCATGGCCTAGGGGTGGGCTGTGCCTTGCTTCCCAGGGGACAATTTCTGGGGTTTGAATTGAGGAGCTCAATTTATTCCAAGATGCTTCTCTCCACGGAATAAAGAGGAGTATGTGGAGGGTGTTAGGGCAAAACAAAGGAATCTTGCTTTCCTGAGCTCATGAAGCATGACCAACACTGACTCCAGAGGTGCTAGGGGCTGGATGGTCTCTCTCACAGGCCTGGCAAAGAGGTGGTACTGCAGCAGCAGGTTCCAGGTGGGTGTCCTCTAACCCAGGTCAGTCCTGATATTACTTACCTGCAGATGGTGTCTGACCCACAGTGAGGCTCCATTCCTAAGACTTATCCTCTAACTCAGATATCGATCCCTTTGTAGGGCTTGCCCTGTCCTTTAACCAGTGAGTGTTGGATTCTTTGAAGTTCAGTGCATGGTAGCCCTCTTCTCTAGCTCGGTTTTCATGGGCTTCTGCCTAGGGGTCCCAAAGACATGCCAGCTCAAGGTCCAGGGCATTTACCTGTGCTTCTGTTAGTCTATGCTTCCCTCAGTCCCATCCTTAGAGTCCATCAATTTGTTCAATAGACTCACATACCTCAGGGAAACACTTGTCTCCTGGTTCATGATAAAGAACATATTCTAAAGCATGCAGGGGAAGAGACAGATGGAGTACGGCAAACTGGTAGGGACATGGAACTTCTGTGCCCTTTCTGGAAACTCCTCCCTCCAGAAACCCTCTTGTGTTTGGCTATAAGGAAACTCCCTGAGCTTTATCCTTCTGGGTTTATATGGAGACATTATTCATAAGCATGATTGTTAATAGACTGGGTGGGAAACGCAGCAAGGCCTGTCTGCCATTCTTGCTGGCTGTGTCTCTCTGCGCAGTCTTCTTCCTTTCAGGGTATGGGGCAGCCCCCCTCTGGACTACAAGGAAGGTCTCAGGACCTATTATGGCTCAAAGGTGGGTCAGAGAATTTATTCATGGCTAGCAAGATAGAAAACTGGGTAAGAATAGTTTATGGGACTTGTCTTGGGGAAGAGGAATTCTAGATTTCAGGCGCTGACTTGGGGAGGGAGTGATGAGCCAGGAATCATGGATGAACCCAATACATACATACATATACATATATGTGTCTTAACAGAACAGTGGGTGAGGTTAATGCAAAAGAAAGGTCAGTGTCAGTTGTCACAGAAATGCCAATGGCAAGCAGCCGCTAAGCCTCTGTGGCACGCAGCTGTAAGTGCATGCTTTTGCCTACACAGCAGTGCATCAGCTGATGGCTTTGCTGACAAGGGCCTGCTCTAGCAAGCCTCACTCGTGCAGGTGTGGCTTCTAGGACCTTCAGTGTCTTTCAGACCGACTTGGCTCTGTTCCACGTGTTTTCTCCTCTAGCAACTTGGCCAGGCTCATTCTTCCATGAAGGCAGAGGGACCAGAGAGTGTGGCTGTATGGCCTTGGAAGGGGAGCGATCCCCGCTAGACGGCACCTCTTCATGGGACTTGCTGCACAGTCTCTTGATTTAGGCACAGCAAGTGGTGAAGGGCTTAGGGCCATTTTGCAACTGGTCTCCTTCAGGTGGACTTCCCAGCGTGCAGCATGACCTAACAAAAGGCCTGCTTCCCGGATAAGAATCTCTGGGCACCGTAGACAGAACCTTCCCTCTAACCCAAGTCAGTCCTGATGTTACTTACCTGCATCTGGTGTTGGACCCCACAGTCAGGCTCTGCTCCTAAGACTTCTCCCTTTAACTCAGCTGTAAGCTCAAGCTCCAGGGCATTTACCTGTGCTTCTGACAGTCTAAGGCTCCCCCAATCCCATCCTTAGAGTCCATTGATTTGTTCAGTAGACTCACATACTCAGGAAACACTTATGTTTCCTGGTTCATGATAAAGAATATATTCCAAAGTGTGCAGGTGAAGAGATGGACGGAGTGACCCTTTCTTCTCATCCTCCCTACCAGGCACAGTCTTGGCAACCTGGCTCACTGTCAGTTTCCTCAACCTCCATGCCTTTAAGGAATCTTCTGGAAGGGAGATGCTTGCAGGAGGTCAATTTTATTTCCCCACCCTCTCTCCAGCTCTTCTCATGGGGACCAATCACTGGAAGCATTTTTAGTGTACAGCTTCCCACCCAGGCTACCACTGGCTTACCCAGCACACATCCATGGTGCGGTTCTGCCGTGTCTGGAGCACTTTGTGCAAGGCATTCTGGGTGCTCCACATGCACTGCTTCATTCAGTCCCCCCAGCATCCTGTGAGCTCCTCTCTATCCTTTTACTCAAGTTGGTCAAGCAGTGGAGCAGCTTCCAAGCTAGTTCATGGCTGAGTCAGGACTTAGACCCAGGCTGGTTTGACCATTGACACAGGAGAATTCCATACCCCCACCCTAGGGATCGAAAGACTAAGACCCTTTTAGTTAAATGACAAACTCCTGCTTCTCCAGCCTGGGAAGAGTTTGGCAGATGAATGTTAAAGTTTCATTTTTTTTTTTTAATTTTTTCTCTTCAAGTTTCCATCTGTTCATGCAGCAACTGAATTTATGCACATTCAGGCGCCATCTGTGACCACAACCCCACTTCCAAATCCGAAGCATTTTTCCTTTTTGTACTTGACATGCGTGACGGCATGGTGGTCCAGAATAAATCACTTCTTCTGGATTGCCAGAGTTCCAGGGACCTCTGCAGGAATTTTCCTGAGGAAAGGGGCAGGAGGAAAGGATTTTGCTAAACTGGGATTTTGTTTCTTAAATGTGGGCCATTTCTTCTGGCTGACATTTGGGCTCCCGTCTGCTGGTTGTGTTTCACACTGTCTCTTTGTTGTCTCAATTGAGAGCAGACCATGCACACCACTAGGCTTCTCCATGAGTGTGTGTATGCGCATGCACATGCGCATGTGCGTGCGTGCATATGTGTGTGTGTGTGTGTGTGTGTGTGTGTGTGTGTGCATCCCCGTGAGCCTACACTTCAAGAGCTTTGAAGGCTCTTCTCACTGCTTTTATCTGTGAGGCCCTCATCACTGCATCCAGCCTGGCACTTGGAGACAGCTGACCTGGCTTGAAAGATGGAAGAAGTGGTGGTTTGGTGGTTTTGCAACTTTTAGGCTTTTTTAAAAATAAGGTTTAGAGAGGCCAGGAATGAGGCCTTGATCTCCAACCCCCACCCCCATGATTTGTTTTAGAGTATGAAAGCTGAACTTAGGAATGTGTTTCTCTCCCAAGCCCTTTCCTGAACTGCCTAACAGTTTTCTTTCATTACTACGGCCAGGTTAAGGCCCCCTTTTTTCTCTTTTCTTGTCACTTCCACCCACCAGCCTTCCATGTGCTGTCACTGTGATATTTGTGGCTGGTCTCTCAAGTCCCTGAGGGTAGATAACGCGGTCCCACCTTGATGCTTCTTGGTGCACTACACGATTTCCTTCTCCCCATCTTCCCATTTCCTACTTTGCCTTGTCCAGGAGACTGCCCCTGCCCATGTCTCTGACCATGAAAGCAGATGCCCTGGCATTCTCTGAGGGTCAGCCTGAGGTGACAGGGGATCCTTTCCATGTCTTCCCCAAGTGTGTCTCCTCTTGTGCACCATGCCCGGGGTGGTAGCACTTGCTGGATTCAGAGGGCACCCTGAATAGAGTCTTACACATGCGTGCTTGGTAAACTCTCCTTTTCTCAGCAGGTGAGGGACTTGTTTGTGGGGAAGGTGTCATGAGTGTGATGCCCACTGGTGAGATGGAGCTGTGTGATGCTTTCCTGTGACGGTGTGGGGGGTTGGATGATGCAGTCTGCACAAGGAGTTCAATCCAGGGTCTGGCACCTGCCAATCCCAGACCTGCATTTGTTCTTGGCATTGTTTTCTGGATTGGGGACTAACAAGGGAAGACAGAACAGAAAGGGGACAGGCAGGCAGTAAAAGCTCAACATCATGACTTGTATGAGGTACCAGCACTGGAGGGCACTGAGTACCTCCTAAGGGCAGAGCACTCTGGTCCTCAGAACACTCTCTAGGGAGATGTAACGCAAGGAGCAACCAAGTATCCCTATGACCTGTTTTTACTTACTTATTTTAGTACCAGGAATCGAATCCAGGACCTTGTCCTTGCCAGGCAGGTGCTTATGCTGCTGAGCTATCTCCCCAGCAGCCTATTTTTAGAGTTGAAGAAATTTAGGTTCAGAAAGGTGAGGTGACCTGTTCTAAAACCACTTGGTCACCAAGTTCTACTCAGCCACATCTTCCAAATACTGGTTTTCATCTCACATACTCTAGAGAAAGCTTTTCTGGGAACGCATCAGCTGCTACTTGGGAGATTGTACCTCCCCCTCGGATTTAGACCTAACCCCCAAGTTAGTGATTTCAAGAGGTGGGGCCTTCGAGAAGGGAGCAGACCTTGGAGAGGAACTGCATGGATAGGATAAACTCCTTTAAACGAAGTTAAGACTGATTTCTTTTCTCTCTGCCTTGATTGGTTAGGGTGAGAATCTTCCAGCCCCCTGGCCTTGTGTTCCACTATCTCCAGAACTGTGAGAAATAAAGCTCTGTTGTGCATGAGCCACCCAGCCTGTGCTGCCCTATTCTGAAAGCCTGGATGAAGTAAGGCAACTTGTGAATGTGCCCCCTTCCCTGGGGCCTCTCAGAGTCACCTGTGGCGTTTGCACTCCTCATGTGCAGAGTAGCAGGGCACAGGGTCTAAAGTATGAACTTTGAAACCAGAAAGAGAGACTTTGAAGGGCTCCTAGTTCAGTGACCCTGGACAGTGGCAGTGTTTCCCATCTGTTATATTTCCACCCCATCCTGTCCTTTAAGACCGTGTCAGTGGTCACTTCTAGGAAACCTTCCAGTTCCCCTGGCATTCTATCTTACATGCTCCATGGGTCCCCTGAAGGATTGTTCTGTCTACTCCCAGGCTGGCTCCTTTTCCCTGGACACCCCTCAGGTTGGAGGCTGTGACAAAGGTCTCATAAGGGCCCATACAACTGGCAGCAGCAAACACTGGACCAATGGGTTGGTCATAATCTTGAAGCAGCAGGAGCCTCCCAAAGCCCGCCCTGTTGCCTCCAGTGTTGTCAGCAGAGTCAGCACCCTTTTCACTGTCCCTCAGCACAGAGGCCTGCCAGCCCTCTGGATAGGCAGCCCTTCCTGCAGCAATGGGCCCTTGAGCATCTGGATGTACCAATCTGCCACCGGCTTGCTGGGGGGACAGCTCAGAGAGGCAGGTCAAGACATACATTTTCTTTTAATTAGAAACTAACGAGCCATGGCCCCCAGCTGGTCAGTGTTGTCAGGGTCATGTCCTAGCAGCTGGAGGCCCAGCCCAAGGCTGTCTGTGCCAGGACTTCTGGGGAGATGGGCCATGGCTGCTGAGTGCCCATCCAGCTTTCACTCTGTGGAAGTTCATGTGCCAGGTCCCAAGCAGGGCCCTTTGGTAGGGCCATGGCACCTGAGTAGGAAGAACTTGGCTGAGCTCTTGGGGTAGGAGAGGCTACCTTTCTATCCCCTGCCTGTTTGTGACTTCCTCTTGGCAAGAGAGGCTTGAGGTCCTCTTCTTCCATGTTTCTACATAGCTTGGCTTTTGTAATGAAGGCTTGAATATTTCATGGCTGTGGTGTCCACACATGAGCCTGAGTACCTTGGGCAGACTGCAGTGCCCTAAGTACTATGGTCATATGCCTATCCTTTCTTTATCAATGCCTTCTTTAGAAGCAGTTATAAATTCTTTTACTGCAGTGTTTTTTCAGATTGGGTTTCCTCTCTATGTTTCTGTAGTTGATTCTTTACTTCAGATGCTATGAGTTCTGAGAATTCTTTTCTTATTTCAGAAAATTCTGCTCTGAGTTCCTCTATAACTTTCTGCTGTTGCTTATTTACTATCGATGCTATTAATTCATCCATTTGAGCTGAGCTAGTGTCCTCTGCACTTGTTCTGGGTGGGCATTGGGTTTCCTCCATATGTTTCTGCATTTGATTCTTTACTGCAGATGTTATTAATTCAGGGATTTCTTTTTTCATTTCCAGTCTGAGTTCCTTTATACCTTTCTGCAGCTGTTTCTTTATCTCAGAAGCCATTGATTCATTGATTTCGGCTGTGTGATTCCCACTTTGTTCTGTGTTAGTGTCCTCTGCACTTGTTATGGGTGGGGTTGGATTTGGAGATTGCATTTTGTTCCTTCTCACTGGTATTTTGTGTAGCACTGTCTTCTGACCTTTGTTGTAGAGCTTTGGTGCAGTTATAACCTTAGCACCTACTGAAGTTCAGGTGCAGATCTACAAAATTTGGCTGTATCTAGCTGTGCCTGGCTTGGGTCTGGCTGCTCTGCTCAGCTCCTTCCTGATGCTGCCCTTGGGAGTGAACCTGTTGTGCCCCTCTGGCAAGATTGCTCTACTCCAGGACTAGCTGGGTGGTTCTGTCCCCTACACTCTCTGCAGGGATTGCAGCTGCAGGGTTTCACCTCAGGCCTGTATGCTAGGCCTGAGCTGAGTCTGGAGGGGACAAGGTGGAGCAGGGAGGAGAGGCAACTCTCCCACACACTCACCGGGCCTGGACTAGGACTGGATCTGGGGGTCCCCAGAATGCGACAGAAATTCTCATGTGGCAGGCAGGGTGGGGGGGTGCTGTGGAGTAGTGGGGGGGGGTCCCAAGGGGATGGAAGAGGGTCTTACCCACGCTGTGCCTGGGCTGGGACCAGCAGGTCCCCATGCCTATCCTTTCTCAATCAAGACAGTGGTGATAGTTGCTGGGGACTTTCGCCACTTATAGGACAAATGGAGGAGAGTGACATGCCTTCAGCTGAAGACCAAGGACTGCCTCTGCATCTCCAGGGATCTACCTCTTTAGGAGCAACCATGCCAATGCCTCTGGCGTGGTCTGTGCCTAGATGTCCCCTCAGAACCTCATGCTGTCATAGGGGTTTTTCAGAGGTGGCTGAATCCAGAGTGTGTGATTGATTCCTAGGGCAATACTTGGGGTGTGAAGTATTTTGTCTCAGCAACAAAAAAAGTCACTAAGGCAGCCTCTGAGCTGAGCCACAGGTGGTGTCTGGTCTGCCTTTTCTTGGATGTGTTGCCTCTCTCTCTTGGTTTTACTTTTTCATAAAGTGGAACAATGACAAAAACACCTAAGTTCTTGTGAAAAAAAAAAGCTCAGGAAATCATTATGCAAAATGGGGACAAGCTTTATAAATTATGCCACACTGTTTTATTATTGAGTGGATGGTTGTCACTTGGCAGGGGGCAACCAAAGATGGCCGCTATTGCAAAGGAGCAGAGGCACAGTAGTACCGATGGCTCTTCCTGGTGAGATTGGATATTGTAGTTGGGGGGGGAGGGGAAAGTGACCAGCAAATAAACCAAGACACATTTAATCAAGTCAGTGTATCACTAAGTGGGGCTTTGGGGCTGGAATAAGGCCACTTGGGCATTTCAGACCCATCTCAGGGAAGTGGGGTCACAGTGTGATGGAGTGCAGAGAGGGGCTCACTGTAGGTGCTGCACAGTAGGTGCTTCAGATTCCTCCTGGCAGATGCTCTCTGGGTCCTCATGGGCTGGCTATGCACGGTGGCAAGTCCTGGACATTGCCAGGCCAGGAGGTAGGTGCCTGGTCAGTTCTGCCATTTCCAGATGGGGACATGGAAAGGGCCTCTGTGTAGGGGCCTGAATCTCTTCCCACCTTGACATCACCAAATGGTCCCCAGCTAGGAGGCACTATAAGACAACAGAACCCTTGCACATTGGTCCTAAAAGGGCCCCCAGAGAGCAGAGCCCAAATCTCTCAAAGTTATTAAAAGGGGAGAAGTCTGGATTTTAAGTCCAGAGACCTTGAGCTTGGCTCTGCCCCTCATGAGCCTCAGGATCCCCCAGAGGAGAAGGAGGAGGAGGAGGAGGAGGAGGAGGAGGAGGAGGAGGAGGAGGAGGAGGAGGAGGAGGAGGAGGAGGAGGAGAGATTTGTGTAGACAGTTGTTAAGAGCCTTGTTATTGGTGACATGCTTATGTTCATAAAAAAGAGCCATTAAAAAGAAAAAAAGAAAGAAGCATGGTGAAGTCTTGTCAGTCATCATTTTCCAAGTTTTCAGTGTATTTTTTCATCAGAAGACAAAATGTGATTAGACCATATGTTGGGCTAATTGTTCTCTAAACAGAATTTAAACATTTGAATATGCTCGCGAGAGTGAGGCAAAGTGAGGGAAGCAGTGGGAGTAGGTGGGGGGCACATTCTTTTCCAGGGGGTGATGCAGGAGGGCGCCCTTGGCCCTTAAGCCCTGGGAACTGCCTGGCCAGTAGGGCCCCCAGCATGGGGGGAGGCTTTCCTGGCCTGGATTGGGTTGACCCATGGCTCCAGCTTCATCCATTCCCTCTGCAGATATAAATGGAGAGCTCAGCCCAAGCCTGGACTAGAACTGGGTGTTGGGGATCCATGGATCATGAAGTCAGCAGAGGTCCCCGCACCCACAAAGCCTGAAAGCCAGCTGGAGAGGCAGTCAAGACATAGGGGAATTGCAGCTGAGTGACAAGAGTTGGAGTTGGAGGGGCCACAGCAGAGCTGGGGAAACTGTGTGAAGGTTGGAGGAGTCTAACGCCCAAGCGCAGGCCCAGGAGGGGAGAGAGCCAGGCCAAGAGGAGCAGCAAGCAGCTTGTGTGAGGGATGTGCAGGAGGACGGTGGCTCAAGAGGGCCTGGGGGAGGGTGGGTGTGCCAAGAACCGAGAGAGCACTGGAGAGGAGAGCTGATGTGGACTGGGCTCTGGATCCCTGACCACAGTGGGCAGCTCCGGCTTGGCCCTGTGTGGTGAGGAAGGACTGAAGAGTGAGAGGCAGGGACGCCACATGGCATCTCTGGGCTTCAGCCCCCTGATGAACTGTCAGATTGGCGGAGGATGTGCACTCTGCTGTCCTCTGTCAGCTCCCCACTTCAAACCAAGGGAGACCTGCTGGCCACCTCAGGCCAGGGTGTGCTCCAGATCTTGGTGCATAAGATGGCGGGTGCTCCCTGAGTGCCCCAGCCCCTGAGGACCCACCTGTAGGTACAGAGTCTAGATGCCTGGGTATAGATGGGGTACCAGAGGTATGGGGAGGGCAAGGGGTAGAAAATATTGTTATTCAGTGAGGCAGTGTCATAGGCAGGATCAGAACTTATGTATGCCAACCCCTGGCTTGCTGTGCACACCCATTTCCCAGTACTGGACAGTGAGTGCCTCTTTTGTGACCTGGCTGCTGTTCAGCAGCTGTGTTGGATGGAGCTGAGGGAGGAGGAAACCTTCCTCTTCTGGTCCAAGATTGCAAAACACTAGGGCGTCAGTTGCAGGAGCCTGCTTATTCAGGACAAGCTTGGGACTGCAAGTTCTGCCATGGTGCAGGCGGAGACAGGAGGCAGTACCCACTGCCTCTCCAGGGATGGAAGCCCAGGAGAGAGGGGCTCCAAAGAAGGTTGGTGAATATAAGACCCTGGGGAACAAGTGACAGAACAGCCCAAGAAGGGCTGCTTGGAGACAAGAGCCCCACCTGCCAGGCTGGGATGCCCCCAACACCCCCTCCCATCAGTCATTGCAGCCCACCACCCTGTGGTGGCTGAGATGAAGGAGGACCAACAGATGCGCTCAAATATGGTTTGGTTCAAAGAATGAGCTTAATTAGGCATTTAAGCCTGTAGCTGTAAGTCCAACGCTTTCTCTCTTGGTGTGTGATCCAGGAATGTTACTGAGGATCATTTATAGAGGAATGTTCAGATAGTTGGAACTTACAAAGCAGATGGTCCTATTGTTAAATTTGACCTTTCACCTCCACCTCCTGGGTAGGTGCTGGGGTGCATTTGCAGGCTGTCCCTCCATGCAGAGCAGTAGGCGCCCAGCTAACCTAGATCCAGGGGGACAGTGTGGGCCTCAGACACACTCTGGGCCAGTACTACTGTGTGATGTGGTGTCGAGGTCCCTGGCCAAGCAACGGAGCTCCTCTTAGCTACCTCCACACTTCAGGTGCCAGCATCCGGGCTCTGCTTCCTTCGCAGGCTGAGGCTAGAGCTGTGTCCCAGGTCCTTCACCTGGCCACTGCTCAGGCCTGGGAAAAGGACCATGTGTGGCTTCTTATCCCCAAGAGCTGGGGCTCACAGCGGAGCTTTTAGTCCTGGGTGGAGGGCGGGCAAGAGCCTTGGCACATGCTGAAGAGGCTACCTGGGAACCCTGAGTGGCTTCCTCACCCACACATCTGGTCCTTCTGTTCAGACCACCTTTTCCTTCCCTGCCCATTCCTGTGTTACCCCTCTCTGTCTCTCTTCCCAGCCTCTCCTCTGCCTCCATCTCATCCTCTTGGTCCCCTTCTCCCCCTCCCACCCCCCACCCCAGCAGCCTTTCCCTTTCCACTCCAGGCCAGCAGGGGTGTGCACAGGGCGTGCTCCCAGCCCTGAATTACCTGTCTTGTCCCCGTGTCCCTGTGATTCCATTTCTCTCTTCCTGTCACCCTTCCAGCCCCAGCCCCAGTGCTTTCTCACGCAGAGATAGTCCCCTCACAAAGAAGAGCTTTGGTGCTGTTGTCAAGAAATACCTGCCTGCTGTATATAAATCACAACCTACAAGTCCCAGGAGGTGGAGATTCAACCTCCACAGGCCCAGAATTAAAGGGTGCTGAAGCCAGAGCACACACACCCATGAGGGAAGCCCTGGGATCCAGCCCAGGGTCCTCAGCAAGGGCAGCTCCCCGACAGCCCCACTGCTCAGGGGTCACGCATCACTAACAACCTGCTCCGTTCACTGCCACCTATGAGCTGTCATCCTAGAGAGGAGTCTGGTGCCCGCTCTGGCCTATACCTCCCTTGGAGATTGGCCCCAACACCTTTGAATCAAGCTACAATCCCTGCCCTTTGACGATTTTTTATTTTGAGAAAGGAAGAGCCGTGCTTGATCTCTAAGTTGCTGGGATGGGGTCAGCCCTCCTGCTTCAACCTCTCAGGGTGCAAGGATTACAGTCAGGAGCTACCATACTTGACTCTTGGGGCTCTCTGTCCGGGGCTTGTGCTGCACCTCCCTGAGCTTCCTCTGGGTATGAAGAGCTCACGTAAATGCAGGTACAAGCCTGAGTGGCTTTTACCCCTTGCAAGAGGGCACCACCCTGTGAGGTGTCTCCAGGATCCCTCGCAGCATGATGTGGGCAGCACTGAGAGCCCTGGAGCTCCCAGAGAAACCACCCCATAGATGTGTTCTCCAACCTAATAAGGCCCATGGGTGGCCAGATAGCTCAGCAGATTAAAGTGCCTGCTGAGGCAGACACCCGGGATTCGATCCCCTGCGTGCTGTGCCGGCCCCGCCATGGGGCACGTTGAGATGGCCATTGGGACTGGGTGTGTTGGTGCATGCCTGTAATCCCAGTGCTTGGAAGCGGAAAACAGGAGAATCATTGCGAGCCTGATGTGTTTAGTGTGACTCTGTAGACCCTGTACTAAATACTATTATATATATATATAATATATAATATATATATATATATATATATATATATATATATATATATATATCCCATCCACTGTTGTGTGATACAGTAGCAGACTGACTGGAGATTCATTGTATTTACGGATGTTCCATGCAGGGTGCTGAGTGCTGGGTGCGGCATTCCAGGTGAAATGCTGCCATGGATGGGGATGAGCCTTGCCAAGATCCAGCTGAGATACGTCCTCCACTCCAGGGAAAGGAAACTGAGGCACATGACTAATTTGGACTGAAGTCTCCCCAGCCTTTACCTCCAGGCAGAGAGGCAGCCCAAGTATCCCCAGGCTGTATCTTCCAGCATGAGGCAGCTCACACCCTCCAGTGCCACCTGCCCCTGCTGTTGCCTGGTGCCCCATGGAACATGCAGCGCAAGTGTGGATGTCTAGCTTCCTCTCTGCTCCTGCCTGGGAATGGTGGGGCCTGGAGGCAAGGTTGCCCCTCACCTACCAGTGCTGTCTTCATGCCCCCATATAGGAGTGGAGGGCCAGGGGAAACCTGCAAGTTTGGGAAGCTGGGTTGGGGGTGCCTGACAGTTGTTCTGGGGAGCAGCTTCTTTCGCTGCAGTTTGGCTAGGAAGTGACAGGGGATGCAGGGCCCAGTTCTGAGCACCAATAGGCAGGGATCCAGCCAGTCCTCCCTTAGCTGTCCCTGGGCTTTGGAGGGGTTCCCCTGGAGCCATGGCATGGGCAGAGAAAGCTTGCAGGACATGGTGGACAGGGACTCGGTGGTAGCAGCCATGGGCTGTTCTGCATCCTGGCCCTGTGCTTGCCCTTAATGGGTCTTGTGGAAGTTTCTGCATGGCCCCAGGCTCGTCCTGCCCCCAGAGAACCTATAAGAATCTTTCCTTTTGCACAATCCCTGGCACACAAGAAGTCCTCACTCAGTATTCTCACTGAAAGTTTCCACGGGAACAGACAGCTGTGATTGGGAACAGAGCTGTTCTTTGGAGACCAAGGCCCATCTCTGCTGTTAGCAGAAGGCAGGAATAAAGGGTAACTTATAGCTTGGGAGACACAGTGAGCTATGTAGAGGACTTCCTGGTGAGTGGCCTCTGGGGAAGCTCCTCTTTGGAGCTCTTTGAAGGCAAGAGCGATGAAGGCAGAAAGACAAAATGGTGGAGCACCTGACCTGCTCAAGGCCTGCTCCCACCTAGGGGTAGCTCGCTGAGGCACAAAGGTATGTGAGGAAGGCAGGCTTCTGTTGGTGCCACTGTGACCCATGTCTCAGCCCCTAGCGGGGCTCCCAGGTGGGTGAGGCTGTGATGGTCTCTAGACCAAAAGGATAGAAATCAGAAAGGGCTGACACTGGAAGTTCTCAGCGCAGCATCTTCTGCATCTCAGGAGAGCTGAGTCAGCCTGCAAGGACAGGTGCCCAGCCTGTGGGGATCTGCATTCTGGCCATGCGGTTCTTAGGCATGCTGTCTTAGGATTCTTGATTTAATCAATTTTGTCATGCAGGACGAGAGGAATCATGGAAGGAGAATCTGGTAACACCAGGCCTGGTGAGGGGGGTGGTCTGGGAGGCTCCTTTGAGGCTTGGGCACACAGTGACGTGGCTGAAGCCTCTAAGGACGGAGCCAGCCTACAGAGGGCCAAGGCGTACAGCCATGGCCACAGTGGAGGGTGGAGCCTTCATTCCACTCTGGGTCACCTGGGAGCTCAGTGGACCCGGGGCTTTCCCCATGGGGAATGTGGAATCCAGAGAGGCTGATGATGTGTTCAAGGTCACATAGCCTGTTGAGACTAAAGGCAGAGGAGAGATCTTTGCTTGAAGACTGCTCCCTCCCTCCCTTTTCCCTTCCCTTGCTCCCTTCCAGGGCTCTGTGTGTGTGAGAGGAACATGAATCATCAGGAGACTCGGAAAGAGCAGCACCCTGCCTCCTGCTTCTGCCTCCCAATGTGAGAAGCACGTTTCTCCACCTACTCTCTGTCGTCCCCCGGAGATGGGGCTGGGTGTGTGGGAGGTGCAAGCTCATGGGCTCTGCTGGTGGTCTGCTTGTGCTGACTGTCTCCTGCTGGTGACAGCGGGCTGGGCCAGCAGACATGGATTTCTGCCCAGCGCTGTGTCCAGAGGCCAGGCTGGTGGCCAGGGTTGGTTGTAAGGGTAATGTTGCTGCCGTAGAGCAGCCCTGCAAGGCCCTGCTGGGATGTGTCTCCTGTCCTCCTGCTACCCCTGTGCCAACTGGAGCTCCCGTAGGCTGTGATGGTGTGACTCACTTTATACCAGGGCCGAGAACTCCTTCTGCTGCAGACCCTGTCTCCTCCATGCCCACATGTGCTCCATTCTGCCTCTTTCATGTGGAGCATCCTTGGAATAGAAGCACAAAGCACTGGCTGGAGACAGTGCCCCCAGAAGCCATGGTCAGGTCAGAGTGGGGCCAGAGGTCATCCTCAGCCCACTCAGTTAAAGAGGGCCAGCCTCAAATCTGCTCTGTGCCATTTGCCTGACATGCCCTCCGCAGCAACCTGCTCCCTGTAACACTCTGTTCTGGCTGGTTCCCCTGTCTGCCTGGATCCTTCTTGGGATCACCTTCCATGCGACAGCCTTGAGTCCACATCCTTCCCGTGGGTCTGGGCTGGGGCTGCTGGCTGGCAGCTCAAAGCTTTATGCTGGGCTCTATGGATGAGCACCTTGAAGCAACCCCCATTCTCTGGGGCTTGAGGGGCTGATGGTGTCTGTGCCCTCCCATAAATGCTTGATCCTCCTCAGGTGTGGAGCCCCTCCTCTAGCCAGGGCATGAGCTGAAGACAGTCCAGGTTCAGGACACACACAGACACGCACAGAAGGCTTCTCAGCCATTTCCTGCAGCCCTGACAGTTGACTTTAATCAGCTGTTCTGTTTTATCCATGCTTTTTGAGAGTCCTAGATACCCACGGTGCTTTGGATAAAAGCACAAGAACCATTTTTCTAAAAAGCGCCCTCCTCAAGAAGTGACCATAGACAGTGAGCCTTGTTTTGCTTCTTAAGCAGGGAGAATTTCAAGGGGCCGTTCATATCCATGGGCAGGTGATGTACTGGACATGTCACCATTTTGACTGATGGGCTTTGATCTAATAAAGAAACCGGACCCAGGCCTGGAGATCAATAGCCGAGGGAAAGCAATTCTTAAAAACAAAATGGTAATTGCAGATGCACTTTCAGTTAGATTGGCAGAGCAGATGTCAATAGTCCTGCCTCGAGGGAGACCTCGTGGGTCTCCCTGCAAGAGCTCTTCTGAGGGAGGAACACCTGTCCCCTGTTCTTTGGAGAAACTTGGAAAATAGTTACATGTCTGGAGGAACTGAATGAAGTCAAACCTCAGTTTCCTGAATACCGAATTATCTTTGTCATCCTCAGAGAACAAAATCCTGAAAAGGGTTCATCTCTGCACACCTAGTCTCTGTCCTTCCCTCCTTTATTTCCTTGTTCTTTTGTACCATTTCACTTTGTGTCTCCTTTCCCTTCTCTTAAAGAACAAAGAACACAAGGACCACAAATAGTAAGTCTTGGGCAGGTTGGGATCTTGGGGTGACATGCGAGAGTTTGGTCTGGGGCCAGGGGTTGGGGCCTTCCTTCTGAAGGGTCCTGGGGGCTGGATGCCTAGGGATCACTGCACTGTGGAGATGCTGCCACTTGGGGAGATTGTAACCCTGGGAATTCCTGGCTGCACACCTTGGGAAGTGGCTTTGGAGGGGTTTCTGCTTGCTTGTGCTCTCTGGGGTGACTTCCAAGAGGGAGGGCATGGCTAAGGAGTACACAGTCTCCCAGCCTCTAGCTTCATAGGAGCATGAGATTGACAAGACCTCTCTCCAGGGCCTGGTACTAGGACCAGCAACATCCAGGGGAGCATGGGCTGGTGGTGACATGGGGCTTCGGGGAGAAGGGAGGCGCTCTCTGATGGAGGCCTAGGTGAAACACACAGTCCCTTTGAGCCTGCTTCTACTTCTCCTGGTCCCCTAGGTCCTGTTATCATCTCTGGTGCCTATGTCCATATTCATCAGCCCAGACATGGCCAGAAACCTCTTGGCTGGAGATTTTAGTGTACAAGTGTTTGTTCAAGGTTTTATTTCCAGAGCCTAGCATACTGCCAGGCCTGTAGTAGGTGCTCGGAAGACAGGGCTGAATGGGCAACTGGCAGATGGACTCTTCCCATGTTCTTTTAGGAAATGTGGGGCAGTGTTTCCCAAAAAACTCCATTCCCCTCTTTTCTAAGAGAGGTCCCCCACCCTATGGAAAGAGGGCAATCTCAAGGTAATGGCCCTAAGATCTTGGGATATACATATTATATGTATATCTCCTGTCAGAGGGTCAGCAGGCAGTGTAGTTCTTCCCAAGCCTATCAGGGAAAACAGTGCATAATTAAATAGCATTAAATGGACTCAGCCACATCCAACTTCATTACCACAAGCGCCTGTTGCACTTGAGTAATTGCTGGGGCTTGGCAGGAAGACACAGTCACAGGGGAGAGGCTCTGTGAGAAAGGGGTGCTGAGCGGCCTGGTGTTCTGGCCTGGCCAGGTTGGTCTGCATGTCCTCCTTGCAGATAGGACAGGGCTGTACACAGGCATGGGGTGTAGCTGGTCCTGGCCTGCACAAGAGCTCTGCCCCAGGAACCTGCAACCAGTGAGGTGCTGTACATGGGGCAGAGAGGCTGAGGCCCAGTCTGCATTTGGGCCTCCTTGGCCTCGCAGCCTTCACCCTTGCAGGGTTGGCATGGCCTCCAGGCAGGAGGGAGGACACAGCTGAGAGGTCTGCGGTCTACTAGCGCCTAGCTTTGTAGGAACATGAGGTTGGCTAGACCACCGCTGCCGGGTGCAGACAGATAGAGGGCTCCGCTGTCTTGAGGACAGGGGCTGGCCCTGTGTGGTTGTGCAGAGCCAGGGCCAGGCAGCTGGGGAGTAAAGCAGGAGGAGGCCATCCAGCCGAGAGGCCTCACATTAAGGTGCAGAGAGCATGCTGCTGTTTGATAGGGCGTGCATGGGAATCTGGATTTAAGCTCATGAATATCTCCCTCACCGAGGCCTACAATTCCATGTTTGAGATTCAACCCTGGGGTTAAATAAGTTCTTGTTCAGGTTTCTCTTAAAATGTAGATTTTCCAGGGTGTGTGGAGAATGCCTGATGGTGTCTTATCTTTCGCTCCAGAGTGTGTCCCCTGAGCTGATGCTGGCTTTTCATCTCTGCACCAGGGTCACCCATGCCTGGCCGCTCCAGGTTTGTTGAATGAATCAATGATTGGCACATTCTGGGCAGGTGAGACTGGTTTGCTAGGGTTGAGGAGGCAGGAGGATGCTGATAGTGGATTCTGTCTTCCCTGTGCTCCTTCGGACCCTGTGGAATGGGAGAAAAACCCTGTTGAAGCAATAAACTCCTCTGTATGTGGTATTGTCTTCAACTTTGCTGTGCTTTTAGATCATCCCATCAAGTTTGCATTTTTGGGAGATTGTCCAGACCAGAGGAACATCGCTTTGCTCCATGGAGGGCATGCACTTGTGCAGACAGTTAAGCTCCCAGCAGATACAGAGATGCTTTGCCACAGTGTCAGGGTACAATGCCGATAATCAGAAGCAAAGGCATAAGTTGACAAGAACATGCATGAGCTATGTGATTATGGTTGCAGCAGCCAGACTGTGAGAAGCAGAGGGACAGAGTCAGAGAGCCAAAGGGCACCTTCTCTGGCCCTGCTTCTCTTTTGCCATCCAGTGGGCCCACTGCAGACCTGCTCCGTGTCCCTGCAGGAGGGAGGAGGAAGGGCCAGACACAGGGTTGCAGGGTCCTGCCTGTTGGCTTTGCCAGCCAGCTCTGACCTCTCTGGCTGTCCTGGTCAGTTTGCTCACCACAGAACTCCCATTTCAACAGAACCTTCCCTGGGGATGGGAGAGTAGTTTGCTAATGGTCCCTACCAGCTTCAGATCAATGCAACCCCTGCCAGTTTGGTGCCTGCTGAGTTGAGGCTCCTGAGCTCAGAGTCCTGCTGGCACTTGCCTGTTTCCTGCACCCACGCTGCTGGAAATCAATGAGCTTGTCTGTGAAATCCTATAGATAGGGAGAGAGAGAGGGGAGAGACGGGGAGAGCGAGAGCGGACAGGAGAGAGAGAGAAACAGACAGAAAGAGACAGAGAGAGAGAGAGAAAAGAGGGAGAAAGAGAGGGGAATGGAGACAGATGGGGGAGGGAGAGAGACAGTGAGAGAGACAGAGAGACAGTAGGAGAGACAGTGAGAGACAGGGAGACAGAGAGAGGGAGGGGGACAGAGACAGAGATGGGGAGGGAAAGAGAGACAGTGAGAGACACAGAGAGATGGTGAGAGACACAGAGAGACAGTGAGACAGGGAGATACAGGGAGAGACAGGGACACAGGGAGAGAGAGAAACAGAGAGACAGAGAGAGACAGGGAGAGACAGGGAGATGAGGAGGGAGAGAGACAGTGAGAGACAGAGAGAGGACTGGGGAGATAGCTCAGTAGAATAAGTGCTTGCCTGGCAAGCGCAAGGGCCTGAGTTCAATCCCTGTGTTCTCCAAAGAGAG
>NW_004524659.1:2196555-2239759 GCF_000260255.1 Octodon degus | reverse complement strand
GGAGACAGGGCAGAGAGAGAGAGAGACAGGGCAGAGAGAGAGAGACAGAGAGAGAGACAGAGAGAGAGACAGAGAGAGAGACAGAGAGAGAGAGACAGAGAGAGAGACAGAGAGACAGAGACAGAGACAGAGAGAGAGACAGAGAGACAGAGACAGAGACAGAGACAGACAGACAGGCAGAGGCTCCTTGTGTCTGTGTTCTTACGCCTGTGGTCTTGCCTGCATCCGCGTGTAAGCTCATGCTTCTCCGTGTTTGTGCTCCCTTCCGAGTCCCTGTGCACACAGCCTGCAAATGCCTGTGTCTGCATGCACCTGCGCGTGCCCCTGCGCGTGCTTACGCCCGCGTGCGCTTCTGTGAGTTGGAACGCGTGCGCGTCTTAAACATTGCGCAGAGGCTCTGTTCTCAGGAAGTTTCTGTTCCCTCCGCCTTCGCACATTCCTTTCCCCACCAACTTCATCCATGCTGGAAGGCCTTGTTCTGTCCCGCAGGAGGCTGATGCGGCGGAGGGAGCCCGTCTCATCCATCCATTGTGACAAGTACGGGCTGAAACGCCAGAGCTGGGAGCGAAGCCTCACCCTCTGCGGTACCTTTCTGATCCCTCTGTCCTCTCCTCTGTAAAATGGGATTCTGCTGGTTGTGCCATCAGAGTTATGGGCTGATTGAGTGAGGTGACGGTGTGAAGTGGCAGCCCTGCGACAGGCACAGGACCGAGTGCTGCGGGACCTCAGCTGCGGCTCGTTGACGGTGGGTCCTCACAGTGGTGCTGAGAAGGAACACATCTCAAGGGCATTTTCTAGTTGTCTCTGGGGTCAGAGACAAAAGTAAGCATAGTCCCGGGTTCTTGAGAACAGTCTGCCTGGGGGAACAGCCATGTATTATTATTATTATTATTAATGGATTTAGTACAGGATCTACAGGGTCTCACTACACAGATCAGAGCTGGGTCTGTGCTTTTAGATCATCCCACTCGCAGTGATCCTCCTATTTTCAGCCTCCCAAGTGCTGGGATTACAGGTGCGCGCCACCACGCGTAGTCTAATCGCTGTCTCAGCGCTCCCCGGGGGTGGGGCCCATACAGCACGCCAGGGATCTAGCCTCGGTCCCTGCACCTGCCTAAGCAGGGGCTTTAATCCACTGAGCTATCTGGCCAGCCCTATTATTGATAGTAATAGTAAATCATGAACACAATTACTACTGATAACAACAGCTAACAGTCCTTTCTGTATGTCATCTGAATTATCCTCAACCCTGCAATGCATTATTGTATCCTATTGTTCTGGTAACCGGCTCAGGAGTTGTGTTGTTACTACTCCGTTTTACACGTGAGGAAATGGAGCTATCTGTCTGCTCATACGAGTACAGCATTTGGAAGACAACAATCAAGAGAGCGTGAAACCTGGTGGGGAAGCAGAGGACTGCAGGCAGGAACTTCAGGGTAGCATTTGCAAGCCCAGCCAGGTCACCTTCCTGAACTCTTTCCAGGTGATGCTGTGGTCTCCAGCCTCGGTCAGTGGTGGTGAATCTAGGTCATGTATGTTATTTGTTTTCCCTTTAAGACAAAACATGTTAATATAGGAGTTGCTTAGTTCTAGGCTAAAACTTCAGTATTCAGGTTTAATTGCAGTGTTGGCACTTTGCGATCAATAAGTGGGCTTGGGATTGCAGTCTGGGCACTCAGGCTGTAAAAGCTTTGCCGTCACTGGCCTCGGTGTATTCCAGGTCTCTGCAGCACCTCTCAATGCAATGCACCCTTTCTTTGCCCAGGTAGTGGGATTGCCCCGGCCCACCAGGCAGACCTGTGCTTGAGGGAGAGGGCCATTGCGACACTGTTTTGCACAGCAGTGGCCTCCATTAATCTGGTTCAGCTGCTTGCTAGACAGGGCGGCTCCCAGACCACTGGGGAAGCCCATTAAGGCAGGAGATGCCATTCATTCATCACTGCTCTTCCCTCCTAGACCCAGATTAGTGACATTGCCTCTGACAGCTCCAAACATGCTAATGGCGTTACTGCCAAGCCCAGGAGTGCCCCTAGAGTTAAAGACATGCTGGTGCTTTGATTATAAGCACCCACTTTTCAGAGGGTATATAATGCTGCCATTTGAAATCACATTGAGGAGAGAGAGAGAGAGAGAGAGAGAGAGAGAGAGAGAGAGCTTGTCAGTTTGGCTGTATTTGGAAATAAAATTGGAATGAAATTTCTGATTTGTCACCAACCTTTCCCAGGAGTTTTGTGTAGGTTGAGGACTCAGGCCCAAGGTAGAATCAGGATTCCTAGAAGAAAGGCCACAAAGCTTCCATGAAGGGGACACCTTCATGAGTACCTATGGAATGTACTCATTTTCATGTCTGCACTCTGCATGTGGGCTGTCCAGGACTGCCGAGTGTTCACAGCTGGGTCATTTTCTGAAGTGGGCCAATGCCCACTCTGCTCAGGGATGTGGAAAAGACTTCCTCCTTCTCTAGGGAAGGGTGCTGTTTTTGCCCTCAGATGCTGCTGGAAGAACAGCTGGACAATGGAGCTTTGTCATTAGATCAGGTCAGGAATGCTGTGTTTGTGTTCCATTCTAACGGGGCTGTTTGTGGCTTGAGTCTCTCCTTACTCTTTGTCACTGGGACTCTTGCTTTCATTCTTTCTTAAACACTTGCTGTGGCTTTCCCTTGTTTGTCTGCTCCTGTCCATTTGTCTGTTTGTCTATCTCCCTGTAGTCATCTGATTGCTTTCTCCTTCCCTACCCTGGTCTGGAACCCATCCTCCTTCGCTCATTTCCTGTCTCTTCCTTTCTTACTGTCTTCTATTTGTTTTATTCATTTAACAAACACTAGCATGGCCCTGACTGTGTCCCAGGCATGGCTCTACGTGCTTTCCAAATATTAACTCATGTCAGCCTCAAAAATCTTCAGAAAGCAGAAGACCGTGGCTGTCTTTATTTTGTATTGAGGGAACTAAGGCATTGCAAGGCAAGTGGCTGCTGAAGGCCACACAGGAAATAAGTGGCAACACTACAGATTAAAAATATCTGCTTCGGGGAGCCGGGGAGATGGCTCAGTGGAATAAGCGTTTCCCTGGCAAACGCAAGGGCATGAGTTCAATCCCTGGTTCCGGAAAAAAAAAATCTGCTTTCCATAAACAACCAAACAAACCAACCAAAAATCAAAATTAACCCCTGTCCATAGCATTGCAATTCTCAGTAGTTAAGTTGTGGAAACAGCCTAGGTGCCCATCAACAGAGGAATGTGATGTGTATGCCCAGTGGAATATTGCTGGGCCAGAAAGAAGGATGGGAACATGTCACTCACAGGCAAATGGATGGACCTTGAGACCATAATGTTCAGTGAAATGAATCAGACAAAAAAAGTTAACTGTCACTTTCTTTTTCTTATGGGAGAAATCCAAAATACAAATACAAAATAGATGAGCGCCGGCGAGACAGCTCAGCGGACTAAGCACCTGCTTAGGCAAGTGCAGGGACCAGGTTCTATCCCAGGCATCACATACCATACCAGCCCTGCCCCCGGGTGTGTGGAACAGGCCACGGAGACTGGGTGTTGTGGCACACGCCTATAATCCCAGCATTGGGGAGACTGAAAACAGGAGTATCACTATGAGTCTGAGCTGTGTAGTGAGGCTCTGTACCAAATATATAGAAAAAAATTAAAAAAGAATAGAATAAGGAAGAGACAAAAGAACACAGGAAGGCAGACTTTTTGGAGCTAGAAAAGGAGATCAGGAGAAGGGAAGAGGAGGGAGTGAAGGGATTGAAAATGACCAAGATATGATCCCCAAATGAAAGTAACTATTCTGTGTTATAAACTTACACTGGTCTTTTATAAAAAAAGATGAAAAGTCTTTACTGTCTGGCCACCTGGGGACTCAAGGCCTCAGTCCTTCTTTGTGCTGGTACCCGTGGTCCCTGAGCCTCTGTGGTCCTTACAGCCCGCCTTATGCAGACTACCCTGAGCGATCCTCTGTCTGCCAGGTTAGGATTGAGCTTCTGCAATGAGATCCAAAGTGCTCACTTGGCCATTGCAAAGTTTAGGGACCTTGGGGGCCAGGGTCTGGTGGCAAGTTGGAGAGAGAGGATCATTACCTCTGTTGTTTTCTGGCTTCCAGTGTATGTATGGGAAAGCTCTGGAGAAGAAACGCCCTGCCTGCCCTCCTGTGTGAATTGTCCAAGGCCCTGCCCAGTGGGAGCAGTCAGCTCCTCTTCCACTTCCTGCTTCCAGCAAGACTTACCCCTCTACATGGTGTATTGCTGACTCTCAAAAATCTTTTGTAAACTCCTGGACCAACAGAGAAGCCCTGCTAGGGCTGAGCAGAATATACTGTCTGCTTCAGTGACAGAAGCAGGAGCTCTGGATCATATTTAAAGATGAAATTTTAAGATCTAGGGAAGGATGTTAATCAATTTGTTTAAAGTTATTTCCACTAAACAATGTGAGGTCTTACTCAGCCCAGGCCTACTTGGTTCCAAGTCTCTCTGCATCTCAGCCACACAGGAAAGGCTTCTATGACACCAGGTGATAGGGATTCACTGCAATAACAAATATGTTCCAGATCCCAGAGGTTTAACGTGTAGGTTTGCTTACAAGTCACAAAGGAGACTACTGTAGGCTTAACAGGTCCAGTGGCTTTCCTGGTCGTTCTTACCCAAATAGTGACTCAGAGACCCAGGTCCTTTTCACATCATGGCTTTAGCATTGGCTGAGACTTTAGATCACTCTACTAAACTGTTTGTGTCTCCCTGGACATAAGGGAAGACAGGAAGGTGATGTGAGAGGTTTTCATGGGTTGGGCCTGAAACAGACCCAGCATGTCTACCACCCTCAATTGGCCAGATTTGAGACACTAAATACAAAGGGAACTGGGAAATTCCATCTGGTTTTGCATGCAAAAGAGTAAATGAAAATAGTTTGATGTATAATCAACTAGTATCTTCCACACAGTGTTCCAGTGAGTATCTTCCATTTCACCTCCTATGACTTCTTCTTGGCCAAGATTATATTATTATTATTATTTTTATTTTATTTTATTGAGAAACAAATAGCAATGAGACAGTTTAAAAACTGATTAATAGGACAGTTTCAATAATACATTGTTATCTTCTTAGTGGTTATCCATAGTACAAGATGCAGACAGGATATCCTGTCCAAACACTATTAGTGCAAATCTTTCTTCTCATTGAATTAAGAGAAAGTAGCTGTATATCTATCCTAACTATTCTGCATATACAAATACAAAATGGTTCTTCCTTTTTATCCCCTTTTTTTGTTTAATCCTGTCAGAAATGGGTATTCCATTGGCATCTAAATACTATAGGTCCAGAAGTCCACAATAGTGGTGGGTTATCCACAGAAGTTGTTGACTTGAGCCTTTCACAGCTCAGCATATTAATATGGCTTTACTTTATATGCCTCATTTTTATACTTTTCTGTTGGATGGTTAAGACCAAGATAAAGTAAGACCTACATAAAAGGAAATGTAACTTTTGTATCTGATAAGGTCAGTCAAGTACCCTTAGGATTTATCCTGTAACCCTGTAGCACAGTTTGCAGATCCTTTGTCAGTGTCAGCCATGTGGATGAGTCATGGCCATTGCTTGACCAATTTGCTGTCTGTGAAAGCCTGAGAGAATGTTTTCTCTCCATGTGACTCTCCTTACACACACTCTACATCATCAATCACTTTCCTCTGTGGACCTATAATCTCCTTGATCAGAAAATTTGGGACACAACTGAGTTATATGATGTTACAATATAGGTTCTCCTATGTCTTGAGTCTTCACTGACCTTGAAAGGCTAGGGCCAAAATTTTGGCTGTCCTTGCAGCTCTTCTATTTCTCTAGTTTTTGGTCTGAAAACTTAGGTTGTTAACCCTCCAGAAGAGAAGCTTATTATTACCCTACAATATATGCCTTTGGGTTTAACTTCACTATCTGTCTGAATATCAAACATCTTAGGCATAACATGAAACAGGTATTTTCCATCAAATATTGATATGTTAAACTTTAAGTCCCTACAGAATATGGAGAAAATAATTTAAAAAATGAAAAATATTTAAAGGATATGAATAAACAATTACATATTTTTACACAGAAATTTAGAAATTTAACCATATACAGCATTGTAGCAGGACGGTCCTGTGACTTTTTTTCCTTGTGTCTTTTTTTTTTCATTTATTACCCTTTAAAAAAAAAAAAACCAAACATTTGCTTGAGAGACAGTATGGTAAGATTATATTATTTATTCATAATTTTTTGTTCCTTCACCTCTTGTCTGATGTCTATTGTAGACAAAGCATACTTGCCTGTTCACTGATTTTGGCCTTGGCCATATGACTTGACATATACATGGCAAAATATATATTGTATATTTGGTACAGGGTTTCCCTATGCAGCTCCACCCCATAGTAATCCTCCTGTTTTCATGCTCCCCAAGCATGGGATTATAGGCATGGATTACCACCCTGGGTCTCAGTGGCTGGCTTGCCTAGGGGTGGGGCCAGCGTGGCATGTGGTCCTGAGGATCGTATCCTGGTCCCTGTGCTACCAAGTTGCTTATTCCACTGAGCTACCTTGCCAGCCATGCCTTGCTATAAATAATGGGTTTTGAGCAGACATAAAGCACATCATACTTGGCTGGAAGCCTTCAAAGTGGCTTCTTGCACTTCTGCTCTACACTTTGAGAAAAGTATTCTCTAGACAGCTGCTTCTCTCCCAGCCTGAGTCTTGGAAGGAGAGACACGTAGATGACTTGAACTTGATGAAATCTAATATAGAGATGCTTCAGTCAACCAGCAAGTCTCTGAGCAAGACACCGCTGTTTGTTGTAGCTGCTGCTAGCTTGGAGCTGTTTGTTGCATAGTATTTTGGTAGCACTAGCTGACCTAGACAACCTACTGCTACAATAAAATTATGGCCGCAGATTCTCAGTATATGCCACTCTCTTGCATCTCTGTGTTGACATCTGCTGTTGTTCCTCATTAAATCTGTTATGACTTCTTCAGAGACAGGCCACAGGTGGACTCTTTCAAAATGCGCCCAGCTCCTGGGTGCTCTGAAAAGGCAGAGACTGTTGTTTACAGCTTGTCCACGTTTTGTTTCGATGACCCTGCATTCCTGTACTTGCTAGCGAGTAGTGCTTTGGAAGGCATGAGTCGCATTAATTTCCCCTTTCCTCTAGCCACTGTTCTTGTGCCTTACATGTGGTAGATAATCAGACAATGTTTGCTAAGCTGGATTGATTCAAATGTCTGTCTCCTTATAATGGGAAGCCCATAAGGGCACATCAAGTGCTGGCAGGCATCCCTGGCAGTTCTGGGCTCCATGCTTAGTGCTTAGATGATAGATATGTCATTGCCCATGAGGAAGAGAGGCTGGGCTGCCTCCAGGGCTCTTGGCTGGAGGCCTGGGCTCGGCACAAATGTGATTGCTCCCACTCTCCCACAGCTCTTGGCGTCCAGAGCCTGTGTCAGGAGGGAATGATGTGTCTCATACATCTTGGCCGAGGCATACCTGTGGAAGCCAGAGGTCGCATGACAGTGGCCCCCTGTGACCCACACAGTCCTGTTGCTGTGGTGCTCAGAGCATAGGCCACAGCTCAGTTCCTGATCCTGAAGGCTTTTTTTGCAACAAGATGCTTTAGTGTGGGTATCTGTGGACTTGGTGAGTGACATCTCTGGCCCAGTCATGCTTCTCCCAAAGAAACCATGAATCCCAGACAAGGCTTGCAGAGTCTTGGATACCCTGGCCCCACCACATGTTATCAGCTAAGGACTATGGATGTATGGATGTACCTGGGCCCTATGGACCCAAACAGGGCCACTGAACTGGCAAAACACAAGGTCACTGGGCAGCAGTGCAGTTACACTTTATTTCTCAGTAGCCTCCTAATGCCGACACTGAGATAACAGAAGCACTTTTGTTTTCAGTGTGCAAAGAGATGGGTGACTCAGACCTCATCGCATGGAAGATTGTTTGTATAATTACTTCTTGCTGCATCACGCATGACCACCAGATGAATGACTCTGAGACAACTGTCAACATTCATTATATGCGAAGTTTCTCAGTCAAGAGTCCCTGGCTGAAGCACTGAGGATAGCTTGGTCAGGTGGTTCTGGTTGATGGTGTCACTAGAACTGAGGTTGAAGATGAACTTGAAAGTGGTATTGGGTGTGTTTGTGGGAAGTGTCTGTTCTTCCTCTTGTCACCACCATGGACTGCTAGACTCTTCTCTTGACCTGGCAGCTGGCTTCTCTCTGACCAAGCTGCCTGAGAGAAAGGAAGAGGCAGAGGGAGAGAGTGAATGGGAAGGAGAGGAAGAGAGAGGAGGGGGAGATGGAGATCTAGGCCGAAGCCAGCTTTTGTGTATCCAAGAACCCCTAAAAACTGTATAGCAGTACTTTTGCCATGGTCTGTCCTTAGGTACAGCCTGAATTTAGATAGCTTTACACTTGGGGAGGAGGCTTAAAAGTTGTCTTTTGAAGGAAAGAAAGCCAAAGTATTTTAAAATCACTAAAAGAGGAAATCTACCATATAGAGGGAAAAACCACTATATAGAGGAAGCCAGAAAAAGCTTTTAAGATCTGTGTGTATCCTCCGCTATCTTTTAGACATTTTCCTTTACTTACCACAGTCTGGAAGAGGTCTTGAGGCCCAGTGGAAGCCTTTGGTGGCAAAGGACAGTCCACTTGAACCAATTAAGTCAGGAAAGTAACACAGATGCTTTAGAGAGATTCCACAGTATGTACAGATGTGGTGTGGAGCTGAGGGATACAGAAGGCTCCTTGGCTGGGTGTGCCTGGCCTGAGTTTCTAAACCAGCTGCTGGCTGGGTGAGTCTGCAGCCGAGCTGGAGAGGAGTTGGCGGGAAGAATGGCTACCTTGGCCGGACCACCCCTACGCAGCTCTGGGAGATCAAGGAGGCAGCCATGAGGCCAGGCAGACTCTGTAAGACCTGGACGTGCTCTGAGCCAGTGCCTGCCTTCAATAAATCAGGAAAGTGGGGCTCTGGGAAAGAACAGATATGGTCAAGGTCACAGAGTGAGTTGCAGGGTTGAGGATGCTCAGCATTTTCTCCTGGTGCAAAGCTAACCTTCCAAGGGGAAGCTTACCTGAATCTACTCCTGGCAGATAAAGAAAAGGCCATCAGTGGAGCACAAAGGGATCCAGGCTGCCAGCAGAGAGGAGAAATCGAAATAGGGCTGGGCTGTCAGGACAAGTTTCTCCTTCCAGTCAGAGGATGCATGACAAATGCTTCTAAGGAGAAGAGGAGGGTGGGGAGGTAGAAGTCAGGAGGCTCAAGTAGAACAGCATGAGGCAGACTGATGAGCTGGGTTTTTGAATGAAGAAAACAACAACAAAAGCAAAAGCAAAACAGTAAATACAAAAGAAATACTGGCGCAAGAAACAAGCCCTGCCTGTTTATTGGACTAAAGCACACACAGATGCTCTGTGTAAATGGCAGTGAAATACACTAACAGCTCAGCCCCGCATTAATGAAGAAGCCAATGGCGTGCACACGGTGTGTTATCCTAAGCAGCTCGTTCTCAGGGCTGGTCTTGTTTAACCTTGCACTGTGCCCATCCTACATGGGGCTAAACTTGGGGTCTTTGGGGAGGCAGAAGATCAAGTGAAGAAACGATTTCAGAATTGCTTAAAAGCTAGAAGCATAATTCCCTGTCTTGTTGGTTATTTCCAGCAATCTGTTGGGGCTGTGGAAATGCCTGGGAGCAGGGCCAGCACGGCAGGCCCAGGATTGAACCCCTGGCCCCTGAACCTGCTTGCAGGCACTTTAATCCACTGAGCTATTTGACTGACTCTTCCCACTATTTCTTTTTTTTAAAAAATAATTTTATTGAGAAACAAATAGCAATGAGCCAGTTTCAAAACTGATTACCAGTTACTGATTACCAGCAGAGTTTCAATAATTAATACATTGCATATTGTTGTCTTAGTGGTTAGTCATCATACAAGATGCAGACATGATATCCTGTCCACAAACACCATTAGAATAAATCTCACTATTCATTGAAATTAAGAGAATGCAGCTGTGTATCTATCCTAACTATTTTGAATATACAGATACAAAATGGTCATTCATTTGTATCCCCCTTTTTTGTTTAGTTTTGTGAGGGAAGGGTATTCCGTTATTTCTCACTATTTCTGAGATGTCCTGGGAAGTTGCTGTTTCTCAGGCCCAGCCAGCATGACTGCTGTCCGCACTTCACATGAAGCAGATTGCATTAACACTAAGGGCTACTAGACACTCAATTAGAGCTCAGTCAAGACATTAAAACTTCCTGTAAAATCAGTTTAGCTCCTGTGAATGCCCTGCTGCCTTAGAGGAAGTTAAGTCCAGAGGCCACCAACCTGGCCTCATCTGAGAGGCTGGGAGTCATGGAGGGGTGGTGGAGGACGTGGCTGTGAGAGCCGCTGTGGGTGTTGGCTGCAGCCAGATGCTACAGAGGGCCTTGCATGCCAAACTCAGAAAGCTGGATTTTATCCTGTTGGCAGGGAGCGTTGTGTGCAGCGTCTTAGGGAAGTGATGAGCCTACACAGAGCATGAGTTCCGCGCGTACTTGGAAGGCTCTGATTTAGTCTTCAAACACCATGCGGCGGTTCCTGGTGGGTACATACATTGTGCGTCTGCGGTGTTCCTTGCGGCATGTTGTGCCTTTCTCCTTCCTCTCACAGGGCTGCAGTGCCTGATGAATAATGGGCTTGGGGCCAGCACTCCTGGCAGTTGTCAGTGGTCTTGGCCTAGTCCCCCCTCAGGGGAGCTGACCCTGGCCCTGTGGCTCCTTCTCCTCAAGGACACTTGCTCTCCAGACCCATTCCACCCTTCCCTACCATCTCGCTTCCCTTCCTTGGCTTGGGACTCCACATTCTGTGGCTGAATCTTGAGTCTGAGGCTCGTTTCAGGCCCCTCCACTTCCCATGTCCACCTGGACCCCTCCCCCAGTACGGGGGCCTTTGGATTCCATTTCCAAGAGACATCAAACTGCTAAGGGGACAACCTCTGCCCCTAGACCTGTTTGGGGGAGTTTTGCCTGCATAGGAAAACCCAGCCCTGTCCTGGTTGGACATCTAGGAATGTCCTCCAGTAGAGAGGGTCTTTGCACCCTCATAACTGGTCTGGCAGCCATCAGAGAACAGCACTACTAGAGCAAGGCATTTTTTGCAGCTTTATTATATATTGACACTGAATTATTGCCTCATCGGTATCATCTCACTAAATCTTCAGAATAACCCTGTCAGGTTGATGTTATTTTTATCCTGACTGTATAGGAGATGCACAGAGAAGTTGATCCGCTTTCCAAGCTCCCAGAGCTCCTACATGGCAGAGCCAGAATTCAAATGCATATCTGTCAAGCTACAGGACCCTGAGTTCTTAAACATGCTGCTGGGGGAATGTATGTTTGGGCCACAGACTTGGAGTTGGCTTCTGTAATCCAAAGAAGCAATGAATTATGTAGGGCAGGTAGCGACTGTGCACTATAATCAATCCCCAGCCTCTCACAGGGGGCAGCACTTTACATGGGTTATTCCCAGCATCATCTGTTAACTGCCACACTTTTTTTTCGGCAAGGCTGTGAGATCCTTGGTAAAAAAGGTAGCCTGTGTTTTTTATATTCACATCTTCAGAATGTAGCACAGTGTCTGGAACCTAGAAAGTGTCAAATATACTGGGTATAGCACTCAACACAAGCCAAGCCAGCTCTTCTGGATACAGCAGTGCGAAGGAGAAGCTCTCTTTGCAGCTGGGTTTGCTCAGCTGGGGGCCCAGCCTGGTACTGTTGATGCTCTCAACTGGGAGGCAGAGGCACGCCTTCCCAAGAAGGAAGTCAGTGAAGAGGAAGCTACAGAGACTCAGATTCGCAGCCACACCGTTAGGCCCCTGGATCTGGCTTGACTGAAGTCGGATCACTCATGTTTCATTTGCACTAGCCAATTCAGTCCTGTTATGTTTTCAGCCAGTCTGAGTTGAGCCTCGGTTACTCGCCACCAAAATATGTCAACTAACTCACAAATATTTGATATGTGTACTCTCTGGGTGGAATCACAGCTGAGTCCTGAAGAGTCTAATTTTGCTTCCCTCCCTAGTTCTTGGGAGCTTGCTTTAAACACTTCTAATTTCTCTTTCAGTCTATGGAGTTGTGGATATCTTTCCTGCAGGACCAACCAAAGCCTGAGCAGAGAGGAAACTGGGAGGCTAGACTCAGAAATGATTAGCATTGTGCTAACAAGGCTCATTTCTCCACTCTGTCATCGAATGGCAGCCCAGGAACAACTGTTGCAATGAAAGATGGGTCTGGAACTATCATTAAATTACATACATGTCCATTGCTCCTGGTTATTAAGTCTGTGGCAAATCAATTCTTTATGGCCTTTTAATCAGAAGCAGATAAACAAGGAGAAGAAGCTTGGTGAACTTCTTTTTAAAAACTCTATCTACTGTTCATGGAGATGGCTATAAATGCTCCAGTCCACAGATTCAGGGGGCCAGGAGTCCAACTCCCAGCAGGACAGGGCCCTGGCTTCTCAGAGTGGCAGAGAAGGAGTCTGTGAGACCAGTGGAGAGAGAACACACATTGTCTTTGCCCCACAACCACAACCCACAACCAAGCCCAGCCCAGTAAGGATGAAATGGCCCAGTGGGTGTTGAGAAGGGGATGCAGGTAATTCCAGGTGGGAAGTAGGGACTTAGAGCCTGGCCTCTGGTATCCTATCTCTGCACTTAGGCTGTTGTTCATGGCTGGGCACCAGCTGCTGCTTTGCTAAACGGGAGTCTTTGGCTGTGGGCAAAAGGCCCCTGCCTTGAAGGCTATGATAGGAGTACTCCCTGGTTCTCCTGGGCAGGGGCTGGTTTGTGCTGATTCTTTGCCTGACCTGCAGCAAAGTAGGGGAAAACAGACACAAGTGGTATTTTGTAGAGCTATACCTATTTAATTTAAAGGGTGCTTGCTTTTAATTCTGAAATTATACCTTTTGCACTCTTTTAATTTCACATTGCCCGTTCTGTTGAAAACTGGTGGTAACTGTAAGTAGCTGTTGACTTGACAAAATAGAAAGCTTTCAAAAGTATGTCAGGCTCCCTAAGCTTCTGAAATCCTGACATCCACACAGCACTGTGCGTAGGCAGGACAGAGTTCTCCCTGGCTCTGGTGGTCCATTCCCCGGATCTCCATCCCTGGACTGTAGAATGGGTTACAGAGTACTTCTTCTCAACCTCCAAGGGATGCAGCAAGAAATAATTCCTGCAGACAGTCCAGCTGGGCATCATTTTTTTTGTAACTATGCAAGCGCACAGAATTCATTTTTGACTCTGAGATAGTGACTGGGGCAGGGATTAAATCCCTAGTCTCACAAATTGGGAAGTAAAGTTCAGAGAAGTTAAATTTTATGCCTAGGGTCCCTTATGGAGTCCTTCCTAGTGCTGTGGCCTACATTACTGAGGGGACAGTGTCCATGATTGAGAACGAAGGTCTTGGAGTCCAACCACTGATGCTGGTACTTTTTTTTCCTGCTTGTTCACTCATTATCCTGCCGAGCAACTCCTGCTAGAAGCAGGTTTTATTTCCTGCTACAGCATGGAATTGATGCTCCAAACTGTCTCTGAACACTCTAGGCAAAGAATACACTCTTAATAAGTGTGTGCCTTCCTTTCCTTTCATTGTTCCCTTCCCTTCCAGTTCCTTCAGTAGAAGCAGTAACACAGGGAGGTGGTCATTTGTCATCAAGTGTGCCCAGCATCCTCTTCCCTGAGCACTGGTGAGGCTGTTCTCTCAGCTCCTGCGAGGGTGGTGGGTGGGACCGTATGGCTGGCCCATGAGACAGGGGGATGCATACGTGTCATGTCCAGAAGGATTTTGAAAGCCAGTGATGCTTTGCTCTATCCTGCCTTCATACTGAGAAAGATCTTCCACCAGCCCAGCCTGAAGGTGTTGGAGATGATTGTTACGGCAGTTTGACTCAGCCTAGTCTGACTAATGAAGAAAATAAAGCTACAGATAAAAAGATGCCATGAAGTCTTTGTGCACATGGAAAGTTAGTTTTCCCTGAGATTTGCCTCTTCTATTCTTTTCAGATCTGAAAAAGGTGTAGGGGAAAGGTTCTTGGTTCCTCAGGGAGGTTTCAGGAGTCTGCATAGCTCCTGGGGATGGCAACTTGTTCTGGCCTTTCAAAAAGTAAGGAATAGTTGGTATGGGGTCAGCATGGTAACTGTACTTCCCACTGAGTTATCTATGGTTACTCGGAGTTACAAGGAGTACAAACTCATGCAGGGATCATAGGGGTGACATTTCCTACAGCTCTAGTGTCAGGGGCAATTCCTTCCCTCATGTTCAATGCCAGAAAAAAAATAAGAAACTACACAAGCAGTCACTAGGGAAAAGTGCTGTAATTAAAATAATAAAACTAAGCAACAGAATGCAGAAAGACTTGGGTGGGCAAGCATGCTGTAAATCTCTATCTCGGGAAGACCTCTCTGAGGAAGTGATACTGAGTTGAATTTGGAGGATGAGAGGAAGCCAACCAAGGGGAAAAGGATACTGCGTAGAAAGAAGAGCCAAGGTAAGTGCTGGTCATGTGAATTAGATTGCATGGAGTCAAATAATGGGCACTCAGTGAGCACCTGCTCTGTGCCAAGCTGTCTATCAGTTCTAGAGAGACAATCTGTGGCCCTCAACAGGTCCAGGGAGGTCAGGAGCTGCTCAGATCCTAACACGACCACCCTTCACCATCTTGGCCAACCTACCAAACGCCATCCGTGCCTCATACAGTTAATCCCAGCAGAACCCTAGCAAGTGGCAGCACCTGTGACCCTGGCAGATGGAAGACATAAAAGAGGGAGAGAGGAGTCAGGTAACCTGCCAAGGACTGGAAGGAATGGCATGCTGTGCATTGTGAGCCACCCCAAGGCTGTGTTCTTGGAGGGTCCAATTTCTGCAGGAACTGGATCAGGCAGACTTGTGCTCAAAGGTGGCCTGGTGAGCCTTGGATCCTTCCTGCAAGGGAGGAGAAGCAGGGCTCCCTGACAGGGGACACTACAGTGCTCAAAGTTTAGCCTTTCTTCTCTGGGGAGCAGTGATGGGAAAGACGAGGGAAAGCACGAAAGAGAGACTGAGGGTACGAAGTCCCAGAAACTGTTCTGCCTCAATTCTCTGCCTGGCTGTCCTTGGCATCCTAAACAAGAGTCCCCTTACAGCCTACCACAATGCCTGTGCTCTCATTAACAGGTGTGATCAAAAAATAGGGTGAATGTTTACATTTAAGAAATGCATTACAGGAAAAGAAGCATCACTATCAATCCGTCTCATAAAGCTTCCCCTCACTGCGCACACATTCGCCCCGGTGCACTTATCCCTCTCTGAAGCAGTTCTGGAAATCCTCTTTCCAGAGGGTCTTTATTTGAGCGGCCAGGGCTGCTTCCATGACCTGAATGATTCCACACGTTTATGTTTTGTGGTCATTCTGACTTTGAGGAAGAGCCCTAAGCTGCATAGTGCCAGATCCCGTGGCAAACAAGGACACAATATCATGTTTCTATCGGCCTACCTTTCTATTAGATGACAGTTCGCTGCAGGATTAACCTTGCTTATGATCATACCTGGTAAGAAGATACTCAGGAAAGAGGACTTCCAGCACTGTTTGAAAACGCAGCAAGAGTGATGGGAGAATCGTGTTCAACGTGAGGGGGAGCGTCTTGAGGGTGGACTAACAGCAATGTGTCTTTTACTGTAATAGATTTTTTTTTAAATTTAAACATTCACTGTGTAGTTCACCCTACTTCATAGCTTTTCTTATAAGCACTGAACAGTTCATTGTGACACACCATTTAGAGGTAAAAAGATTATTAATTCTCCACTGTTAGCACTATTGGCCACGTTGATACACATTTAATTTTTGCAAACACACACGTGGGGTTCTTGTCTCCTTAAAGAGCATAATGGACTGAGTCATTATTCCTCTCATCTTTCTGCCTGGAATGGAGGCCTTGGTGAGTGACGCCAGACCTCCGAGTTTGGCCTGCGTGAGTTTTGCAGGAGGAAGTGGGTGCTCAGTGACTCTGCTCTGTCCTACCACCTTCGCAGAGGCTCAGAGCAGGGGGCACTGGTGTAGAAACAGAGGCCTGAGAGATGCTGTCCTCCTTATTAACCTCCCTGCAGACTAGGCAGCCCCTCTGCCAGCCTAGAGACAGGAGGGTGCTGAGAAGGAGAGAGTTGGAGCAGAGAGCAACAGGCCTTGGCCAGGGAGTACAGCTGACAGGTTCGGGTGTAGTAGCAGGAGAGAGCAGCAGGGAATACCAGAGTGGGATGGGAAAGGACAACCCCATCTGGGAGTTAGCCCCTGTGCCACCCGCAGGCTCTGACCCTTCTTCAGTTGCAAGAGATCCATCTTCAGTTTGGGACTCCTTTTTGCCTCTCTCCCAGACCTGCATTCACCTCTTGAAGCCCTGTGCTGCTCCTTCCCCACCTTGGGGAGAGATTCATTCCTTGAATCTTTTTTTTTTCTTTCTTTCATTCAAATTAATTTTATTGAGAAAAAATTGCAATGTGACAGTTTCTAAACAGGTTGGTAGGAGAGTTACAACAATTAATACACTGCATATTGTTGTCTTTGTAGTAGTCATTCATAGTACAAGATGCAGACATGATATCCTGTCCAAACACTATTAGTACAGATCTTTCTTCTTATTAAATTAAGAGAAAGTAGCTATTTATCTATCCTAACTATTTTGTATATACAGATACAAAATTGTCCTTCATTTATATAACCTTTTTGTTCAGTTTTGTCAGAGATGGGTATTCCATTGCCACCCAAATATTGTATGTGCATGAATTCAGCAAAATATTCCAATATAGTCCAGTAGTCCACAATAGTAGTGAGTTATCCACAGGAATGACAATGTCCAAATCTGATGACTTGAGCCTTCCATAGCTCTGCATATTAATGTGGCTTCACTTTTCATACCTCATTTCTACTTTTCTGCTGGATGGTTAAGATCAAGATAAAGCAAGACCTATATAACAAAAAATGTAACTCTTGTATCTGACATGATCAGTCAAGTCCCCTCAGGACTTATCCCGAAACCCTGTACTGCAGTTTATAGATCCTTTGTCAGTGTCAGCCATGTGGATGAGTCACGGCATTGCTTGACCAATTTGCTCTCCGTGAAAGCCCAAGGGAATGTTTTCTCTCCATGTGACTCTGTTTAGGCACACACTACATCATTGATCACATTCCTCTGTGGCTCCATAATCTCCTTGATCAGAGAATTTGGGACACAATTGAGTTACAGGATGTTACAGTATAGGTTCTCCTGTCCTGAGTCCTCACTGACCTTGAAAGGCTACGGCCAAAATGTTAGTTGTCCTTGCAGCCCTTTTTTTTCCTCTAATTTTTGGTCTGCAAACTTAGGTTGTTAGCCCTCCAGAAGAGAAGCCTATTATTGCCCTACAACATATGCAGGTGGGTTTAATCTCACTATCTGTCTGAATATCAAACATCTTAGGCATAAGATGGAACATCTTGAAAAATAAACATTTACTTGAGTTACAGTCTGAATCTCTTCTTACCTCTTATCACAGGTAGGTCTAGCAAATGAGGCCTCAGAGGCCAGAGCCTCATGGAGCATAGAGGTGGGTCAGGACTAAAGGGAATAGAAGGTGGAAAGGGGGCTTAGCTGATCGAGCTTAGCACACTTGCCTTTGCCTGAGTGCCTTCCCTAGTCAGTGCAACATGGCCCTGATGATACCAAAATCTTACAGATGGGAACAAACCAGGCCAGAAGGAATCTTGGGAGGTTCAGTTCCATATGCCTAGAAAGATGCAAGCCCTAACCTCTTTCTGTCCCACTGTTTCTCCTTATAACCGGTCCTTTGCACACTCCACCAGGGGCTGGCTAAGCCACTTTGTGTTTAACTGTCAGGTGCTACTCTATGGTAAATAAATGAGGTTGTTTTCCAGAGACCTCAACCCCACTGTAGCAGCTTGTGGAACTGTTTTAAGGAATGCAATGTGTCTGTGTTCATTGCTGCGGCATTTGGTTTTTCTGGCATTCGAACTGAGTAAGTGATATGAAATGCAATAACGCTGCAACCAAACTCACCAAGGGAATCTAAAAACAGCTCAGCTCAAAAATATGCTGAAGAAGTCAGCCTCTGAGCCTTCTCCAACTCCTCGGAATTAATCGGATTTCTAAGAACATCTGCTTTGGCGTCTTGTCCATTTTGCATTTAAATTTTGTAAAGTGACAGCTGTTGGAAAATCAGAAATATCAGTAGATGCAAGTCTGTGGAAATGACACTCCAGTGACAACTCCACGTGAAGTCAGATGGTGCCATAAGAGACGCCGACCTGATACTTGCTGAAGAAGATTTCATTAGGTGGGATGCTGCCTGCTGTGGGTCTGCTGGGAGGTTCCTCCAGCTGGTCTGCACCCTTATGTTGGATGTACCAAAATTTCATGCAGCAACCTCTCATAGAAAGCACAAGAACAGGAATGGAAGCTGTAGGCCCATGGCTGCAGGGGACAAGCAGATGTATATGCTGATAACAGCTAGAATGGAGGTGGTGACTGGCAGGCAGGACTACCTTCAACCTCAGCGGTAGCCCTTGGCTCAAGGGAGCACAAGCCTCTCCTTCAGTCATCTTCCTTCTCACTGTGTCTTCCTGCTCTCCTGGGTGCTGATTGGGTCCTGACTGTGACCTGCTCCTTGTGCCCCTGCTATGTCCCCTGCCCAGATTGTACCTCTACCCTTCTTCACATAGCTCACTTTTTTTCTCATCCTCCCAGTCTTGACCTGATGTCTCTCTCCAAGATCCTTCCTTCTCCATGATGTCTAAAGAAGCCCCAGACTGCTCTGTTTGTGTTGGTCAGCATTCCATTGCTGTGACAAAATACCTGAGGATAGCAATCAAAGAGAAGGGAGATTTATTTTAGCTCATTTTAGGTTCTCTGCTTTCAGTCCATAGTCACTTGGCTCAGTTCCTTCTGGGCCTGTGTTGAGGTAGACCACTGGGGATAGGGAGGAGGAGGAAGCAAAGGAGAAGTGAGGAGGAAGAGGAAGTGGAGGAGGAGGAGGTGGAAGAAGAGAAGGAGAAGGAGGAGGAAGAGGAGGAGGAGGAGGAATAGGGGTAGGAGAGAGAGCCCTAAATTTGCCACCAATTTTCCAATAACTCATGAGCTATGAACTTGTCAATAAATCAATCCACCAATAAATTTAGACTCCTCATGATTCAATCACATCCCCAAAGTTCTACTTCTAGACAGTGCTGCTTGGGGACCAAGCCTTCAACACATGAGCCATTTGGGACATTTCCTATCAAACCATATCACTATCTTTTGCATTGTCTACAATTTTCATCCATTGAATTTATCCTTCCTACAATTACAACTATGATTTGCCAAATTGATTAGTGTTTACGGCTTCTGTTAGAATCCAGGCCCTGAGATGCAGTCTCCTCTGTCCCCCATGGGCATCTGTCCAATGATAATGAGTGGAACAGGCTGCTGTTGCCTGGAAGGTGGGCTAGGAGCCCCGCAGGGTCGGAGGCATGGGCTGTGGAGAACTTGGGGTTAGGATTTAGCAGTATTTTGTCTGATAACATTGGAAAGGAGCAGGGTGTATTGTTGTTTGCCCATAATTCTAGTGCTCTGAAGGGTGGGTGGTGAGATCCAGTGTAGCCTGGGCAGCTTAGTGACTTAGTGATTCCCTGTCTCAAAATTAAAAGTAAAAAAAGAACTTGTGATGCAGCTTTCTGAAAAAGGCCTGGAGTTCAATTCCCAAGTAATCCCCCACCAAAAGTACTTGAAAGGAAGGAACCATGTGCCCATGGCCACTGGGTGTTTCAGGTTTACCCTTAAATTTCTCAAATGGATTCAAGTGGAACATAAAAGAACTTAAAATTTTTTGACAGGATAATATTTTTAATCTTTTAGAAAAGGTATATTAACTGACTATACCAAACTTTATCAAGCTATTTGATGTTTGTAAAAAAAAAAATGTCTCATCCAAGCAAAAATCTAAAGCTAGAATTTGACCCACTGACTTTTTTTTAACATAAAGTTTTATAGGAACACGGTCATGTTCACTGGTTTACGTATGAACTATGGCTGCTTTGGTGTTACAATTGAAGAGCTAAGGAGTTGTGAAGGTGACTATACTGCTTGAAAGACTGAAATAACATTTAGCCCTCATAAAAAAGAAACTAGAAAATAATTGGCAAAAATCACTGAAATTAGTGAGGTTCAGATTGGTGGTGAGCGAGACCACACCTTGCAGTGTTAGCAGAGGTGATCGCGGAGCCCGGGCTCTGCTCCCTGCCAACCTGGACTCGTGGCTGGCTTTCTGGGGCTGAGCTTCATACTCATCCGCATGGCTGTAGTCCTCTTTCTTATTTTTTTTTTAAATATTTATTTATTTTTATTTATTACATTTATTTATTGTGTGTGTGTGTGTGTGGCCAGCTCAGCCCACCAGGGGGCGGGTCTGGCTGGCATGTGGTGCTGGGGATCGAACTGTGGTCCCTGTGCTTTGTCAAGCTTGTTTCAAGTAGGTGCTTTAGACCACTGAGCCATCTCTCCAGCCCTGTAGTCCTCTTTCTTAGGGACTCAGAGCTCCTTCTGGCCTGTTAAAAGCCAAGCTAGGAATAGGACCAGTTCCCCAACCTGAGGCAGGACAGATTTCTTAGGTGGCTCAAGGTGCATGTATCCTCTAGCTAGGGAAAAACAGACCCGAAAGACCTGCAGTCCTGGGAGAGAGAATACTGTGCTGTCTGGACCAACGCTCATAGCCACAGTGATCTGTCATTTTTAAAGCTGTGTTTTATAGGGAAAACTACAGCTCAAAAACAACTCAGTAACTGACAAAGCAAAGCAGTAACAAAACCATCACCACCAAACAGTGTTTCAGACACCCAGAGAGGCTTCTCCTAAAGATCCCCAGGGAAAGGGCTGGGTTGTGTCACAAGGAGACTGGAGGGGAAAGAGGAGGGTGCTGTAATTAAGGCGAGGTGGCTGAGATTAGCTGCGAGCCCACAGCCTTGTGTGTGAATGGTAATTATACTTGGAGCAAAGAGCCGTTTGAAAGAATGACATAATAAAGCTCCCAAACTGGTCGGTATAATTTCCCCTGACACTCAGCATGCATGAATAAAACACACAGTCAAACAGAAGAGTAATCAGATTTGAAATATTCCTTTAATAATACGTTTGCCAGATCAAATATTAAAAATAGAAGATAGAGAAAAGGAGCAACCATCCCTTGTGGTATCAGTTCCATAAATATTGCTTCATTAAGCTGTCTGCATCGGTTCGAAGAGATGGATTTTCAAATGTGGCCAAGGTTCCAGACTGCTGTTGCGATGAAGCGAAACACTCTGTCCAGGCTGCCAGTGTCACCTCGCCTCCCTGTGCTGTGCCTGCCACCGTGTTCAGGGGCCATCAGTTAGCAGCCGGAGCCAGGCTGACATCTGCCCAAAGGACATGTGTTTATTTATTTGGATCAAGCCTCTCCCCTTGGTGTACCAGTGGCTTCCATCCCAGCCAAACAGCGGGGAATTAATAATGATGACATTTGACTTTCCTAAGACCTTCCCTTGGTAAAGCTTGCATTCATCCTACTGGCATTTCTGTGAGGTTGGGGGGTAGACAGGGTAGAAAATAGGCTTTCCTGCCAACCCAGGTCCACAGTTTATAAGGAGGACTTCAGGTACCAGGTTTTGATAGAGTGGTATATAAAGGGACTGTGGCACTCTGGACTCCTTGAAGAGAATCAGTAATACATTTAGACTATTGAGCCATATCTCAGTTTAAGGCCACAGGTATTTACTATTCAACCCAAGGTTCTATGCTAAAGAGGAAGACCAATAACTGCTCAAAAATCAATGGTCAGAAGTACTCCTTTGAATAAGAGCAAGAGGCACTACGTTGATTCAGACATAGGCCTGTCAACAAGTGTAAACATGCTGAATTTCTACCAGAATGTTTGGGTTTTATTTCAGGGATCCAGGAATAGCCAGCTGTCCAAGATGCAGAGGTAAGTCTAGCTCTGATTGGTGCTGAGCCTCCACTGTGATAGCCATGAAGAACTTGGATGCTTGAGTTCATGAAATATTTGGTATCAACTTCATCTGTCCAGGGTCAAAATATTGACTTTGGGATACAGAGCTCAGAAGGAAATTAAAAAGCTACATTTAGTCAAATCTCATTTGATCTTTTAAGGCCAAAGAGCCAATCTGAAGGGACATTAAGCATTGTAAAAGGAAATTGTGTTGTAAATATATGTCAACTGCCTATTCGATATTGTGGCAGGTGCTTCGTTGTCTTGATGAATTCTAGGATGAATCGGGCCAGAACAAGATGATGCAAGTTGGTGGGGTGGGTGGGGGATCACCGTCACAGTTGTGTGAGCTTGGCTGATTCCTTTCATCCATACACATGCTGTAGGCTTGTGGGCAGTCCACACTATGCTTCTTATCTGCTTCTGTTTCTTCATTACTGAAATACTTTTCCCACTCATGCACTACCTCCGCAGTCATCTGGTCTTCCTGCTCTAGGATTCCAAGATTATGAGACTAGAAGTCAGGTAATGGATGCTGGTAGATGATGACCCATCTCCTCTCCCCCTCTCCATGTTTCAGTAACACTTCTTATCCAGGGACTCTCAGATCTCTTGGTTCAATGTGTCACAGAACTATACTTTGTACAACTATGTCATCATCAGTTTTCCCATCGAAGCTTCTGGGAGCTCTGTGGATTTTGCGATGCCAAGGAATCCAGTGTTCCAGGTAGGGCACAAGCAACCTGTTGTTCTACCCCACACCCCCCAGTGAGTGAAATCCTGCCTGCTCTTCCTCATTAGGAGTGTGTCTCTGATTGTACCATAAGCTCCCTCCTGTGCTAACAGACACTATCACTGCCCCTCCCTCATCCTTTTTGGCATGGACCACTCTCACACATCATGACTGATAGCAAGCACCAGGATTCTCCATCTGTGACCATTCTGTGGCTCAAGATGCACTTCACTGCCTGCACACAAGACAACAAGTTCCAGTGCCAATGCCAGCAGGAGTTGGTGGGCATTTGCATCTTTGCCCCCTATGTGGAGTCATTCTGAGGTGTGATTTATAGTCTCTCTGAGGTGCTCAGCAGGACTGAGCCCTCAGTGACAGCCAACTCACTAATGCATCTTCTATTGGGTGCTTTGCTTCCTTGTGTCATTTACCACTCACAAATGTAGAACTTCTGGGATTCCTCTGATACATGTTCTGCTTGGGAATCCCTGTTGCAGGTTCTACCTAAGGGAATCCCAGGTGAAGTCACAGATCTCATGAGCTCTTTGTACACAGAATTATTCAAGGACCCTCATTAACATGCTGAAAGTGCTGTGCTTGGATTTCAAAGTCACAAGATCCCCATTGCTTAGGTATGACTCACTTTGGGGCTCATGTGTGTGGCTTCCTCCTCTAGGAAGCTTTCCTGCAGTGTACACTCTCTGCAGAAACTGCTGGGTCTCCAGGATGCTCTGAGCTGTGATGAGACAGAATTTCTGCTCTTCACTTCACTTGGTTCTCTTGGTTCTTTGAGCTGGCCAGGTACTCTTTATTCTCTTTCTTTCAGCAGAAACATGAAAGTCTGGCATGGTGACACACGTGTCTAATCCCAACATTCTGGAGGATTGCAAATTTTTGACCAGCCTGGACAGCTAAATGGCTTAGTGAGACACTATCTTTTAAAAAAGAAAAGAAAATAAAAAAAAAAAAAAAAAAAAGAAAGAAAGAAAAAGAAGGGCCTGGGATTGTAGCTCAGTTGAAGGCCCTGGGTTCAATTCTAGTATCACAAAAGCAAAACAAGAACAAAACCCAAGAAAGCAGAGGAAAAGCTTGTCTTAGCACTTCACCCAGCCCCTACTCTTCCGCTCAGTGCATCCTAGTCTGCTGGATGTGGTTTTGCTATTTGACTGAACTCTATCTTTTCGGTAGGTGGTCTCTTATCTTCAGTGGCAGCACGCATCCTAGCAGCAAGGAGCTCGTGGACATGGGAACTGAGAAGGAGTGAAGATAAAGTTGCACTTAACCAACTGAAGCCCTAAACAGACCCCAAGACCTCTATTCTAGGGACATAGGTCATGTGCCCCCAAGAGGCAGGGGCAGTCAGTGGGATCTCTTCCAGGTGAATCCCACTGAATCCTCCAACCCTGCCATGTTTTTTTCTTTTCTTTTCTTTTCTTTTCTTTTCTTTTCTTTTCTTTTCTTTTCTCTTTCTTTCTTTCTTTTTTTCTTTCTTTCTTTCTTTCTTTCTTTCTTTCTTTCTTTCTTTCTTTCTTTCTTTCTATTTAGTACAGAGTCTACAGGATCTCGCTACACAGATCTGACTCATAGTGATTCTCCTGTTTTCAGCCTCCCAAGCACTGGGATTACAGGTGTGCACCATCAAGCCCAGTCTCAGTTGCTGTCTCAGTGACCCTTAGGGCAGGGCCAGCCCAGCATGGTGGGGGATAGAACCCTGGTCCCTATATCTGTGTAAGCAGGTGCTTTAATCTCCTGAGCTATCTGGTGGGCCCCAACCCTGCTGTTTGCCGGGGGGGGGGGTTCAGCTCTCTGCTGTGCTTTGCAGTTGTATCTCGGGGGGGGGGTCTCCTCATGGGCCCAGTACCTCCTGTCCTTGGGTTTATTTTAACTTTGCTCAATTTCGTACCAGGCACCTGTTGACCAGTCATTAGGGGATGCAGACTTACAGATAAGCATTGTTGTCCTTAGCTTTGGTTGAATAGAGAAGTTTTTCTTTAGTTTTAGTACAGGAAAGAGGTCCCAGGTCAAGTTCCTACTTGAGAACTCTTCCTTTGCAGAGCAAGGGACACTAGCCACAGGGAACTGAGGAGTCCATAGGATCACTGTGCCTGTACCATCTCCCAGTGAAGTCAAACTCCACGAGTGGACTCAGGCTGCCGACTCAGGGACCAGTGGCTCTGTCATCTGTAATCAAGGAGGGATTTGTCACTTACCAATCATTTCAAAGATGGCCTCTCTTTTCCTGCTGGGACTCCATGGGGCTAGAATATCCATAGCACATGAGCATGCCTCAAAGCATCACTAGGAGGTGTGCCACATGAAGGGACACTTCTACTTTTAGAGCAAGCATGGTGAGTTTGTCCCACAGACCTGTCCATTAGATCTAAACCATTACTAAAAGAATCCTGGATAATAAATCATCATTTTTTTTTTATTAAATGGAGAGGCAGCCCCTTTCTCAGCATGGCTGTTCCCTTGTAATCATGATAAATGGCAAATCCCGGACAGGTGAATTTTAATAGGCATACAAATGCACTCAGATTAATTAGATTACGTTTAAAAAAAAACTTTTCTCTTTTGCTCCATAAATCTAAATGGGGGCCTCTAAAAGATAATAGCCATCCACACACTAAAATGCATTATGACACAATAAAAGATTATTGATGCACATATGCAGTTAGACATTGCGTTGGGCACAGCAGAATGGCATACAAATGTGGCAGGAGCCATTGCGAGGCGAATATTTGCCAGCTGCGGTTCAGGGGACTCCCTGGCCCAAGTGTGTGGGGAGAGTGGTGGAGGGAGCTCAGTGTCTCTTTCTGTCTCTGTGCGGATCTCTTCAATCGACAATACTTGCATTTCAAAAGCAGAGTGGTTAGGTTAGAGGCACATCATGTGCCTGCCTCGGTCATATCTTCTGGCTGGGAAATAAAGGATTCCTTCTGACAGCCACAAAGGGAACTGTGGCCTGGGGGAGGGGCAGTGTTGGGGGTAAGACTTGAGATCAAGGAGGCACAGCTGTCCCTTCTAAGTCTCACCTTCTTCTTCTACATCTGGCCCCCAGGGTCGTGATTTCTAAGGTGAGAAAAGACATGTCCCAACACGCAGAAAGCACACACAATGGCCTTTGTGCCAAGTTTAGCATTTACAAAGAGCTAAAAGACACATGAAAACAGTGAAGAAGAAGACGAATTAGTAGCTCAACTTGTCACGGTCACAACCCATGTGGGTCAACAATGTGTGCACACTGCCCAGAGTCAGCGTCGGCTCAGTGGATCTTCAGTTACTCTTTGGGTTGGGTCTTGTGGTACAGTCGGGGGATGAACTAGGAAAGTGAGGTGGAGAGAGCAGGTCCATTTGCTAGTATGGAAAATATACAGGACTCTCAGTTAAATTCATATTTTTGATAAATGCCAGATCATTTCTTAGTATCAGCATGTCCTGTATGTAAAAGACTATTTTCTATTTATCTGAGATTGACATAGAAATGGACTGCCCAGTCTGTACTTCACCTGGCAATTATATCATTTGAGCAGTTTTGTCTGCCTATATCTGGTAATCTGAGCAGCTACTCTGAAGATAGTCATGCACAATATAATAATCATTGTTAATTTCTCATCATCTTGTTTTGACATTGTATTACTTTTTACTTTTATTTTTCTTTTAAAAAAGCACACATACACCACTATTCATTTCTGGTTTTAGGATTTTGGTCCACTTCAGTGTGGTTGTTTTGGTGGTTTCATCCGAAATTTCCTGCCCTGCACCTCAGGGTGACTCTTTCATCAGATAGGTGCTGTGGTATCAGAAATAGTGATTTGTCATCCTTGTTGGCTGAGCTCATGTGGTGGGAATAAAGATCTCGGTGTGGCGCACAGCTGCCACCCAAACCCAGGACTAGTTTTGGAAATTTGGTGGAGGAGAATGACCGGTCGGTACTTATATGCCAGCACTTCTGCCATAGAGCATCTTGCTGCTGGGACACTGAGGAGGGGCAGCATTGAGGCCAGGCTTGGGGAGCGCGGGATAGCTGTGTTTCCTTTGGCCTCTTGAGGTTGGGTCCCTGGAGACTGCGATCAGCAGGACTTGCATATTTCTGGGAACCCTGCTTTGAGCTGTCTCCCGTTCACCAGCTTGTGTGTCCTGACTTAGTGCACAAACCCATTATTCTTCTGCTGTCTTTGCTTTCAAATCACTCCAAATAGACCGTGTGTCAGCCTGGAGCATTTGCTTCTTCGTGGGCTGGCTCTGTCACCTCTTTCAGTTTTGATGACATCTGCGAAGGATCAGATTCATACCCAAAGCCTCTTTAGAGTTTCTCTTTATTCCCTCTGATCCGCAGCTCCCCGCGGCTCAGGGAATTACACCCTACTGTCCATGTTTTCAATCTGTTAGGCAGGAGGTTTCTTCTGAAAGTCCGACACTAGTAAGTGACTGTGTGTACTTAAAGACCTTAATTAAGGCTTATGGTCAGAATTACAAGTCCTAGCTTTGAAGCTTGTGACTTGGAAGCGTTAGTTCGCAACATGTTTTGAAGTGTGACATTTGGATCTATGGCCTGTGAAGATTCTTATCTGCAAAAACAAGGGGTGGGGGTTCACATTAAGGTAGTAAATAGAGGTGAATTCCAAAAGTAGTTGCAGGGTGGGCACTGGAGAAAGAGGAGCACATTTGATGAAAACAGAAAGAGGAGTTAAAGGAGAGGAGAAGGAAGAGGAAGAAGAGAAACAGGAGGGGGAAGACTGTAGCCAGTGAGGCTGGGCCTCCTCTTGGGGAAAAAAGAAGCCAGGTTCAAAAGATGACATACACCCCATAACTCCCCTCCCCATGACTTTCTTCTACTTTTTTTTTGTGCAGGGTCTCACTATGCAGCTCAGACTCATAGTGATCCTCCTGTTTTCAGCCTCCCCAGTGCTAGGATTACAGGTATGCGCCACCATGCCTGGAATTTTCTGCTTTTGTTCATTTGTCTCTCTCATATGTACCTTTATTTTGAAAAATTTCAAAAGCACAGGAAATTACACAGACAGCATGATTCTATTTGTTTATTTAACAAAGACTTACTGAGAAAAATATAGATTCCAACTTAACTCCATTAAGCATTAGGTTGCATAATTCCTATAATTCCAAGATAATGTAAAACAATTCGTGCTGCAAATTTAGCTCTTATTAAGCAATTATCTCAAAATAAACCTACTTCTGAATGTGCTATTTACCTAGGGAAGTGTTTATTGATGCTATTGATTGTGATTAATTTCTGACTTAAGCCAGAAGTTTTGATGGTTTATTTCAGTTTAAACTGGAAGTGACTGTTTACCCCTGTGGTTTACCCATGCAGTGTGTGTTCTCGAGGCCCCTGTCTCTCTGTCCTTCATCAGATCCAGGATTAGTGAAGAGGAGCTGAGTGGGTCCTTTTCTTTTTCTACTTCTGTACACCTTAATCATGATACAGCAATTTGACTGGATTAAGAGATGCCTAGCAGATTAGTAAAACATCCTTTGAGGAGTTTCCAGAGATAATTGGCATGTTGGCCAACCAACTGAGGGGGAAGACCAAACCCAGCTGTAGGCGGCACCATCCAATAGGCTTGTATCCTGGATAGACTGGAAGGGGAAGAAGGAGGAAGCCAGCCCGTGTTTGCTAAACTCCATCTGCTTGATGAAGCACCTTCAGCTTATACTGGCGTTGCCTGTAGGCTCCAACTTCCTCAGCCTTACACTGCATGCTCAGGCAACCACTCTCTAGGGAGCTCCTAGGGCTTGCATCTTGGAGAGCTGCTGCGTCCTTGATCCCTCTTGTTCTTCAGCCTCCAGCTTTTTGGCCTTAGCAACTATTGGACTGCTCTTCAGTGAGTAGATAGCCATTGCATATAATCTCTCAACTCTGATTCTTTAAGCCTACCATGGATTGGAGGTTAGGAGGACACTAGGAAAGCTATTATTAAATGCCAGATGGGAAGCGCAGGAAAAGGCAATTTAGATGGAGGAACAGTCTCAATCTACTCCATGATTAGATTTTTCCCCATACCTACAGTGTCCTAAGCCTTTAATATAGATGCATTAATGGAGAAGGAGCTGACATTGGCCAAAAGGAGCTCAACATGTGGCAGAGAATGGTGAACACAAGACAAAGAGCCACTGTGAGGTCACAGCGTGAACAACGAGATGGAAGACTGAAAACATCAGTGGTTTAGGAGCAGAGAGACATGTTTGTGACCAGAGAAAGACTGGGAGGACAAGTCTTGGCTAGGCTAAGATGCCCCCATTCTACTCTAAAGCCAAAAGAAGGGGCAGTGTCAGCCGGGGGAGGGAATGGAGGAGTGACACACTCAGATAACAGGTCCCTGACCTAGATGTATGGCTGGCTGCATCTATGTCTTCTGTCAGTAAGGGGCAGGAAAGATTGAACAAGAGACAGGCATGCCATGACAAGTTAGTCATCCTGCTGAGCTCTATCTGTGTCATCTTTCTGTTAAATGTGTAGAGTATGGATAAACAACATGTGGCTTAGCCCTACAAGGGAATATTACTCAACAAATGCAGTAAGAAGATATACCCTACAAAATCAATGAACTTCAACACTATGTGAGGTGAAAGGAACCACTCTCAAATGAGCATGCACTGTAAATTCCATTTATATGAAATGTTGAGAATGGCGGACACATAGGACAGAAAGTAGATTGGGGTGTCTAGCGTGGGTATTGGGGGCGGTGGTCACTATGAATGGCACAGATTTTCTTAGATGACAGGAGTGTTCTAAGATTAGATCATGGTGAAGGTCATAGAACTCTTTAAATGAGAGAATGATATGGAATCTAAATTGCCCATCAATAAAGGTGTCTTAGGAGCAAACTGGGTCTTTCAAAGAATTTAGTAATTATATTTTACAAAAAAGCCAGATATTCAGCTTATCTTGGAGGGAGAGAGAAAAGAGAAAATTAATTTGTTTTCTATTGCTCTATTAGATACTTGAGGCTGAGTACATTATGAAAAATAGATTTATTTGGCAGATGTCACTGGAAGCTGGGAAGCCTGAGAGCATAGCCCTGGCATCTCCTGAAAGTCTTTCTGCTGCCTCATCCCACCATAAATGGTAGATGGGCAAGGGAAGGTGAGGGGAAGGGAGCAAGGGAGGGCAAGGCTTGGTCCCATAACAATCCCTTTTAGTGATTTTACATTTCTGCATCTGGTAATCTGAGCAACTACTTTTTTGCCATAATTTTATTGATAAACAAATAGCAATGAGACAGTTTCAAATCCAATCGGTAGGACAGTTTCAATAATTAACACACTGCATACATTCTTCTTAGTGGTTAATTGCTGTAGAAGATGCAGACTTGATATCCTATTTATAAACACCATTAGAACAAATCATTCTATTCATTAAGAGAATGTAACTATATATCTATCCTAACCACTTTGAATACACAGATACAAAATGGACATTCATCTGTATCCCCTTTTTTTTGTTAAGTTCCGTTATTTGAATATTATAGGTGTGTAAACTCAGCAAAATATTCTAAAAGAGTCCAGTAGCCCATAATAGTATTGGGTCTTCTGCTTGACTGGCAATATCAGAAATTGATGACCTGAGTCCCCCACAGCTCAACATAACAGCATGGTTTTATTTCTTATATTTCATTTTTATACTTTTCTTCTGAATGGTTAAGACCAAGGTAAAGCAGGACCTATGCAACAAGAGTTGTAGCTTTTGGGTCTGATAAGGTCAGTGAAGTCCCCTCAGGATTTATCCTGAGATCCTGTACCTCAGATTGTAGAACCTTTGTCAGTGTCAGCCGTGTGGATGAGTCATGGCCGTTGCTTGGCCAATGTTGAGCAACTACATTGAAAAGAACAACATGCAATATCATAACCATTGTTAACTTCATATCATCATGCTTTGAAATTTTGTACTGCTTTTATAGTTTTTTTCTCTGCTTAAAACAACCCCCCCCAAAAAATTTCCATTTTTGTGACAGCTGACACTTCTGTGATCCTCATATTGACCCACTGAGGAGAGTCCTCCATGCCCTCGTCACTGGTCACTGGCCCCCACCTGGCAACACTACTGCACTAAGGATGGTGTTCCTAACACGTGAATCACAAGAATTTTGGGAGATAACATTTACACTATACTAGAAGGGAAAAGAGAGAAAGAGGGAGGGAGGAGAATAGATGGAGAGAGAGAGAAGGAGGAAGACAGAGAGAGAGGGAGAGGGAGAGATTGGTTCCCAGCTGTTGGCAACTGTGCGTGTAGCTCTCCATGACATCAGTGTAACTGGAGAGTCTGAGATGCTTAGCTCACCGTGGCCCCCATCCCATCATGACTGGTTCCTGTGGCTGAACGTGCTTGTAGCTCCCCAGTTTAGGCAAGTGTGGGAGACAAGGAAACAAAACCCTCAGCATCGACGTCAGGATCTTATGGTGGAACCAGCCAGTAGAGTGTTACTGTGAACAAAACAAACCTGACCTTACAGACAAGGGAAACTAAAACCCGAGTCGGTGCTATTCTGTGTTCTAGGGCCCAGAGCCACTGCTCGCCTTACAAGTGTGGGCACAACCCTGACGAACGACACCTTAGCAAGCGCTGGGAACACCCAGGAGATTTGCTCTGCTTTCTAGTGAGGAGGACATGGAGATAAGGGAGTAATACAGTTCCCAGTTTGTCCTGTAGTCCTGGTGAGCAACCAAGAATCTTGTTATGGACCCTTTCTAGTTAGGGCAAAAAGGAAAATGTCATCAACTAAGGGAAGCAGACACCTGTCAGAGAAGCCTGCACACCAAGCCACTCCTCTGATGGAATTTGCTGAATGTCTACTACGTGCTAGTGTGCTGTGAGGTGATTTTAATTTTACTTTGGTGCCCAACCATGAAATACACTGCAGTGTGTTTGTCTACTTCCTGTACAGGAACACACTCCAACCTCTTTCCTTTTTTTCCTCTTTCTCCTTTCCTTTCTTCTTTCCCTCTTTCCTTTCCTGTCCATTCGTTCATTATTGCATGTCCAAGTGTGAGAGTTACTAGGGATACAATAATGAACACAACACTACAGCCTTTGTCAAACTTAATTTCTCATGTGGGAAACCACAGTAAATTAGATACATAACCAAATTATATACTGTGTCAGATAGGGATAAGTGGTTTTGTTATTTTTTTTAAATGTGGAACTGCTGAGTTAAATGTAATGTGAATGTATGTGTTTATTATTGATATTTATTTTTCAGTTGATAAATATAAATTGCTTATAGTTGTATGTATACGTGACATTCAATTATACTGTATACATTACAGGAATACTAAATCAAGATAATTAATTAGCCATTAACTTCTAAATTTATCATTTTATTGTGAGAAAAATATTTCAGCAATTTTTGAGTACATAGTATATTTTTATGAATTAAAGTAACCAGGCTTTACACTATAGATCTCCTTAATATATCGATGAATTTTTGTGTCCTTTGAGTAACATCTTCCCAGCCTCCTCACTTCCTGACTTTCCTCCAGCCTCTCACCAGCCCCACACCATCCTCTTTTACCCACCATTTTAGTCCCTGCTTCTATGAGTTCCACCTTGCGAGATCACATGGATCAATGAGGTCATACAATAATTGAAATTCTGTGCTAGATTTATTTCACCCAGGCCCATCCATGCTCCCAGAAATGATAGGATTTCCTTCTCTCAGTTTTTGAGGTTAAATAGTATTCAGCTGTTTCTATATATCACGTTGCCATTCTCCATGCATCCATTGTTGGCTACTTACATTGAGTCCACCGCTGTCTGTTGTGAATAATGCTTCAGTGATGTGGAAGTGGAGCTAGCTCTTAGGAACACTGATTTTATTTCCTTTGGTACACTCAGAAGTGGAAGATCCCTGTCCTATGACAATTCTTTTTTTTTAGTACAGGGCCTACAGGGTCACACTACACAGACTGGACCCATAGTATCCTCCTGTTTTCAGTTTCCCAAGCACTTGGCTTACAGGCGTGCAACACCACGCCCAATCTCAGTCTCCTTCTCAGTGTGCCCCAGGGGTGGGGCTGGCATGCACATCGGGGATCAAACCTAGTCCCTGTGCCTGCCTAAGCAGACATTTTAGTCCTCTAAACTATCTAGCCGACCCTTCATATGATAATTCTAATCCTAAATTTTAGAAGAACCTCCATAGAGTTCTGTACAAAGGCTATATCCATTTATATTCCCAGTAACAGTGTACAAGCAACACCACGCCCAATCTCAGTCCCCTTCTCAGTGTGCCCCAGGGGTGGGGCTGGCATGCACATCGGGGATCAAACCTAGTCCCTGTGCCTGCCTAAGCAGACATTTTAGTCCTCTAAGCTATCTTTTATTTTCTCTGCATCTTTGGCATGTGTTGTCATTAGTCTTTCTGTTACTGGCCATTCTTGTAGGTGTGAGGTGATGACACATTGGGATTTCAGCCTGTATTTCTGTAATGATTAGCAGTGGTAGGCATTTTCCATATATCTGCTGGCCATTGAAATGTCTTCTATTGGGAAAAGTCTATCTATGTTTCATGTCTATTGTTAATTGGATTGTTTTACTGCTTTTGAGTTCCTTACACACTTCAAATCCTAACCTATTATTGTATATGTGGATTGTCCTATTTTTACTCAGTCTTCTGGTTGTGTTGCTACACTACTGTTTCCTTTACTAGGGATAAGTTTTTTAGTTTAGTACAATACCATTTGTCACCTGTGCTTTTGGGGTCAAAGGAAAAAAAAAACATGCCTAACAAATTTCATGTAAGTTTTCCTTATGTTTCCTTTTTATAACTTTATAATTTCACATCCTATGTTTGAGTCTTTAATCAATTTTGAGTTAATTATTACATATATCCTGAGATAAGGATCCAATTCATTCTTCTGCATGTAAGTAATCTATTTTCCCCACCATCATTTGTTGAAGAAATAGCCTTCAACAGGAGATTTTTGAAGAAATCACGCTTAACTGTCTTTGAAAATATCCTTTTGAAATTTTTTTGTTCAAATTCTTTTTCTATCTCTAATGAGATAATCACAAGGTCCTAAACTTTTTAATATATTATTTTATTTTATATTGCAGTGCTGGGGATTAAACCCAGACCTATCACATTGAACTACATCTATTGCTTTTAGTTTTTGTTCTGAGACAGGGTTTTGCCACTTTACTAAATTTCCTGGGCTGGGCTAGAAATCCTCCTGTCTCTGCCCCTCAAGGGTGCTGGAATTACAAGCCTGCCCCATCATGCCCAGCTGCACAATATTTATTGATTTGCATTTAATGAGCCATCCATGCGATCTAGGGATAAATTTCACTTGATCATGATGGATGATCCTTTAAATGGGTATTTTAAACTGGGTTTGCAAATAATTCGTTGAGGATTTTTGCATTTATGTTTATCAATAATATTGGCTTAATCTCACTCTCTCCCCCGTCCTCTTTATTTTGATTTTTATAATGTCCTAGTCTAGCTTTGAAGTCCAATTGTGCTGGCCTTAAAAAGAGAGTTTGCAAGTATTCTGTCTACTTTCAATTTATGGAAAAGTTTAAGGTAAAATTAAGTAGTGAAATTACCAGATCCTGGGCTTGTCTTTGATATGTGATTTTTTTAATTGAATTAATTTCCTTAGTTACAATCTGTTCAGATTCTCTATTTCTTTATGGTTCAGTCTTGGTAGATATTTCTGTATCTAGGAATATTTCTGCTTCATGTAGATTACCCAATTTGTGAACAATATAATTGCTTATAATCCTCTCTTATGCTTTGTATTCCTTTAGCATCACTTTTCTCATGTTTAGTTTATGATTTTACTTGAGCCTTTTCTTTTTTGTAGTCAAACTAGATGTTGGTCAGCTCTGTGTGGTTTTTCAAAAAAACTAACTCTTAGCATTGTTACTCTTTTTATAGTCTCGATATCATTTATTCCACCTTGATTTTCGTCATTGCTTTTCTTTTGCTAACTTTAAACTCAGTCTCTTTCTCTTTTTTTTTATACCTAGAGGACTAATGTTTTCTATTTGGCAGTCTTAATTTTTTTCTGATGTGAACATTTATTATAACATACATTCCACTTAGAACTGCTTTGTCTGTATCTTGGAAGTTTTAATGTATAGTAACAACTTCATAAATGCTTCTGCTTGCAAACAATTTGATTTGCAAAAATAAAAAAATATGCAAAAATTTTTCTTTTATTCAAAACTCCACAGTATTTTCTGATCAAGAAGATTATGGGGCCAAAGAGGAAAGTGATCGATGACATAGAGTGGGCCTAAGGAGAGTCACATGGGGAGAAGATACTCTCTCAGGCTTTCACAGAGAGCACATTGGCCAAGCATTGGCCGTGACTCATCCACATGGCTGCACTGATAAAGGTTCTACAATCTGAGGTACAGGATCTCAGGACAAATCCTGAGGGCATTTCACTGACCTTCTCAGACCAAAAAGCTACAACTCTTGTTCCATAGGTCCTGCTTTACCTTGGTCTTAACCATCCAGTAGAAAAGTATGAAGACGAAATTATAAGAAATAAAGCCATGCTGTTAAGTTGAGCTGTGGGGGACTCAGGTCAATAATTTCTGACATTGCCAGTTAAACAGAAGACCCAATGCTATTATGGGCTACTGGACTCTTTTAGAATATTTTGCTGAGTTTACACACCTATAATATTCAATAACGGAACTTAGAAAAAATGGGGTGTACAGATGAATGTCCATTTTGTATCTGTGTATTCAAAGTGGTTGGGATAGATATATAGTTACATTCTGTTAATGAATAGAATGATTTGTTCTAATGGTGTTTGTAAATAGGATCACAAGTCCGCATCTTGTACAGCAATTAACCACTAAGAAGAATATATGCAGTGTATTATTTGTTGAAAAATAAAAAAAAATGCAAAAAAACAAAACAAAACTCCACAGTGGGTGACGAAGATGGCCACCATCATCTTCCTGACACAAATACAAATACAAGCACTATTATCTTCCCAAAAATTGTAAAACAAATTAAGTTTATAAACTGAGATACCGCTGTATTTTTTTTTTTTTTTCATTTTCATTTTCATTTGTCTCGAGGTATTTTAAACATTTCTCTTCTCATCTGTCCATTGGCCCACTGGTTGCTCTGGAGCATGTTGCTTAATTTTCACTATTTAGAACTATTCTCATATTTCTTTTATGATTGATTTCTAGCTTTATGTAATTGTGATTAGGAGAGATGCCTCATATGATGTCAGTCATCTTAAATTTTCTTAAAGCTTGTTTTGTGCACTAATGTGCAATCTGTCATAAAGAATGTTCTTTGTACACTGTAGAAAAATTATTCTGTCACTCTTGGACAGAGTGTTCTTCACAGATCGGTCAGGTTCCTTTGGTCTCAGATGTTGTTTAGGTCTGATGTTTCCTTATTATCTCTCTGTATAACGTATCCATTGTCCAAAGTGGGGTATCAAAATCCCTTGATATTATTGTATTGACTTCTCTCTTCAGATCCTTTAATATTCGTTTTATGTATTTAGGGGCTCAGAATCGAGTGCATATGCACATACAAGTGTATCTTGTTGATGAATCGACTCTTATCACATAAAATGTTATTTTTTCTATATTTTACAGGTTTGTTTTCACGTTGATTTGTGTAATGTAGCTATCCCTCACTTCCTGTGGTTTCCATTTGTCTGAAATATCTCCTTCTATCTATTCACTCCATGTTTGTCCTTAAAAATTACAGTAGTTACCTTACAGTAGCATATAGTAAAGTCTTGTACTTCTGTCCATTCAATCACTCTGTATTTTTAATGGAGAATTAATCAACTTAAATTTAAAGTAACTATTGATAGGTAAGGATTTACTACTGCTACTATGTTAATTGTTGGTGGGTTTGTGTATTTTTTCTTCCTTCCTTCCTTTGTGGTTTGATGGGTTTCTCTAGTGGTATACTTTGAATCATTTCTATTTTGGTTTGGTGTTCCTGCTAAAGATTTTTGCCTTGTGGTTGTCTTAATATTTACATAAAATATCTTACACTTTGTTTATTTCAAGCTCATAACTTTGCTTGCATACAACACCTCTACGCTTATTTTTCCATATTGTGTATTTTTTGATGTCAGAATATATATTACTTTAAATGTGTATCCGTTGACAATTTATTTCAACTGCAGCTGTAATTGTTTATCTTGTATCTATTGTAGTAGTGATGAAATTGCTCTATAAAACATCATTACAGCCCTAGAATATTCTGAATGTAGATCTAGTTTACTTATTCCATTAAGTTGGTGCTTTTGTATACCCTACATTGACTAGCAGCTTTTTGTTTTGGGTTAACGAACTAGCCTTAACAACTCCTGCAAGTTAAGTCTAGAGGCGACGCCCTCCCTCAGCTTTTGTTAGTCAAAATACACCTTGATTTTCTCTTCATTTCTGCAAAGCAGCTTTGCTAGGTAAAGTGTTCTTAATGGATCAGTTGTTTTTCCTTTTAGTACTTTAAATATATCATCTTACTCTCTCCTGTCCTGCAGAATCTTGGCTGAGAAATCAGATTATATCGATACTCCTAGATACAACTCCTTATCTCTTGGCATATCTTCTTATATCTTGCTACTCTCTGAGTTTTGCTTACTTTATCTTTGATATTTGATAGTTTATTATGTAAGCTTGTAACCACCCTCCCTTTCGTTAAAGAGGTTATCTTTCCTCCAGTGAAAGGATTTGGCCCCTTTGTCAAAACAGCGCAGCTGTGTGCGTGGAGTTGTTTCTGAATCCTGTATTCTGTCCCATTGATACTGATTTCTGGTTTTTCCAATGCTGTGCTGTCTTACATTAGCTTTGTAGTATAACTTGAAATCTGGGATTGTGATGTCCTCTTTCTTGCCTTGTTTCCCAGAAGTGTTTTTTTCAGTTCTCGATCTCTGCTATTTTAGGATTGCTTTCTCTAGTTCTAGAGGTATCTGATTACTTATTGGATCTCTGCTCAAGTCAATTTTGGTAGTTTGCATATTCTTAACAATTTGTTCACTTCATTAACATTATTTACTTTGTAGTGATGTAATTGCTTTGGGAATGTTTAATTTCTCCTTCATTTTGGAGAAGAATTTTTCCTGGGTTTTACGTCTCACTATGTAGTCCGGGCCTGGCTTGAGTTCATGCCGACCTTCTTGCTTAGCCTCCCGAATACAAGGATTACAGGTGTGTGCCACCATGCCTAGTCTAAAGAATAATTTTAATGGATACAGGCATCTCAGCAGGAAGCCTGGACTCTGAATATGCCATCTTGCTGCCTTCTGGCCTTGACTTCCGATGAAAAGTCATTTCCTTGAGGATGCTTTGTACATCACGAGTCATTTTTTTCTTGCCATTTTCAAGATTATCCTTCTGTCTTTCGACAGTTTCATTATGACTTACTTGTGAATTGATAAGCTTCTTCTTATTCTCTACCTTGCCTTTTTTCCCCCTCCTCCCCAGACTGTCAATATACGCGCTTCCGTACTCCTGTGGCTGCCCCACAGATCTTTCTGGCTACGTTCATTCTTCATTTTTTTCCTGTTTTATTCCTCTGACTAGGTGATACTAATGATTTAACTTCAAGTGTGCTGATGTTTCTTCAGCCTTTTTGAATTTCCCGTTTTTAAAAATCTCAGTTACCATTTCTTTTTTATTATTTGCTCATATAGATATATAATGTTTCATCATATATATGAATAAATGGGAACAAGTAGAGTGTTCTCACATAGCAAAATCCCTCACAAGATTTTCTAAGTTATTTTTTGATTGACACATAGTATTTATACATATTTATGAAGTGCAGTGTGATATTCTGATTAATATATACCCAGAATAATGATTAGCTCAGGGTAATAAACAGATCCATCATTTCAAGCTTTTGTAATTTCTTTATGGTGGGTCTATTTAAAGTTTTTTCTAGCTATTTTGAGACATGCAATGCATTGTTTTTACTGTGTTCTGCTATAAAATGACGTAATTTTAATATTCCTGACAACTATAACATTATACCCATTTCCCAATCTTTTCCTATTTCTTCTTCCTCCCCACCGTTTCCTCCAGGCTCTCGTAACCAGTATTCCACTCTCAGCTTCCATGAGATTAGCCTTTTCACACTCTACCTGGGGGTCAGATTACACAGTGCTGGTCTTTCTGTGCTTTGTTTGATTAGCATAAGGAATTTGAAGTTCTATATTTTTGAAAGTTACCAGATTTTATATTCTTCATGTCTGAGCAATGTTTCATGTATTTATCAATACTAGATTTTCTTTATATAACAATCTACTGATGAATAGGTGAATTCTTTTCTTTTTCTTTATTTTTTATTATTTTTTAGAAATGTACTTCAGTAAGGGCCAGCCATATAGCTCAGCAGATTAAAGCACCTGCAAGCAGGCACAGCAGGCTAGGGGTTTGAGCCCCGGGCCTTCTGTGCTGGCCCTGCCCCCAGGGCATGCTGAGATGGCAATTAAGACTGGGCGTGGTGGCACGTGCCTATAATCCTAGCTCTTGGGAGGCTGTAAACAGGAGAATCACCATGAGTCCGATCTAGCAGTGAAACTTTGAACACCCTGTAAACCCTTCCCTAAAATACAGGGGAAAAAAATGTATTTGGTTGTTACAGGGTCCCACTGTGAAGCTCAGACTCATAGTGATCCTCCTGTTTGCAGCCTCCCCATTGCTGGGATTATAGGTATATGACACTATGCCCAGACTCAGGCCAGCTCAGCCCGCTCTGGGGCAGGGCTGGCATGGCACGTGGTACTGGGGATCAAACGACAGTCCCTGCACTAGCCTAAGCTTGCCTAAGCAGGCACTTTAGTCGGCTGAGCTATCTCGCCAGCCCCTAGGTGGATTCTTTATCCTGTTGGTTGTGAGTAGTGTTACAGAGAAGTGCAGTGTCTCTTTGCCATTCTAATTTTGTTTTCTTTGATATAGATCCAGATGCAGATACCTGGATCATATAGTAACTGAATTTTTATTCTTTTTGAGGAACCTCCATACTATCCTCCAGAGGGTTAATTAACATACTAGTAATGGCTTATAAAGGGTCCATTTCTTCTGCACCCTTGCTTTCTTCTTTTTTCTTTATTTCTTCTTTTTCTTATTTTTTTTGTCTTTGTGCTTTTGATTTTATATTTGGATCAACTTTTATAATTTTTGTTTTGTAATTGGTATTCTTTTATTTAGTAAAATGCCATTCTCAGACTTTTAGTTTTTTAGACATAGTTTTATGAAATCTAAATATTTATTTAAATATCTAAAATTGTTGATTTAAGATCATTGTCTTAGACTTAAAACCCTTGTCTTGAACTAAATGTACAGGCTGGGGATATAGCTTAGCAGCATCAGTGCCTACCTGGCAAGCACAGGCTCCTGCATTTGGTCCCCGCTACCGTAAATTCGATGTCTAAACTCCCTCAAGGATCATGCTCTAGTTGACCTTTTTCGCCTGTGCGTATCTTAGAATTTTTCTGTTGACAGTTGGACAATATAAAATGGCAACTCTGTCAGTCAGATTTCTTTCTTTTTCAGGATTCATAATTGCTGCTCCTCGCTGTGGTTCTTGCTTATTTTAGTGACTATTCTGACCTAAATCTGTACTGTCTGCATTTTCTGTTGTGTGTGGCCACTGAAGTCTGTACTTAGCTAATTCAGTGACCTGATAATTATACTTAAATATGTGGTAACAATGAATCTCACAGTCTGTGCTGAAGAGTCCTGTGAATGTGAATGCCTTCAACACTCAGGCATGTAATTGGAACACTGTGTTCCTTCACTTTCCACTTAATACCGGGCCTCATGCTTGGCTGGAAGAAAGAGCTCAGACCCGCAAGCCCCACCCCCCACCATGAATACCTCATTGTTTCACGCTGTGTGTCCTTTTAAGCTTTATGGTTAGTATATTTCTTGCCCCTGCTCTTATGTACCACTCCAGATAGCAGAAGACTTAAAGCACTTGCTTGTAAATGGTTTTCAAGAAACATTCCCTGGGGAGAAAACTTTTCATGGGGAGCAAGCTTCAAATCAGGTCCCACACGAACAACTTTACAAGTGGAGAATTACAGTGAACCTTTTTAAAGATCCAATACTGATGACTGGGGTGGGGGGAAACAAGGCTTTGGAAGAGTTCAGTTCTGTTTTCCTTCCTCTTGTGTCTGCCGGGCTACTCAGAGAGTGGGGCTATGAGCTTTCAGAGTTGAGTGCAGAGAGGGCCGTGGGAATAAGATACAATGTCATGAAGTTTTCTTTTGTTAATGAGATTCTGCCAGTGTTCATGACTAAATGTTGGCCAAGTTGCTGCAAGCTTTTGGTTCATTTCCAGAGTTCCAAAAAAGTGGACTCTGATAATTTTTGTAAGATTTCCTACTCTTTTTTATGGAGGAAAGAATTTTGGAGGTTCATATCCTCTAACCATGGTTGCTGACATCATTCTGGTAATAGATTCTAATTAGAAAAATGAGGAAAGGAAAAGAGATGAAAAGGTCAAATGGGATTTTATTTAATTAATTAATTAACTACAGTATTTAGAACTCAGCCTAGAGACTTCATCTTTGAGCTACATTTCCGGCCATTTTAAATTAAAAATAATTCATATTTTGAGATGAGGTCTTGCTAAATCACTGGGTTCAGGGTTGTGATCCTCTTGCATCAGCTCTTCAGAATGCTGGGATTCCAGGCAAGTGCCACATATCTGGCTGGTCTTTAATTTTTTTCATAGAGAAGAAATACTTGATAAAAGCCTGAAGGTAGTTAAGCTGTGAGTCAAGCAGATGTCCCTGGGACAATGGTTTGGACACAGTGCCAAGAGACCTATCTGGGAGGTCAGTGTGACAAGTTATGGCTCTTCCTTCTGTCCCCTAATCTAGGTTTGTGGGCACTTGTGGACCATGTGACAACTGAGATGAAAAGAAGTTACAGAATTCACCAGTACTAGCTTAGATATGCCCCAGAATCTGTGCAGCAAGGTTGGGGAAGCTAAAAAGGCGAAGGGAGGCTTCTTGGACATGTTGCAAGTACAATCCAGAGTGTCATTCTCCAAGTTATAGGAAGCTTTCCAGAACCTATAGCCATTTTTATGTTAGTGTGGCTTTTCTATAGATAGCTAAACTACTTTTCTCAAGACTTAATTTTAAAGAACTTTAGAATGACCCCACCTCTGGCCCTCTTGCAGGTCCCTGGAATGTCAAAGTTTCCCCCAGAAGGTCATCATGTTCTTCTTTTTGCCTCCCTGGGCCTGTGTTCTAAGCTTCTTAGTTTTTGATATTCACGTAGGGTGAAGGACAAGACAAGGCAATGAATTGATACTACTTGAAAAGACCCTCAGAAAAGCTCACAGTGGTTGGAATGGAGTAGGTTAAGAGAAATCAGGATCAAGGAATAGTAGGACAGGAACTGTGGCCTAATGATTCGGGGTTGGAGAAGGACATGTGATAGGGAAGATAACATTTAGGCTTGAACTGGGGTCTTCTAGAGGCCTTAAAAAGGGTGTCTTCTTTTCCTTGTCAGAATTCACTTCAAAGAAGATTTCAGGAAATAACCAACTCCAAAGCTACAAGCTTCCTAAGGTTCAAACATGCAACTACATCACAGGGCTCTGTTCTTAAGGACAATACAGGTTAAACCTTCCCTCTGAAATTCTGTGGTGGCAACTGTGCTGGATGAATGGAGAAAAAGTTACCATTGAGCTGCAGATGAACAGCTACGCTTCTGCTGGTACAGGCAGTGCCTTCTCCCTTCATTCCTCCTCCTTGCCATCCTCTTCCCTGCCCCTTGTTCTTTTTCTTCTTCTCTTGGTTGAGGTCTGTTCCTTGAGAGGACAGAATGAAGGGTCTTCAGAGTCCTGTATCAGATTAGTTTGCCTCTTTCATCAGAGAAACCCTCTCTGTAGAACTCACTTTAAGGGAAGAGAAGAAGATAATTCCTTTTTCATTGGCATTGAATGGACAAATGCTGCTGATTTCTGTGTGTGCCTGATTCACACTTGGTGGGGATGGCAAGGAAATTGAGAGAAAGGGAAAGGGAAAGTAACATAGAAAGTGAGTGCTTCCACTTGTGGCCTCACTTAGTGACCTCACTTAGACTCCCCCCATGCGCAGGGCGATATGAAAGCCTCCCATTCCCTCCTCCGGTCTGATTCAGTCCAGCTCTCCCACTGTGTGAGCCCCTGACTGAGCCACAGGTGACTTACATTTTTTTTGTTTGTTTTTACTATTTCTTATTCTTTTTTTTATCGGTAGGACAGTTTCAATAATTAACACATTGCATACATTCTTCTTAGTGGTTAATTGCTGTACAAGATGCGGACTTGATATCCTATTCACAAACACCATTAGAACAAATCATTCTATTCATTAAGAGAATGTAACTATATATCTATCCCAACCACTTTGAATACACAGATACAAAATGGACATTCATC
>NW_004524659.1:2179337-2195359 GCF_000260255.1 Octodon degus | reverse complement strand
TTAAAAAAGAGATCCTAGAGGATTTCAGAAAATGGAAAGATATTCCATGCTCCTGGATAGGGAGAAACAACATTGTGAAGATGGCCATACTCCCAAAATTGCTGTATAGATTTAATGCAATCCCTATCAGACTACTACCGACATACCTCACAGACATAGAGAAATCATTCCTAAAATTTATATGGAACCGGAAAAAGCCTAGAATAGCAAAGGCAATTCTGGGCAATGAAGACAAGGCAGGAGGTATTACAATTCCTGACTTGAAATTATGCTACAAGGCTACTGTGATAAAATCAGCATGGTACTGGCATCAAAATAGATCTGAGGATCAATGGAATAGATTAGAAGACGCTGAAGCTCCTAGAACACACCCAGTCACCTTATCTTTGACAAAGCGGCCAAACATACTCACTGGAAGAAAGATAGCCTCTTTAACAAATGGTGCTAGAAAAACTGGCTCTCTACATGCCATAGACTCTTACATTTGAATCTTTGTGTTTTCTCTACAAAGGAAATTATGAGTACAAATGGACACCGAAAACCAACTTTCAGAGTCTTCCATGAAGAAGCAGGATTTCTCCCAACAGCTATTAGGAGGTTTTTAAGGTCATTTTGACAGCAAATTTTACCTTCTGTGAGGACTTTAGCATCTATCCATTATGTAAGACATAATACCTCCATGGAAGTTGCTGAAATCAGCCTTGGTCCATATACTCTTGTTTTATTGTCTATGCAGGACAAGAAAGAACCTGTACCATATACAAAGCATCACTGGGGCAGAGGGTGATTTAGAGTCTTCCTGGCTCTCTAGTTCTCCTTTGCCTCTTTTTCTCTCATTAGAGACAAATAGAACCATTTGTGTGCACAAGTTGGTAGCTTGACTTAAATTTAATTTTTTTTGGTCACTGATCTTGCAAATATGGCTATTCACATTTGCTGCTTGTCATAGGAGTCATTAGAACCAGAAAATATTATCAAATGACCTATAGGGAAAGGAATCTGGGAACGTCAATGCTTCCTCCCTCCAGAGGACAAAGGGTAGTTGAAGTCCAGGTGTCTGGCAGGACTTAGAGTCGATCAGAGCCTGTTGGTGGGAGCAGTCAAGTGACTGGCAATGAACACCTAAGGGGGAATCAAACATATTTTAAATTTTATTCTAAAAGCAATATTCCTTTGTGCGCAGAATACAAGGTGAAATGAAATCAGTGATTTCCAAATGATGAAAACAGAAACAGGTACTGCCTGTATGTGTGTTAGGTGCTTTCCTAGTCTCTGGGACAAAATGCTCCACATTCAGAACTTGAAAGAGGAGAGGTTTTATTTTGGATCAGTGCTGGGGCCAGAGAAGAAATATAGCAGAGCACATGCAGGAGGAACCTGCTGATATTGTGGTTCAGAGAAGCAGAGAGAGGAGGGGAGAGCTGGGGAGGGAGATACACCCTCCAGGTCATGCTCTCCTCTGACCAGGTCCCACCTCCTAAAAGCAAGCCAGCTGTGGCATCCCCATAATACAAGAACCTCCCACAAGCTCTGCCTCTAAGCACACAAGGCCCTTGGGACACATCTAGATGCAAACCATATAATACATAAATCTCAATTTGCTACAAAGAAGGGGTACCCAGCCCCTAGTCATGAACTCTGATGGATTGACAAGTGGTCAACATGTAACACCCAGCTGAACTGGATCAGTGTGGTACTGGCTGTAGAAGGCCCAGCTAAGGAGTGCTGCAACTGACTACAAAGAACTGAAGAAAAAGAAGGAGTTCCATTAGTTCTTTTGGGGCTGCTGGTTCTCCTGCAGGAGCTTGTTATGCTGGCTGTCCTGATACAAATGTGGCTGTTCTTATTGTCATAGGAGCCAGCACCTTGTTGTTGCTGAGAAAGGCTGTAGTTTGCTTTGGGGGAGCTCTGGTCCTTACTTTGAACATTGCTTCCTGGCTCTGCAGGGGAAGATGGTGCACTGTTCAGTCTCCTGGAGAAGCTTGTTAAGCTGGCTTTCCTGATACAAACTTTGTTGTTCTGATCACTGGAGGAGCTTGAGAACTTGCAGTTGCTGAAAATGGCTGTGGTAGTTTTGCGGGGAGCTTGGTTCTTTGAGAATTGCTTCCTGAGCATTGCACTGTTGTAGACTCCAGGTCTTCAGCTGGACTCAGGCAGGACAGAGCCATGGGACCCAGGTCTTAGCTGGATTCTTTGGTTCAATAGTGTGTGGACAGATTTCCTGCGCTCATTTCTACTAACCTCTTTGGGTGAGTATGATAAAATAATCCTGCAAACTATGTGTCCTGTACTAAATTGTGATGTAGAAAACCCTAACCACAATAGACATGTACAGATCTCTGGCTTGTTAAGGCTTGTGTTGTATAGCAGGAGGTAAGCAAAAGATTAGTGGGAGAAGCTACAGTATTTACAGCTGCTCTCCGACTTGAATCATCACTTGAGCTCCACCTCCTGTCAATCAGCAGTGGCATTAGATTCTCATAGGAGAATGGGTGCTACTATGAACTGGGCATATGCAGGACTTAGGTTATTCACTCCTTATGGAAATTTAATGCCATAATTACAGAAATAAAGTGCACAATGAATGTAATGGGCTTGAATCTTCCTGCAAAAAGCAACCTCCACCCCTCCTGTAGAAAATTTGTCTTCCACAGACCTGGTCCCTGGCGCCAAAAGCATTGTCAGCAGCTGGGGATTTTCATTTATTCCAAGATTATATTCTGGTGAGTGATAATAATGACAATAGACAACAAAGTAAAAAAGTCCCTGAGATGCAGAATAAAGGAAATAAGTAGATACCACTTACTAAAGTGGCAGGCCAGCCTTTCTACCATTCTTGTCTACCAAGTGAGTCTTAGGCATGGGAGGAATTTACTCTTCCATGGCAACTCTTCTGCTTTCATTCATGCATTGAACAGTGAAGCATTTTCTAGAACTTGCCTTTTAACCTGCCTGTTCCCCAGGGGAGTTTATTATTCCCCTTCAAGACTCAGAGATTCCACCCCTCCAAAAAACCTTTACTGGTGACTCATCCAAATTCACCCTCACAATAGTGCCTGCTACTTCTACGTCACATGCCTGAGTCTATCTTCATATTGTGTTATCTGAGAGCTCCCTTGTTGTTTTCTGTTTTCCCTATAAGATAAGAACCTTGAATAAGGTGAGATAACAGTCTGCTTAGTCTCATCTTTGTGAACTCTGATTCCAGCCCTGGGCCAGGCATACAAATGTTCTATCAATCAAGGTTCAGCTGAAGACACTTGGAACACTTGAATCTCCACAAGCTGATGAGATTTCAGTATGAACTATTTACAGAAATATAGGTATGGTATAGAGAGACAACAAAGACTAGGGCAGCTTAGGTGTCTAGAAAGAGCAGGGTTTCCATAGCCACCACTTCCATCTGGAGTAGATACAGGGAAGTTATGAGGAGAGGACACTTGACAGGAACTGAGTCAGGAATGCACACAGGCCATGAGATAGACAGGAGTAGGTACAGACAAGGATTTACCTTTCTCCCTTATGGTCTCTTGAAATATTTGAGGAAGGCGAAAGCAAATTTTTCAATTTCTTTGAGTGTTGTGTTTCTTCAAAGAAGACCTTATTTCTATTCTGAGCTACAAGAGCATTTCAGTTAAAGTAGTCACTTAAGTCTATTTTACAGATGAGAATTTCAAGACCCAAAATGTTTAAGAAATTTGTTTAAGGTCTCAAGTTTCTTTTTGGAGGAAACATGACTGTGTGCCAGCTCTAAATGTCTGCAAATCACACACACTTTCACTTCCTGTACTACACAGACTTCCATCTCTAGGTGGATTGCTTTCTCCAGCCTTCATAGGCAGCCAACACAATAGAGTTCACTTTATGGGTAACCTACCCAATTTTTATCTTACTGTGTATAGTGGATACATGGAGACAGTTAAAGGGAAGGAGCGATGTGGATAGATGGATGGAGAAATAGATTTATAAATGAATGAAGAAGCTTTGGTTTCACTGTGATTTGTAAACTGTCAGTGAGTGCAAAGCACTTTAGGGTGCTTCCCTTTTGCATTATTTCCTCTTAAAATTGTAATCATAGTTTTATTTTTAATTGACAAGTAAGTATATTTGTAGGGTATGATAGGGATCTTTTAATACATGTGGATATTGTGGGATGATTGAAGCAAGCTAATTGCATGTCCATCTTCTCACTTACATTTTTTTTTGTATTCAGAAAATTTGTGTTTAGAACTTTTAGCAGTGCTTGTAACATCCTGTAACTCAGTGATGTCCCAAGTTTTCTGATCAAGGAGATTATGGGGCCACAGAGGAAAGTGATCAATGATGTAGAGTGTGCCTAAGGAGGGTTACATGGTGAGAAAACGTTCTCTCAGGCTTTCACAGACAGCAAATTGGTTAAGCAATGGCTGTGAGTTATCTACATGGCTGACATCGACAAAGGATCTACAAACTGTGATAAGGGTTTCAGGGTAAATCCTGAGGGGATTTGACTGATCTTATCAGATACAAGAGCTATATTTCTTGTTATATAGGTCTTGCTTTATCTTGGTCTTAATCATGCAGCAGAAAAGTATAAAAAGAAGATATAAAAGGTACAGCCATATTAATATGCTAAGCTTTAAAAGGCTCAAGTCAACTTCTGACATTGCCAGTTCTATGGACAACCCATTACTATTATGGACTACTGGACTATATTGGGTTATTTTGCTGAATTCACACAGCTGCAGTATTTAAATGGCAATGGAATAACCATCTCTGACAAAACTAAACAAAAAAAGGGGATACAAATGAAGGACCATTTTGTATCTGCATATACAAAATAGTTAAGATAAATATACAGCTACTTTCTCTTAATTCTATGAGAAGGAAGATTTATACTAATAGTGTTTGGACAGGATATCATGTCTGTATCTTGTACTGTGAATAACCACTATGAAGACAGCAATATGCAATGTATTAATTATTGAAACTGTCCTAATCGGTTTTGAAATGGTCTCATCGCCATTTGTTTCTCAATAAAATTAATAAAAATTAATAAAAAACAAAACTGAAAAAAACACTGAACTTTTAGCAGTACTGAAATGGACAATATATTATTTCTGACAATAATCACGTTGCTATGGTATGTATCACTAAAATTTATTCCTCATATAAAACTTGAACTTTGTGTCCTTTGACCAACATCTCTTTTCCTACTCTTTCCTCTACTAACCAACACTCTACTCTCTAATTCTATGAGTTTGATTATATTTTTTAGGTTTCCTATACATTTGATAAATGCAATACTTGTCTCTCTAAGACTAATTTATTTCACTCAGCATAATGTCCTCCAGGTTTATCTGGAATTTAATTGGAATTTATCCCAGGATGCAAGGATGGCTTAACATAAACAAATTAAGTACAAAGAAAGCTATAAAAATATACAGTAAATGTTTAAATTAAATTTTATTACAGTAAAATATACGGTGCTATTAATCCCCTGCAAAATAGTCTGTCTTCAAAATACTCTCAAAACACAAACTTACTCATTGTTCTTGCTACTTTCTGAATTATTTCTAAAAGTCCTCTCTTGTGAGCATGATGAAGTGTGATAAAAACTATATAGAAAGCTGCTCCCAAATGCCATCCGATGAAAAATAGGCTCAAAAAGTCCCTCCATCACTTGACTCACCAGGCCTTGTACTGTGCGATTTCTTTCACGAAATCAACATGATTGTTGATTCATCCAGCTAATTGCATGTTCTAATAGTCATTCAAGCAAAAAACATATGAAGAAGCCAATCAAATTTGTTTCCAATGCTCAGGGCTCAATTCAAATATCCTCAAACACACCTATCACTTTGCTCATGTATATAAGTGAGTAGGTGATACAGAAATTGCCAAAGTCTTAAGAGTGAAATTACGGAGTTTAAAGTAATTTTAAATACTGTCAAATAAACCTTCCTCTCAGAATAAATCTGCTCACGTGGTAATAAGCAACTGTAAATAACTCTGATTTCAGGGAACGAAGGCTTATGTCTTGCTTCATGTCCATCACAGATTCAGGGGACTCTGCTCTGCAGCCTGTTGTGAGACCCCCGATGACAACTGAAGCCCAACCTGGAACAGTTATGGTCTCTGTAACACAAGGAACATAGACAGGAACATGCTGCATCACACATTGGTTGGCAGACTTTCCTCCTATTTGATTGTCCAACTCGAGTGATAAGGGCAGATCTGTCCAGTCCTGCCATGTGCATGGAAGAAGCGTGGGTGTCCCTGGTGACCCCCAGCATCTGCAGAAGACACAAGAGTTCATCATGCCTAACAGCAGGTGAGGACACTGCTGTCAACTGTGTCTCAACAACTTCTACCTGTTTGTATGCATACATGGAAAAACTGTCTTATTAAATAAAAATTACTTCACACAAGTTTGCCTAAATATGTATTTCTTCTCTCCTCTTTCAAACACAAACCTAAAATCATCCTTAACCTGCAGAGATAGGTAAGTTGCACATGGTGCTCATAGAATCACTCATTTTTCCTACATTAATTTCATCCCTGGTTAAAGGGGGTAGGACACTGAGGTAGTGGCCTAGAAGGGCACCTCTCCCTCCCTGCTCTTTCTTCCCTCTCTGTTTCCATACTGCTGGGCTGTGGGCATCTCTCTTTTGCAATACCCCTCTGCCATGCTGCTGTGTCTTGCAGCCAGCTGACTATGGACCGAAATCCCTACAAACTGTATCCAGGCCAGACCACCTTGCATCATATTCAGCTATGAAGCCCTCAGTAGACTAAGGCCCTGCTGATTACTGTGCCTCCACGATTCAATCTCCTCCTCATACCCCTGCCTATGAGTGTGTGAGGCTGCGGGGGGGGGGGAATATCTACATATAAACTGTAGAAGACCTACACGCATATACCAAGAATAATATGTGTGTAACACTATTTTTAAACCGCATGTAGGAGTACTGTTATTGATATAATAAAAATTTATTTAAAGTTAAAAAAATTTCATCTCTGTCTGCTGATGGAAGAGATCAGACTGTGCTCACAGCTGAGGACACAGATACCCAAGGCAGATGTCTGCTGTTGTCCTCAAGACGTTTGTCACCTAGGGTTGTGGACTTTACTTTGTTCATTATTCTTTCTAGCACTTGAACTTGTGTTACAGTCTGGTCTTTTTTTTTTTTTTTTTTGTGGTTGTTTCCTAAAGATGACTTGATGTTGTTGACAAAGAAAAAAGTAAAACTATAACCTTGAAACCCATCATGTAGCTCCTTCATTACCTCCTGATTAGTAAATATGCCTCTGGAGAGCAACATTCACCCACATGGGCCTTTTTGCCTCTTCAGAGATGCTGAGGGGATTGAAGTTGGGTTTGTGGGCAGAATTCAGTAACTATTTCAGAAAAGAAAAACTAGAAGGATCCATCCACCTGAAAGAGTGTTTACTAGTGGTAACAGAGTGGGGATGGGGATACATTGATTGTGTGCACATAGGGAGCTTGGGGAAAACTAGTGCCCATGGCTTCAATTAATATTTTTTGTCCCCAGTGGCATATTGAGGTCCAGCAGTCCTGCCTTCCTTGTCACAGAATAAGGCAAGCGACAATGGCGTATGCTGCACTTAATTTGCAGAGCTTGTAAAATTCGGGAAACAAGAATTGACAGAAACATCCAATTTTACCCCAGGACAACATGTAAATTATATTACAGTGTTCCTCTCCATCTCCCAAGATCTTTGCTGGAAGGGCTTGTTGATTTGGCAGAGCTTGCTGGACAGAGGGAGACACAGGGACAGCGCAACCTGCCACACTTGTTGGCCTGCTGCCCGTGTGGTCAGTGGTATGCGGATGCTAGTGGTAGGAGAAACCTCTGTCAAATGGGAAAATCTTGGTAGGTTATTATTTTTATTTTTGGCTTACAATCAATATGAACAATAAGCTTTTAAAAGTGAATCAAAACAGGAAGAATGCATTATTACTAGACAGAGGTAGGTGGGTAGTGGGTAAAATCTGGCTTGACGATACAATATTTTGGCTCTTACAAGTGTTTCTTTTTAAACTGTAGTTGTTAAAAAGTCAAAACAAAACATGACATAATACAACACAACAAAACCCAAAATATAAAAAAGTGGCTCCTTGGAGATTAACACAGACAATCAACCCTTGTGGTTTGTGCTACCATACTGGAAGTCTTGTTGACATTGAGACTTAGATCCCACATGGCAGCCTGCTGCTAGAGCTTGGTGGCCCCTGCACTGTCTGGTTGGACATGGGCATGCACTCAACCATCTGCCACAGCCATCACTCCGCCCTGTTGTTCACAGCTTGGCATCTCCACGGTATAAATTAAAGATATTTTGGAAAAGAATCCATGAAGTTAAATAATTTCAGCATATGGGACACACCACCAAGTAAGTGACCATTATTCATGAGTTTGACTGCAGTGGGTGAGCCTTGATTATTCTGGGGAGTAGCTTAGCTGCAGCCCAAAATTCCTGTGAAAGCTCTGGCAGATATTAAGAGCCTGTATCATTTTGTTCACTCAGAAGTGAGTGGAAGGCTGGGGAGATAGCTAAGTGGCATAAGTTCCTGCCAGGAAAGCTCAAGATCATGAGTTTGATCTCAGATAAAAAAAAAAAAAAAGAAAAAAAGGTGAGTGGAGCAGATATACTATTTTTTTCTTTTTAAAATTTTATTTTATTTTATTTTGAAGAGTAAAAAAAAAGCATGAACAAAAATCAGAAACAAAGACTGAAACAAGGTAACATACATGTGTTACAGATGTTCAGACAAGAGTAGCTTATGAACAATGGTTGATATATTATCTATTTTTATCATCAAGTCTGTTGCTCAGATTAACAGTTATGCAAGATTGGACGTATGATCAACTATTACAACTTGCTTTCAAGAAGCCTTAATTTTTTGGTTATTTTTCTCATTCTTCTTCTCTTACATTTTTTAAAAGTTATTTTTAAACAGAGTATAGTAATAATTGATGTGACATTAGAAATGGTACACAATTAGAAGACCAAGATGACAGGCATTCTCACATGGCTTTTGTAGTACACATTGCTGTCCTTGATGTAGATGCTTAAATACAGGTATCAGCATACAGAGTTAGCCAAGGTGAAAATTCTTCACATTAACTATTATTTTCAAAAAGCTGATGGAAATTATTAGTACAATCACCTCAGACATCCTGTAACTATACTTGCATGTTTTTCCCCCTACCTTTTTCCTATCTTTTCTCCTTTCTCTCTTCTTCATTGTCTAATCTTTAAGTTCCATTTTTTGTCATTTTACTATAACTGTTATACCTTTCAGGTTTTATTTCTTCTTTTGGGTTCTCACACTAGGGAGATAATACAATATTTACACATGTGGGTCTGGTTTATTTCACTTATAAGTATAGCCTCTAGTTGCATCCACTTACCTATGAAGGCTTCGAGTTTGTCTTTCTTTATAGCTGAGCAATACTCCATTGTATAAGAATACTGCATATTTTTCATCCATTCTTCAGGTGATGGGCATTTTGGTTGCCTCCAAGATTTGGCTATGACAAATTGTACTGCTATAAACATGGGTGCTCATATATCACTATGGTAGGATGTTTTCAGTATTTTGGGAAAAATATCCAGAAGAGAAAGAGCTGGACTGAATGGGATTTCCAATCCTAGTTTTTTTTGAGACGTTTCCACACTTATTTCTATAGTTGTTGTAACAGTCTACATTCCCACCAGCAGTGGAGAAGGGTGCCTTTTTCCCCACAGTTTCTCCAGAATTTTTTTTTTTTTACATAGAAGAATTTTTTAAAAATTTTATTTATTTATTTAAATGTAGTGGTACATTTTAGGTATACATATTGGTCACTTTCATCACATTGAATTTGTATCTGTACATGATCTAACTTGATTATTTTTTATCTTTTCCTATACCCTCCCTTCAACCCTGTTTTCTCAACTTAGAAGAATTTTAATCATATTAATAGATGCCTAATTAAAAAATCTGTTTTATTAGTACACGTTTGCAGTAGACAGCAATTACATTCATCATGAGGAGTTGGTACATACATAAAATGCATCCTAATTTTCACTTTTTTTTCTCTCTCTCTCCAACCTCCATCTCTAAATTTCTTTCATCTGCTTTTAAAACTTTCTCCTGGTTTCTTTTCTTATATTTTAAAGACAAAAAAATAAATGAACAATAAATCTTAAGTTTCAAAACAAGCTGGTTAGGACAGTCATAATATTAAATATATTGTGTATTGTTGTCTTTGTAGGAGTTAACAGTCCAGCATTTGTTATTAGTTGATTTCTTTATGATAGTCATTCTTTCTGGTAAAGATAGTATCTCAATGTTGCTTTAATTTGCATTTCTCAAATGGCCAGTGAAGTGGTGCATTTTTTTAGGTATTTATTTGCTTTTTGTATTTCTTCCTCTGAGAAGTGTGTATTCATCTCAGATGCCCATTTTTGGACTGGGTCTTTAAGTTTTGGGGTCCTAATTTTTTTAGTTTCTTTATATATTCTAGAGAGAAGACCTTTGTCTGAGTGATTATTGGTTAAGATATTTTCCAAATTTGTGGGTTGTCTTTTTGTTCTATGGGTGATTTCTTTTGATGTCCAGAAACTTCTCAATAAGAGGAGGTCATAGTGGTTGATTCTTTGAAGTATTTCCTTTGCAGTTTGATTTTTGTTCATGAACTCTTTGCCTACTCCTATATTTTCAGGGTTTTCACTTACTTTCTCTTCCAGGAGGTTTAGTGTTTCTGTTTCCATGTTTAGATCTTTAATCCATTTTTACTTTAGTTTAGTGCATGGCAATAGACCCAGGTCTAGTTTCAGTTTTCAGCATGTGGAGAGCCAGTTTTTCCAGCACCATTTGTTAAAGAGGCTCTCTTTCATCCATTGAACATGTTTGGCCCTTTTGTCAAAGATAAAGTAGCTGAGTGTATTTGAATTTGCATCTGCATCTTTTAATCTGTTCCATTGATACTCATGTCCTTTTTTTTTTTTTTTTTTTAGAGTATATGTTGATTTTATCACTGTAGTTTTGTAGTATAATTTCAAGTCAGGAATTGTAATGCCTCCTGCCTTGCCTTTTTTGCCCATGATTGCCTTTGCTTTTCTAGGTCTTTTCTGGTTCCAAGTAAATTTTAGGAATGTTTTCTCTAGGTCTGTGAGGTATGTTGTTGGTATTTTGATAGGGATTGAATATAGCAATTTTGGGAGTATGGCCATTTTCACAGTGTTGGTTCTTCTTATCCAGGAGCAAGGAATATCTTTCCATTTTCTGAAATTCCCTCTGATCTCTTTTTTCACAGAACTACAATTTTTACTGTAAAGAGTGGATGCATTATTATTGTTTTACAAATAAAGAAAGTGAGGCCTAGAGAGGTTATGTTATTCATCCCTGGCCACTCAGTAAGGTAACAAAAGTTTGTGAATTTCATTATTTAAGTTTCCTGCCCCATCAAAATCAGTTCACCACTAGAGCTGTTACTTGTGTCTGATATTTGTTCTTAAATTTAATGTATGAAAAGAAGAATTAATTTGTAGTCTATTTTAAAGGAGTACATTTCTACCTATTATACTTCTATTCTTACACAATTTTCTGTGAATTGATCACTCAGTGAATGGTAGGTGGACTTTCAGTTATGCACATCATCTAATTTTTTCTCATTTTCTTTTTCTATTTAGTTCTTTATCTACTTATCTAAAAAGAGTGATGGCAATACCAGAAGTTTGCAAAGCCCCGGAGGAAATGTGGCTCATTGCAAGTGGAAGAGAAGTTATTTTTAGCTCATGTTGTTGAGTCCTTGGAGGGAATCTTTCTCTGCAGATCCTCAGATATGATTGAACAAATGCCCTCTTCTTGCATATTAAAAAATTTTGGGGGAGGAATGTTACAGCTGAGTGGCACTTTGGCTAAAAGAAAAGAACTTAGGTGAGCACAAGTGTTCTTTTCCAAGCAAAAGCCCTCTGTGGTCTAGTTTGCTTTTGAGGTGCGGATGACTTCCTCTAACGCCGCAAGGGAGCTGTCCCAGGTTCTGAAACAAGCTAACCCATTGCTGCCTGTTCAGAGTACAGTGGACAAGAGGAAGGCAAGTCCTTGCTTTCTCACTGAGTCACTTGGCTCATAGCTTGTCTCTGCATCAGTCTGAGTGAGTGACCTGCTGTGCTAATTCAGCACAAAAATCCAAACACTTGCCAGGCTGTCAGCCACTATGGTCCCTTCTCAACCTGAGTTTTGTGCCAAAGCTAAGTGATCTCCTGTCTAGATGTTTCTAAACATGAGGTCTATGGTTTTTAGGTACATGGTCTCCAGGACAGAAAGAACATCATAGAAAAATGGCATTGACCTGTGTGCTTGGGATTGAACTTTAAGTTTCCTATCTTGGTGGTGTCTAGGCTCTTTTGAGGTCCCCGGAGAGCTCGGGAAGAGCTATAAGTAAACTTGAAATTTCTCAATTTCTACTTCTCTGTATTCTTTGTCCTCAAGTTCTAGCCTTCTAAATTTTTGGGTCCTGAAGCCACCAGCCCACTCTCTGTCCTGTGGAACACATCCTGTCATTTCTGCTCCCTTCGGTGAGTGCTGAGTTCTCCGGATGACAAATGTTCGGAGGAAGCCATCTGTGTGCTCTCTGAGATCCCCACTTGCTTGCCCAGCACACGGACACATCCTCCTGCACGAAGCTTGCCTCTCATGGGCTCCTCGCCAGAAGACCTCACTCTGAGTGGGGCCTCCGGAAGTCCCCTCGGGGAACACTTGTTCCTTGTTCTCTCACTGCATGGGCCTGTGGGACAGGTGCTGGAAGAGGATGTGAGAAGAGAGGGTAGGTCCTTCCATCCCAGGACTGTCAGCCTCACCAGGTAGTAGGAGTGGGTGGGGAAGTCGGAAGTTTGTATTTAATTTGAATATGTGTTTGCATCTACTTTGCTAAGTCTGTGAAGTTGAATTCTCAGGCACTTTTCAAACATTTCGGGGCTGTCAACCCTTAAGATTGTAACTTCCTTTTTATCTTTTCTGCTTTCTCGCACACTGGTGTTGACTAGGAAGCTCTCACTGTGAAAGTTAAGTTAGAGAAGGAGAGGAAGGAAGACGGGGAGGGGGTGTGAGAGAAGGGAGAAAGATGCTAGAGTCATTGCCACCCATATCAGGTTACAGCCTGTGAAGATGACTTCCATCCCTTAGGACTAGGGCTTGTTGCTATTGAGAGGATATTAATTCAGAGCTCTGAGGAGCAGTCTGTATTGAGAAGCTACTTTACTCTAGGTCCTACTTTGGGGGAAGAAACAGAGCAGACCCTGCCTTCAGGCTGCTTATGATGGGAGGGGCAGACTCCTCCCAGGGTGGCATTGACTGAGTGTGTGTTGCACTCAGTTGACTAACAAAGGTAGAAGGAAGTGGCCAGTTTTCCCTGGCTGGAGAGTGGAGTGTGAAAATCTTCCTATAAGAGTTGAGTTGAGGCTTGAAGTATAGCTTGAAGGATAAGCATGTCCCTCAGGTGGGCAGTGAGAGGAGGAGCATCACAGTGGAGTGGGTAGCTTGAGCAAAGATCTGAGAAGGGGGACAGCTTAGCTGGCTGGAGGTGGAATGTGTAAGACTACAGTTAAGGAAGAAGCAATGACAGTCAAGGTTCTAAATTAGATCAGACCCCTAAGTCCCTACTGAGAATACTGAGGAGTTTCAGATTTAAATACCAGATTATGTGGACTGGTGTTAATCACCTTTCTGTTGTTGTGACCAAACACTTTAAGCAAACAATTTATAAGGAAGAAAGTTTTACTTTGGTTCCCAGTTTCAGAATTTTCAGTTCATGGTCATTTGGCTCCATTGGTTTGGGAACATGGAGCCCTAGAGTGCATCATGGCAGAAGTGTTGGGTGGTGTTTTACCTGAAGGTGGCTGGAAAACACAGAGCACAGAGAGAGGGAAAGAGAGAGAGAGAGAGAGAGAGAGAGAGAAGGGAAAAGAGGGAAGTGTGGAGAGACAGACAGAGAGAGAGAGACAGAGACAGAGAGAGAGAGAGACAGAGAGAGATAGCAACAGAGAGACAGAGACTATTCAGCATCCTCTTCAAGTATCCTCTTCAAGGGCATGGCCCCAGTGATTTAGTTTCCTCACACTAGGGCCTGCTCCTGAAAGGTTACACCACTTTCCAGTAGCACCACAGGCTGGCAAACAAGCCTTTAGCTTCTGGACCTTCAGGTACCATTTAAGATCCCAGCTATAATAGGATTGAAGGAGGTTAGCAGGGATATGATGTGGACAGACCTACATTTCAGTTGCTCTGCTGCATGGCTCTGTGGGAGCTCTTGACTTCTCTCTCCTGACCAGTGCTAAATTTCTCAGCACTGATTTCTATGAGTCTCAAGTAAAGCATGGTGGTATAGCATGCAGGGGACTTTTAATAAATGTGCAGCATATACTTCAGTAGGGGAAAAGGAGATGTGAGCTCCAGTAGTGAGGACCTGGTCTGATCCAGATCCAGTGTTGGTCTTGCTCTGAGCTCACCAGTAAACTTCCTACAGGAGGAAGGAGGCATGTTCCCTTGAGTGAAGGCACCTTAACGTGAAAAGTAGAGAAGGAGGAGAGAGTGGGGAAGTTTGATGTACAAACTAACTATGGGACACAGGCTATCATTGGAGCGGGGAACTAGAAATGACAGTGTCACCAACATGGCCGGTCCGAGTCACAGCAGCTAGAGGTGGTGTAAGTCTAGGGCCCTCCAGCCAAGGTGGGCCCTAGGGCAGTGGGAGATAATGAGTCAGTTCTTGCTTAATCTAGTTTTAAGTGACTCACAGAGCTGGGTTTCATTCTCCTCCCCTAATCATAAATAACCCAAGACAAGTGAAATCAGGAGAACTAGTGCCCTTGCATGTCCCGTGAACTGCCTAGGGAGTCAGAATAAAGCAGAGGCTTGACAGCCCTTTAACAATGCTTGCATTCTAAGTACAAACATTACCCACATCCCTGGCTGAGGTATATATATTTGTTATATCCATCTATCACTGTAAATTGCCTGCTATTATTGCCCAAAACTTGTTTATATAAGTCAGGTATACTGGGATTTATTTAAAAGGATTGAACAAAATAAGGAACAAGGAGAATTTATTAGTGGACCTCACTTTACAAAAGAATGCCCAAATACAAGAACTCAAACTGACCTACCAGAGAAAGAGGGTCTTCTCTTAGCATGCGTGATTGTCTTGTGAGTCTTCATAAACTGTGCATCTCCTCCATATGTTTTAGTCTCAGGACTTGTAGATAAAAATGTAGGAGTTCACTGAAAACAGGCATTTCTGCAGGTGTAAGATGTCACCTACGTTTGGCTGTGTTAGAGACACTGTGCTCTTTCCCTGGCTTCTCTTCTTTACCAAGGTATGCACCATGACTTTATGTATTATTGTGCAGGGCTAGTAACACAGGTGTGAGTCTTATGCAGTTTCTGAGGACTCCATGCACAGAAAAGCTTTGTCACTTGGGGGCTTTATTTATTCTAGCACACTTTAACCACCTTATTAAATAAGGTGACCAACTCTCACCCACATAAACCATGTGGCTTACCACTGAGAAACTACGGGAAAGCTCAGCAGGCTGCACCCTTCCATGGACTGTTCAAGCCATATCCCATCCACCTGGGAAGACATCTCTTCCTGGGGGTGGGGAGAACAACATTTTATACTTTGTTGTAATAGTCTGCTGCTTGTACCTTGGAATTCTTAATAATTCTTAAACAAAGGAGCCCATCCTTTCATTTGTGTTGATTACCTTTTTTATTCCTATGGCAAAATACCTGAGATCAATGACTTAGAGTCAGACAGGTTTGTTTTGGCTCATGGATTCAGAAGTTTCAGTCCATGGTAACCTGACTCCCTTGCTTCTGGGTCCATAGTGGGACAGAACATCACAGTGGCAAAGATGGAGTACACCAAATTGGCTCAGATGATGGTGGCTGGAGGGAAGGGGGAGGGAGGGAAGGAGGGAGGGAGGGAAGGAGGGAGGGAGGGAAGGAGAGAGAGACAGAGAGAGAG
>NW_004524659.1:2145554-2179237 GCF_000260255.1 Octodon degus | reverse complement strand
AGAGAGAGAGAGAGAGAGAGAGAGAGAGAGAGAGAGAGAGAGAGAGAGAACATGCTACTGCTCAGCTCACTCCTCCTTCTGCTTTAACTTTGTTCATGTCTAAAACTTTTAATTGGTACTTCTCCCATTCAAGGTGTGTCTGCCCCCTCACAATGCTGTTCTACATGCCAATCTTGTCTCTGAAAGTACTTTCACAGACACAGTGAACAGTGTGACTTACCAGTTTCCTAGATGTTTTTCGTTCCAATCAAGTTAACAATCAATATCAATCTCACAGCATAGGACTCTACAAGTTATACAGCTAATTCTGACCATGTGAAACTCTCTGAGGTGCCAGAGAGTAAGGATATTTCAAAGTTTTCAAAATTTTGTCTAAGTCATCTTGTGCTGGTAGAACCAAATACTGTAGACTAGATATCCTAGCCAGCAGGCATTTATTTCTCATGGTTCTGGAGGACAGGAAGTCTAAGGTCAAGGCGTATAGTGAATGCTTCTTTCCTGCTTTCCAGATGACTGCCTTCTCCTTCTATCTTCAAATGGCCAGGATTAGAGAGAAAAGACCCCTCTTTCTATGGGGTGCTAGTCTCATGTTGATAGCTCTTCTCCCATGAACTCATTAGTTCCACAGACCCTCCCTCCTAACGTTGTCACACTAGAGGCTAGGATTTCAACATATGAGTTTGGGTGGTGAGTGGTACAATGGGGCAGGGAAGACACAATCATTCCACCCAAAGCAAATTTGTATCATTGCTTGAAAGACATACCTATGTAACCCACATCTGGAGTTGGATCACTCAAAAGATGGTTTACAAAAGGGCCCCTTAAAATAGTAAACGTGTCAGTAAAAAGAAATTTCAGAAATGAGTTTGTGGCACAATGAGAAAGTTTAACTTGAATTTCTTAGTCAACTTCTCTTTTGTTTTAGGAATATACCAGGTATGATGGAAAACTCTAGTGAATATTTAAATTCAAAAAATCATGACAGTAAGACACATTGCCATTAACCCCCCTCCAAATACTCTTCTCACCCCCAACACACTTCCTGAGGCAGTTCTGGCAGTCAGCCATCTTTTGTGAATGTTTTTAGTTGTGCTGTGGTGGCTGTTTCATTGTCCCGCTTCTACTAAAAAAGCCTAACCTTTCATGGTCCTTTTGACCTTCAAGAAGACTCAGAAGTCACATGGTGCCAGAGCCCATGAGTAAGGTACGTAGGAAAGGCCGCCATGTTTTTAATGTGCCTGCCTTCCTGTTGGTTGGCACTTAGCAGCCACATTCACCATGTTTTTCATTACACCTTGTGAAGATGTTCACAAAAGGGGACCTTCCGAACTGCTTCAGAAAATGACAAGAACAACAGGATAAATGTGGTTAGAGTGAGGTGGTGTATTCCCAGGGGGGTCAATGGTGATGTCGCTGGCCATTAGAGAAATACAAATTAAATCAACATTTAGCTTCTGTCTTATTACAGAAAGGGTGGCTCTCATCAAGGCATCAGATAATAAGGAATGCTGGCAAGGCTGTGGGAGAAAAGGAACCCTTTAGCATTGTTGGTGGGAATGTAAATCAGCAGAACTGTTACAGAAATCGGGATGGAGATTCCTCAAAAAACCGAAAATAGAAATCCCATTTGACTCAGCTATTCCCCTTCTAGGTATCTTCTTGAAAAAGTTAAAGGCAAAGTGTCTTTTACTGCAATAATTATATTAAAAAAATGAAACACTCACCACATATTTGAATCACATCTCATATATTGTGGAACTCAGGAAGTGGACAGGGATTTAGGCAGAGTCAGAAAAGCTGGCTTTGGATTCAGACCTAAGGAGCATTCTCATCACCATCCTCACCATTGCCACACGGCTTCAAAGTGTGGTCATTTTATTTAAACAGAGCAAAAAAAGTCAGAATGTTCATTCGATGTCATATGAGAGAACAATTAATTTATTTCCAAAGTTCTGTTATTCATTTCACCCTTGAATCATTTCTGGGTTGTTCATTCTGGCCTCCTGGACAATGATAGCAAGCCTAATCTCAGTCAGCACACGGTTCTTCTATGGAGATGTGGGGGAGCGTAGCAGGCTGGTGGAGTGTTGGGTGTGCCCTCTGGGACCCTTGCAAACTACTACCTGCCCACCCGGGAACTATTAGTTTCTCTATCCTGCCCCAGGACAGCAATGTTTCATTCTACAGTCATGACCTGGGCAGAGCTGGGGCCTAGATGCCATCTGTACAGCTATGTGTGAGTGCCCGGCACCGAGGCTAGCACTAGAGGATAAAGGCTGCCGCAGGTGTCATTTGTTCACCTGGCAGAAGCGCACTTTCCCAAGATAGTGGCCCGCACTGACTCCACCTTCCACAGAAACCTTTGTCTTGAGCCCCAGCCAGCTTCTCCTTTCCTTCAGAGCTGCCTTCCCCAATTAGTGTCATCACGACCATTTACAAAATGAAACTCATATACCACAGTGGGACGTCCGAGTCCCCTGGGCATCCAGCCCAACCTTATTTTTCCCCAGTGCTCATCCTCTCATCCATGCTTTGGCCTAGCTGAGTGACTTAGGATGTCCTTTGCTGGCTGCATGCCTGCTCTCTAGAGTGTGGGCTGCGCCCCCACCTGGCACTTAGCTCTCTTAACCTCCCTATTTTACCCACCAACACCTGTCTCAATGCACCTGTTTCCTGACCCTTTCCTAATCCCTTGATTCATAGTCCAGTCTCAGTGTCACACCTTTGGCATTGTCTTAGTGTGAGCTCCCAACAAAGCAGATCCTGGAGTAAGGACCTAGGGACAGGCAGTTTCTTTTGGAGGTGACCCCAGGAAATAAGAATGGGGAAGTGAGAAAAGTGAGACAAGAGTGGGAAGAATCAGTAAAGGGCATGCTAAGGAACAGGTTGCCACAGTGGGCACCCAGAGCTCAACTGTCTGGACTGTCTGAGAAACTGTGTAGAAGGTGCCTTGGAATCATCCCAGCCGTAGACCAAAGGGTGACATTCTCAGGAGCTGGGGCTATTCCCAGTCCTTGGACGTGGATTCCCTTGGCCTTTCTGGGGGATCCTGTGTGCAGCTGATCAGGCCTTCATAGGTTAGGAGAAGCTACAGTCCTTGGCAGCATGGTGCTAGATGCCAGCAATGGAGGGAACTCATGGTACTTTCCGGGAGCACCTACGGGCTTCTTTTGTGGAGGCCTTTTTTTCTTCTGGACACTTGAAATTGGAAGCCTAGCCTGACTGCCCCCTAGACCTCCAGCTCCCCTCACATTGCGGTCCTCAGTATCTATGCAGGTGCTGCTGCCCAGGATGAGTGACACCAACCGGGCGTCCGTCCTCCTCTGTCTCATGCACTTAGCTCTCCCAGCTGCCTCACTGCATAGTCGCCAGCTGCTAGCATTTTACCTCATCTCATGCTCTAATTGCTTCCCTGCTGGAAGGCAGGAACCACCACTGGCTCCTCCCTGACTTGCTCCTGCCCTTAGATGCTGCTCCAGTTCTCCTTTCTGATTCTTTCAAAGAGAACTGAGTACAGCTTGTAGCATTAAAAATATGTAAGTCCCACTTGTCAGAAGTGCAGATTAAAAATCAACTAGGCGAAGGTGACAGGAGGTATAATCAACTACCGAGAGGCCTGGATGAGGTTTTCAGCCTACTGTGGCCAAGAAGGAGGGAGAAATACAGTCAGGCAGTCTTCTCTTGGGATGCGGAGGGAGCAAGAGGGTTCATACGCAGTTACTTGCTGGGCTATCAGTGGGTGAGGAATTCAGAGCCGAAGCCTGGGGGAAGAGATACAGGGTAATTGTATCCCTGCATGCAGCTTTGCAAGAGACAGAACTGATTTCTAGGTGTCTGTTTATTGGGAATATTCGCCAAATTAGAATGCTGAGTTAGGATTGGTTAGAGGCATTTCCGCAGCAACCTGAGTCAATTCGGGTTAGCACCTTACATTTCTGGTCATTTAGCTCAAAGTAGAAAGAGATGAATTCCTCACAGAAGCTGAGCTGGGGAAATGGGAATGAAACAGGCTGGCTCTACTACAAAAGGGAGCAGTGGGGACTGTGGCAGACTAATGGGGTCCAAGAGGCAGCCACTGCCCCAGCACCCCAGAGTGACTGCAGTCAAATGAGGATGCAGATTCCAGCATAGTTCATTGTTTTTCCAAAGAGGTTGGAGACCTGCATTTGCATGACAACTACCAATTTTTAAATATTGACAATTTTAAAGGAATCATTTATTTGTTCAATTATGGATAATTGAGCTGAGAGAGGAAAGGGGTAGGAGAGGAGGTAGGAGGCTTCTCAGGCTTTCGGAGTTCTCAGTCACTTCTGAATAATTACCCATCTCTTTCAGGAAATAGGATTGATTTATTAAGCCCCACTCTGCAACACCTGGGCTACAGACATGCCCTGTTGCTTTGGTTCTCTTTCTGAAGCCTGACCACCCAGTGTCACACTCGATGAGCTTGCCTGACCATTTTCCCTCTGAGCTCAGCATGCAAGGTCAAGACAGCAGAGATCTGCCCACCTCACCTCCTGGCACATAGTAGGTTCTCAATAAAGATTTATTGACTATAAGGAGGAAAAAGCAACTGTCTCTCACACTGCAAAGAACTCAGGGACTTTTCCGTGGTCAGTACTGTAAGGTGGCTTGAATTGAGTCAGTGAAGGTAATACTGTCTGAACAAAGCAAAGAAATATCAGGATTGCCTGAGAATGAACCCAAGGTAGTAAAATGTTCTTAGTTCTTCCCAATCCACCAGTCTTTGCAAAGAGATCCACTCCTTGTGCTGCTTTCATGCAAATCTCTCTGGTCACAATCCTACAGCATCCTGCAGCAGACGTGACACTTCTGCCTCACAGACTCCAGTATCATTAGAGCCTCTTGCACTATTTAAGCTGGTTTTCTGGCTCCTCACACTGCCTACCCCCAACACATACACCTGTAGTGGCCGCCGAGCCCTGTCTCCTCCAGGCCTCTTGATTAATTCTTTGCAGGTATAAATTGACAATTATTATGCTCCCCATTAGTCATCTGTCCTCTGGGTTGTACAAATTTAGTTCTCCTGATAGCAATGAATCATGGGACAAAGCATTCATTTGCATTACATGCCAGCTCTTTCAATCAAAGTCTGTTTTTATAACACCTCATTACAAGTCTCCTTAACATCTCTCTGTTCTGCACACTAATCTCAAAGGTCTCAGGACGGGGGCGCTGACATCTCCACTCTCTCCCTTCTCTTGAGAGGTGAGATCTTAGGTGTTTGGTTGGGAAGGTGGTCTGGATACTCCTGCTCATCGTATGCTGGCACCTGAGCCGACGTGGGGAAGCCGATCAGGACTCACTGGAGAGCTGACAAAAATTGATAATAATGAGCCAATTTACATGGAAGAGACTCATTACCAAGCTAGTTACCAATACATTGGGTTGCTGGATTTCTGCCAATAAATTGGATCTCCTGCAGTGAAAGATTTTTCACTAGCTTGTAGGAAATCTCTCCAGCTTAAAAATACTTTGGGGAAATCATCTTTACAATAGAAAAGAGAAGAGTGAGTCCGCAGTTGTGTACCCATGTGTGGGGGGTGGGGATTACATGTAGGGGGTGCTGAAGACATCACAGAGGGCCATTTTTCCTATTTCTATCTTTTGGCTTCTTGCACCATCGAGACATGCTTGTGCCTGCTTTCAAGTCTCTCCAGATGACTGCTTAATTTCCACTACAACCAGCCCAAGCAATATACTTGTAACTCATGAGGAAATACAATGTTTGTGATTTGGGGTCTGTGATGCAAAGCCCAGTCCTTGGAACCAAAAAGATCACATGGTAGGATCTAGTTACATGAAACAGACCATGGAAGGAACATATAGGGATTGCGTTTTGACCCAGTAATGCTCTGCCTTCTTTATTTGAAAGACTTCCTCAGAGTTGTGTGTGTGGGCTGCTTGGGGCTTCTCGGGAGCTGTTTCCCCCAAGTCTCTGCTTGGTCTGGTGGGAATACAGAAGGCAAAGCCACAGTGCTACAAAGCAGCCTTGGGAGTGAGTTCAGATGAGAGCTGGCTGTTTGCCTCCTCTCCAGAGCTCTCACCAAGCACCTTCCCCTTCGAACCACACCTTTGAAATGCATCAGTGAGAAGTAGAGCTGTGTAGATTGGATTGGGGTCACTTTCTTCATGAGTTGGAGCAGATCCAGGCTGTGTGTAAAGTATCACACCTTGTGTGTGGTCTAGAAAAGAGCCCCATGAGTGACTACAGCTTTCTCTTTGCAGTGGGACTCAGGTTGGCATCTGGCTCTTTCTCCTGCAACAGCCAAGAAAGAGCTTATATGATGGATGTTGATCTGAACTAAAGGTGGAGGAGCTGGTCTGCATCTGATGGCTGATGTCATAGTCTTCTGGTCATGACAGGGACCTCTAGGTATGTCCATGTGGGAAGTCAAGGACACCACTGGCTGCTCTCCAGTAAAATTCCAATGAATGCTCCATTTGCACTGTGGTTTTGTGCATATTCTCTCTGTTCCTGAGGCAGTCAGCTGCTCAGATGGGGCTCTTTCTGATGTCTGTTTGCCCCATCTACATATGACTGGCAGGCGTATTTCAAAATACAGCTGGTGGCTCAAGGCTAGCTGTGTACCCTGCTGGTGTTCCTGTTGCCCATGGCCTTTACTCTTAGTTTCTAGTCTCTCTTTGCAGCACCTGGGTCAAATTATTTAACGTCCCAATTATTTAGTTTCTTTATTCATACACTGAAAACAGTAACCTAGACCTTGGGCTTAAGTAGAGCTGAGGATGACAGCTAAGCAGCAGCTTGGCTTGAGTGGTGGGTCTGAAGGAGTCAAGTGTTTATGGAGCCTCCTGTCTCCAGCAGAGCATCGCTGTGTGGACATGCTCATAGCATACCAGACACTTCAAGGTGGTGGATGTGCCTGGTTCTGCTCCAGAAAATGTGCCACCTCAGGCAAGTTACCTGACCTTCCAGGCTTCCACTGCCTTATCTGTGAAATGGGCATAGCTGCTTTCTGGCCGGGTCTTGTCACATTGTATCTACATGACTAGAAGAGACACCAGGAAGTGTCTAACCATAGCTCTATTTTCTGCAGGTGTCTAACTCCAGCTCTTCAGGTGTCTTCCCCTGAGTAGTTCTCCAATCTCACCTGGAAATATGAAGAGGGTCATGAAATCAACAGCAATGAAATTAACTGCATAAACATTTTAGAACAGAATTTGGTTTATAGTAAGTACTCAATTAGGGAGCTTCTATCATTACTTTAGCCATTTTATCTCAATTGCTGAATCTAGTTGCTGAAGTGTTGGAGAAACCATGTGGGAGGTCCTTAACTCTGACCTGTCTGCACACATGGTCCAAGGAGGAGTTCCAAATGGAAACACTCGCTTGATGGAATTTATAGTTAAAGGGCTTTGGCATACAAGGGTGCAGATGAGGCTTGAGACACTGCAATCCAGGGTGTCCCCCACATTCGCAGGGGCATGGCCCGGGAGCCTAAGCATGGCCATCAGTCGCTCAGAGTCACATGTTGCAGGCAGAGCTAGGGTTGTAACCTGGCTCTCCACACCCACAATTGGGATGTTGTCATGTGCTTGTTCAGCTTCATGGAGTAAGAGTTCTTCCCTGTGGCTCAAGAGGGAACTGCTTTCCATCCTGCTCAACACCTGGGGCAAGGGGCTGGGATCTCTCGGCCTGTACTCAGAAGCACACTGAGGCTCCCACACTTGCTTGCCACCTGTCTGCACAAGGCTTTTGCTATTGGATCTCCCTGAAGGCTGCCGTACCAAACCTCATATCTGCACCTTTTCTTTTTTCTATATTAGGGGCTAAACCTATGGTCTGGGCACTAAGCTACACTGCCTGTACTATATTTATTTTTTAAATTTTGAGATAGGACCTTATTAATTCGTTAGGTTGGCCAAGCTGGACTCAACTTGTGATCCTTCAGCCTCAGCTTTCCAAAGTTCTAGAGTTACAGGCCATCTCCACTCAGTTTTCTGCATGTGTAAAATGCAAGCTACTGTTTTTCAGGCCTCCACTGACCCGGCAGAGACGTTTGAGGTGTGTACCTACACACCTAGGTACAGACAGTAGTACCCTGGTCTGGTGATGCCAGGCTTCCTTTGTATAACCTGGTGCCGGCTTTACAGCAGCAGTCCCATTGCCCAAAGCCTCTCTGGTTATAGGTTGGAAGATTCTCTCTGTACCCAAGCCACAGCCATAGGTGTTTGGAGAGACACTAGAGGAATAGATTGGAAAAGAGTTTATAACTGCAGCTTCGAGGGTCTTGTTTATGTTTTTTTATGTTTAGCAACAAAATTAAAATGAAAGTTGTGTCAAATCCAAATAGACGTTCTTAGCATCTCAACAGCAAATAGGCTCTGGGGATTGTGCAGCACACAAATACTCTTAATTTTTCTCTTGAAAAGTTATCCTCTTTGCTCCTTCCTATATTCTCTGTTTATTTGGAACCCAGAGAAAGCATCCTGAGTATATAATTTCTAACTCTAGGGGGAGGCTGAGCTCCTATAAGTCAACATTTTTCAGTATTCTCTGGGTAAGAGGGACTGGCACAGGCGCCCTTGCTCCAGAGTTGAAGGAAACCACAGTTTGGGCAGGAGGGGAATAATAACTGCTGAGTATTCTTTGGGAGGTAAACCTGTGTTGGAAAGAAGATACTGGAGGGGGTGTAGAGAAAGACATGGCTTATTAATTCTTCTGAGATGTGTTGATCTTAGCTCTAGCCCACAATCTGCCCCTTCTCCTCTGAAACTCTTTTCCCTTCTAACACCTGATCTCCCTACCTGAGCAATGGCTGCAGGACATGTCTGTCCAAAATGTGGCCCTTGGGACATTCTGGGAAGTCAATGCTAACCACTAAGGGGACCCTGGAGATGGAGACCTGCAAGGCCAGCCTCATAGGGCAGCACACAGAATAAAACAGAAATAGGACTTGGTGACCACCAAACCTCTTGACATAAGCCACTAGGTCACTCAGACACTTTGTGTGGGATGGACGTCCAAACATCTGTCACAGGCCATTCATGCTGTTATCTTAAACACTCTGGGCTTGGTAACTTACAAACAACAGGGGCACTTTTCTCGTTGTTCAGCAGGATGGAAATCCAAGATCAAGGTCCCAGCAGGTTCAGTGCCTTGGCGAGAATGTGTTTTTCACAGATGGCACCATCTAGGTGTCATCAGCTGGTGAGAAGCGATTCTTTTATAAGTGCAAAAATGTCCTTCAGATGGATTCTGCCCTCAGGACTCGGCCTCCTCTCAGTAAGGCCTTGCAATCAACGCTTTGTGAATTAGGTTTGACCATGTGAATTTTGGAAGGACGCAAACATTAAGCACTGCACAAGCTCTGGAGAATGTGCAGCAAGTAAATGTACTTAATTTATCCTTACATAAGAATCAGCCACATGGCCATCCCTCCAGACGTTCTGGATGCAAGGGAAAGGTGGGGCAGATATGCGTATGCCTCCAGGAGCCAGGAGCTATGTTACTTATCTATAACTTGCGGTTTCTCCTCCACATCATTCTGAGGCTTTCAGCTAAGCCACATGTTTACTTAACTTAAAAAGTGAGAAAAGAAGTGAAAGCTGCTGAGCAAAGTAGTTTGGACACATAAAGGTAAGAAAATCGGCACCTTTCATCTGAAAGCCTACTCATACTAATGCTACAGTGTATTTAGTTAATTAACCAGAAAAGTGTTGGTGGCACCAACTCATAGCTTTCTCTACAGCCATCACTGGGCAGGCACAGCCCAGAGACAAAGGCTAGTGGGGTGGGGTGACATCTGTTGCTACATCCCAGTCCTTGCCTTCAGGGGAGAAGGTGCCCCTCCACCTGCGCTACGTCTATTGAGGAACAACCTTGGGTTTTCAGTCCCCCACTCTCTCTCCTTAGGGAGTTAAGGAACTATCTTGGGAGATAGGAGATAGTGGCACCTTCCTGTGCAGACAATAAGGCCTGAGGTGTGTCAATGTCTGTTGTGGTCACCAGAGATGGTAAGTCTTGCCTTTTCTACCCACTGGGAGCTATTTCCTTACATTTACTGCAGACATCTGTCACATCCAGGTAGACTATATAAATACAATATGCCACCTTTAACTGTTTGCTAATTGAGTCCATGCTGGGAGATTTCTTGATGATCAATTGCCAGGAAAGTGAGAGAGAGAGAGAGAGAGAGAGAGAGAGAGAGAGAGAGAGAGAGAGAGAGAGAGACCTAAGTAGGTGCATTGACTAGGAAGGTTAGTTTTAGTTGCTGTCTCTAAAATTAGGGCAGTCACCTCAATAGGGAAAATGAATAGGTCATGAAATGACAGGGGAAAAAATAATTTCTACCAAATCAATAAGAAAGCAAGAAGGAGTTGTTAATGGAAAGCTATTTTCTTTCATCTAATTCTGACAATGCAGAGGCCGTGAGTACTGGCATTGTCACCTCTGCTCCCTCCCAAGGCTGTTACAATGCTGTCCTCCCAGTGGGTTATCAGTTACAGGTGGTTTCAGTGTGATGAGGTCGAAGGAAGGATTCAACATAGTGAGTTGGATACCCAAATACGTTAGATATCGTAGGTCCACAGTTTGTCTCATCCACTCTCTGAGAACTCACACTGTGTCCACTGTGATGAAAGAGAAATGGAGGGTGGAGTACAGGGGACAGGCATCTGTGCTGTCTCTGGAAAAGATCTGCCAGCCCTTACGAATGGTGATGTTTTCAGACATGAGCCATGAGGTGGTGATGATTGGTTCCCGGCTGGAGAAGGAAAAGACACTTTCTGAGGGTCAAGGCCTAGAGGCCAGCCAGGGTCTGTTGGGGAGGGATTTAATTAGGCTGTTTCATGCAGGTCTGTGTAGAGCAGTTTCTGGAGTTGGGAAAACATCTTGAGGTATGCAATGGTCTTATCCTCTGCATTGTGGGGTAACCCCAGGACCAGATGGCCGGAAAGTAGGCAAAAGGCAGATAGCAGCTCTGTATCATTGATGATCTGGCTCATTTGGAGGACTCTGAGGACTGCAACTCCACCAACCAACGATGGGCCACAAGGCTCCAGGCAGCCTTTCTGGAAGCCCTTTCCATTCCATAACAGGTCCTGCCACAACTCAGCCTCATCTTTGCCCCCAGAATGGGACCCAAGTTCTTCAAGTCCAGCTGCCTTCTGACTCAACAAACTTCCTGCTGGGAGATGATGTTTCTGATCTTCAGCTTGGTCGCTAACCCTGAGCTGGGTCATTTATCTCATTGAGGCTTGGGTTTCGTCCTGTACATGGAAATGCAAATACCTCCTTCGCAAATGTTAGGATAAAGGCAGGAGGCCTGTGCACTGTGCGGCACCCAGTAGGGGCTCTGCAAAGGCCAGATCCTTCTTATTTGGCCTTTTTACACTGGGATTTTTTTTTTAAGCTTTCATGGGTTTAGTATATCACGCCAAATACTTCCCTTAAAAACAATAAAAGCTTACATAATCACCACACTAAGTGGTTGCATTAGCCTGTTATTCTGCCATCTTTTTCCAATAAACAAATTGTCTTCCTCTCTCTTTCCTTTGTGTGGATGGATCTGGAGGATTTGCAATGTGCAAAGCAGGTGGATTGATCGGTTATTGATTACGAGTGAATTATAACCCCTTCAGGTAAGAAGCTTCCCATAAACACAATTTAGTAGTTGCGGGCACCAGCCTCCGCAGCCAGAGATGACTGTCTCCGGACTCCTGTAGTGAAATAATCGATAGTTCATATTAGTGGTAGCAGCCCAGACTGCTGTGTCTGGTAGCTCCTCAGGAGTTGGAGGTGGCCACCCTGTGCTTGCTTTCTGGGAGCAGCAGTGTTCTGCTGGGCTCCAGGTGCCACCTACCCTGGAGCTAAGGGAGCAGTGGCCCTGGTTTAGTCCCTGGATGATATGTGCTACTCATACCCCCTTGTTCTTAATGTTTGTCTGTCAAATAAAATTTCTGCTATTTATTCTGCTTATCTCAGTACTTTTATAGCAGTCGGGGCAAGGAGGGATATGAAAACATTTTCTGAATGGCGGTGCCATGTTTGAATATTCTCATTTTCCCTCACTCTTTTGGGTGTTGACAACCTAGACCTTATTTCTTCTCTACATTAAAACAGCTTTCAAACATCTCTTTGTTTCAAATCAAATTCTATGCTACACACACACACACACACACACACACACACACACACACTTTTTATTCTAAATGTCAGTGTCAAATTCATGTTCTTGAAACAGAGTTGTCATCAAGCCCTTATCTCAAAGTACAAACCTGAAGGGCTTTCTACACCTTCAGGATCAATTCCAGGCTCCCCAGCAAGGCATCCAAACCCTTCACAAAGTGTTCGCCTGGCTTGACTCTCTTGTCTACTTTTCGTTTGGATCACTATCTCTTTGTAATAGCTCCCATCTCCTTGTTCATGAGTGTTCTTTTCTTCCACTTCTGGCAACTCTCAGGTACAAACTCTGCTTCATGTTTTTGTAACTCCAGCTCTTACAAGCTATCTCGTTTCCCTGTTCGTTGCCCCAGATGTAGTGACACATGGTTGCTGAGTGAAGAGAAATTCATTTGATCTGAGTATATATTTTCTTTCCACACATATCAACAGAGATTTGCTTGATCAGTTCCACCATAAGAAAGTTTATGGCTGGGCAGCTGGTATGGTGTGCGATTCCAGCAAGACCAGACCTGGCTTCTGCACATGTCATCCCATGGCCAAGTAGATGTCTACGATGCAGCCCAGATGGTGGCCTGTCTAGGGTGTCCACAGACTTCCCTTCTGCCTCTGCCTGCATCCTTGGGGGCAGCCTCTCACTGTGAGCGCTGGAGGAATCATCTTATCTTCTTCAAGCTCAGAACCCATACCTCCCCCCCCCCTTGGTATATTTTCCTTTTTGTTTGTTTATATTTAAGAATTCAATTTATTATCATGGAAAAAAAGAATACTGAAAGGACATAAGCCACAACGTTAGCAGTGTTTATTTTAGGTCCCCCTTGGTATATTTTCCTTGGGACTCATACATGCTCATCTTCCATCCAGGTGCTCAGGAGAGACTGATCTCTGTGCTTGCCTTGATCTGAGTCTAGCTACCAGATGCCAAATTCTCTTTGGTGCAGCAACTGATTCCAGAATTGTTATGTGGTTCAAATGGGGCTAACATAGTTTTTGGCTGAAAAGTTTGGAAGGAGAAGGTCCTTTGCTAAGATCTGAGTCTGCCATCTTTTCCACCAAGGAAGAAGGGCCTTTCAGGTAAGGAATCCAATAGGGGAGGTAGAGAACCAGGAAGCCAGAGAAAACATCCAGACACTGTTTAGAGTTTGCTATGCCTAAATCTAGCCTTGCAGTTGCAGTTCTGTTGACTGGAAACACCCCTTATCCTAACCCACTTCTTTAGTATAACTCAGATGGTGCTGGTTTCAATTTAGATGCAACATAAAGCCCTAAGATGCCATATCCAGAGAAGCCCAGGGTGGTAAGGAAGAGAGACAGAGACAGAGACAGAGACAGAGACAGAGACAGAGACAGAGACAGAGCTACAGCTAGAGCCAGAGCTAGATGTCACATAAATACACCTACAGCTAAAAGGTTCACCTGGGCTTCCTATCAGGTCTTCTGATTCCAAAACTACTATTACCTGTGCTAAGCCAATGAAAGGTAATACTTTCCCATATCTTCTTCCGCAAAGAGATGACTCACTTGCCACTAGAATTTCAATCTTCTGTAGATAAGAGTGGGAGATCTTAGCGTCCCCTGCCACCTGGCTCTTTGTCTGTTCAAGAAAACAACTCTATTCCTAGGAGGATATGGGAACAGTCTGGCTCAGGCCACTGCAGCTGTGACATTTGCCACGGGTAGAATGATGGCCAAGAGCCTTTGCTCTGAAAGATGGGCCTTTCTCACCTCTCTGCCAAGGACTATTAATTCTCCTGAAACAGCTTCTTTCCACCCACTTACAACCTCCCTGGGACAAGTGTCTTTCAGTATCCCCCACTGGAGAGGGTTTGCATTTAAATGCTTGCCAAATTATCGAGCCCTATTCTTGGATGCCTCGTCCCAGTGGTTGCAGGAGGACACTTGTTATTAGCCTGGCAGGTGCTGCATGGGGGTTTCATTGTCTTTGCCAGTAAATGAGATTCATTAGGGTGCACTGCAGGGTGATGGGAAGAATGAGCTTGGTCTGGATGCTGATGCTGGAGGCTGTCTCCTTTCCACTGTGCAGACTTGATCAAAAGAGGAAAAAGCAGTGGGCTTCAGACACTTGGTTTTGAAGACACTAATCATCACAATTTCTCACTGCTCATGGTGGCGAATGTCTGCCTACTGCAAGTGTGCTGAAGTCTGGGATGGTAATAAGGGAAAGATCTCTACTGGGCAGGGTCACTGTTGGGATGAGAAGGGAAAGGGGACGGCATAGACTCAGGCTCTCAAAGGAACAAGTAGATCTCAATTTTGAACACTTTGTCTGAAAAAGGTAATCTGATTAGTGTCTACTTTTACTTCTTGGTCCTCGTTCTTAACTCCTCGGTAAGTGACTGGAGGGTCTCGCAGAGATGCTAGGGAAGTGCTCTGTGGATTTTGTGTACCTGGGATCTAGGTGGTCTGGGGGATGCTGGTTGGACTTCGGATTGCGGGCCATTGGAGGGGTAAGGAGAATAAAGGTGATTCTTGTCGCTGGCAAGAGGATCGCTTTGCACAATTGCATGTGCCAGGCATAGCATTGTTGGACTAACTCTGGTTCTCTAGAAGAGGGCTGGAGGAAGAGATGCATGGGTGTGTGTTTTTCAAGGACTTATTCTCAAGAGAAAGCTATAGGGGAGCAAAGGAAGCAGGCGAGAGCAGATGTGAAGCAAGGCCAGGATTCAGGCTCTGCTGGTGTCTCCACCTGGCCTGATCTCACCATAGGGAACCCAGGAGCAAGAGAGCCCTAGAGTACTCTCCATCAAGGCAATGAGCTAGGATCGTGTGTTCCCCAGTTTTTGATCTTTGGCTGGAAGCACCTTGAAGAGTAGCCCATAATCTTCCTTGCCTAGACATCTCTAGGCAGGGTGGAATCTCCAACAAGGGTACCTTTGAGCCATTAGCAGCCCAGAGTCACAGCTGTGAAGGGAGGTGTACCCTGGCTCAGTGAAAAGGAGCTGGGTGGAGCCTGGAAAGTTCTACTCTGGTGGCCTTTGGAGTTGCACTATTTGAATCCTCAACTTCCAAACTGTGCATCTTCTAACTTGTGTTTGCCTCAGTTTCCATAGCTGTAAAATGGAGATAATAATGATGTTGCTCTCATAGAGTTGCTATGGAGATAGATGGAAGACCCATGTGCAGTCTAGGGCAGCACTTGGCACTGGGAGAGGGCCCCTGTGAATAGAGTTGCGCGGATAGTTAATGGTCAAGGCATCCTCGGAACTCTGAGGTGCTCCTGGTCTTCTACTTTGTTAAAAAAAGCTTTTATTTATTTATTTATTTATTTATTTATTTATTTATTTATTTGGTACAGGGTCTCCTTCAGCAGCTCGAACTCATAGTGATCCTCTTGTCTCAGACTCCCCAGCGCAGGGATTACAGGAGTGAGCCATCATGCCTGGTTTTTGTAGCCTGCATGGCATGCGGTACAAGGGATCAAACTAGGGTCCTTGCGCTTGTGAGACAGGCACTTCGACAGCCGAGCTACCTTCCCAGCCACTCCCTGTCGTCTTCTGGTGCTCTGGTGGGCCCTATCCGGGTCTCGATACAGAACAGCTTGCAGGAACCTTGGGTTTCTCTTTGGACTCAGGGGCCCCTAGGGTGGGGGTGGGGTGAGCTCGGCCCAGCTATGCGGGGGGAGTCGGGGAGCTGGGCTTGCAGGTGCTCCCTTCATGCTTGAGCCTGCCCCAGGGCCCTGGCGAAGAGAGGTTTCTGCGACAACTGGATTTTTCATGCTCTTCCAAACGAGCCTATAAAAATTCAGTCATTTGGTTTGCAGACAGAAACTTTGCTTTTAAAAATCTTTGAGTTATTTCCTTCTTTCTTCCTTTTCAGGGCCAAAGTTATTTCAAACGAATAGGGTGCTGAGAATCGGGGGAGGCTGTGCATTTGTCAGCCTTATTTCCCTGTGGGTTTGTAACTGTGGGGGACTTTGCTTAAACCCACATGACATTTGTCTCTTCGCTATTGCTTTCTTACCCAGAGGGGCTCTGTCCTCAGTGGCACATTTTCCTTTTTATCTATCTGAGAGGGTTATATGAGCAGAGGAAGGAGGGGAAAAGAGCCCATATTTGCATTTTTATGCATGCCTTCTTTCCCAGGCAGACTACCCCCAGTCCTTTGTCAGCTCTTGCACTCATTCAGGGGTTGTGGGGTGGAAGTTCAGCCAAGCAGAGGAAGGGGCTGGCTCCTCCATCAGCCATGAGGGAATGGGCTACAATGCGTGCCCTCCCTTGGAGCTCCCCATCTGGGTGACTGCTCACCAAATCTGTGGTTTCATTCAGTCTTGGACCCAAACTTGACTAGTGCCTCCTGTCTACTGAGTCCTGGGATACGTCTGTTCCCAAAAGGTGTCATGTGTCCAAAGGTGGAACTCTGGGAATGGGACAGGATTATGGTGAGCCTGTTACTGATCAGCGGATTCATCACTGATGAAGATTAGCAGCTGGATGTGCTGTGGGAAGCCAGGGCCTGGTAGGAAGTGGACACTGGGTCCTGGGTGGAAGGGTACTTTCTTATCTCTGTCTCTTTTTTCCCTGTCTGCTTCCTGGCTTCATTAGGGCAAGAAATTTCCTTCCACCAAGCACTCCTACCATGCTACTTCTATCTTGGAGCTAGAAAAAATGTACTAAATTCTCTGAAACTGAGCCAAAATAAACCTCTCCTCCTGCAAACTGTGGGTATGGGGTACCTTTTCCCAATGAGGAAGTGTCTAACACAGTCTTCAGGGATCCTGGCTTCTCATGGGTACCAATCACAGTGATGGAGGTCAGCAGTACACAGGTGGTTGTGGAGGAAGAAGTAGAGGCCTAGGAACGGAACAAGGTTGGGGAGGGACCCATACCTATGATGAAGCTTGAGCTGCATTCTGAATGGAAGTCAGCTGGGGTTACTTTTCAGGGGGCAACATCACTGAGGTATGGAAGGGGAGAGGCACGTAGAAGATCCCGGTGTTGGCACAGCTGGGCACCAGGTAGCTCAAAGAGTGCTGGATGGGGCAATGTGAGGGGAAATGAGACGAGAACCAAAGGAAGAAAGTCTTGAAAGTTCTGCTAAGGATATTGGACTTTGTGTGTGGATAATGAGAAAGAGAGAAAGCTCTGTGATATGCTGTGGAGATGAAATGGGCAGGGGAATATGGGAGTCAGGGGAGGTTATTGAGACCAGAAGTGATGGTGTGGTTATTTGCAAAAAGACAGCAGGGAGAAGAGAAAAGATGATTTTGTACCTGACTGATCTGGAGGAAGGACAGGGCAAGGCATGAGGGAAAACCTTTAGCTTTTAAATGATGGGGGAAGTGGTATCTCCACACAAATTAGATGCTCTGGGTGGAGGAGCACTGTGTGTCCACATAGGCACTGAGTAAATATTTGTTGAGTACATGAACACATATGCATAGAAGAGGTGATAGCTCTTACCACAACTAATTTAGAACTTCAATGCAATTCCAATTAAAAAGTCCATTATACCATCTTATGGAACTTGTCCAAATCACTTCTGTAATTTAGATGAAGAATGAAAGCTCAAGAATAATAATGATAATTTTTCAAATGAAGAGAAAAAGGATGGCACCTTTTCTACCAGAGATGGAAGATGTACTATAAAATTATGAGAAGCATGTAAAGTCTGGTACTGTCTTAGAGAGAATTATATTAGTAGAATAGATGTAATTGTGCTAAGTCACTTAAGACCTCAGTCACTTACTCCCAAAAGCAAAGTTGGGTCTTTGTGAGTGGGGCTACCTGGCTTAAAGTATTTGCTAGTTGCCTGTTTGCCACACAGAAGCTTGCCTACCTTTGTGGTAGAAAGAAACTCAAGCATTTATGGGAATTGGTATATCATGGAGATAGTATTACAGGTGCCGGACAGCAGACCCTTGCCAACAAATGGTGCTATTTTTGATAAGAAGAAAGTTAAAATTCGATTCTTACCTCATTCCATAAATAAATAAATTGTGGGTAGTTTGAATATCCAAATGTGGAAAAAAAAAAAACCAACTTCATGACCTTGAGAAGGTAATAGAGGGTCGGTTTACCATCTTAGGGTAGGATAAAATCTTTATGGGTGAGGCATAAAATCATACTTTAGAGAGGAAAAATTGCATGGAACACCAGCTTTACAAGCACTGCTGCTCCCACAATAGCAGCAACAACAACGACAACAACAACAACAACACACACACACACTCACACACACACCTAACAATATAAGGTATGACCCCAAAATTCTATAAATGTTTAAATTTTAAAAATGTATTATACTACAAGACACATTGCCCTTAATCCTCTCTGAATGTCCATTGCTTAGAACAGACTAACTCCGGCATTCTTGCCACTTTCTGACATGGTTCTGGAAGTCCTTTCTCAAGAGTTTCTTTAGTTGCACTGCTGTGGTGCCTCGATGTCCCTAGTCATTTCACAGCCCTTATCATTCATGGTAATTTTGACTTTGGGGAAGATCCAGAAGTCACATGCTGCCAGACTCAGTGACCAAGGTGGATGAGGACACTGCGGTGTTTTTATAAGCCTGCTTTTCTGCTGGACGGCACGGGGCAGCAACATTCACAGTATTATTAATCAAAGTTTGTAAGGACACTAACAAAACAGAACTTCCAGAAATGCTTCAGGAAGTGAAAACAATGGGATAATGTGTTCAATGTGAGACCAAGTAGTTGGGAGGGGATTAATGACAATGAGATGATCTTTATCTGTAATAAAAAAACTCTTTAAACATTCAGCATGTTTTTCAGTCACATCTTTACACAATCTGTAAGACCAAAGGAAGCATGAACACGTGGTGCCAGACACGGTGAATACTTTCTCTCTTTCTTCTTTCTTTGTATTCAGTACAGGGTCTCACTATGCATATACAGCTTGGACTCCTAGTGATCCTCCTGTTTCATCCTCCCCAGTGTTGGAATTGCAGGTATGCGCCACCTTGCCTGGTCTTGGTGGCTGGCTCAGCGTGCCTGTGGGCAGGGCCAGCATAGCATGTGGTGTGGGGGATTGAACCCTGGTTCCTATGCTTACCTAAGCAGGTGCTCAGTTTGCTGAGCTATCCCTCCTGCCTGTACATGCCCTTTCCTATGAGCCCATCTTACCACTGGAGGGCATGGCAGCAGCATTCACTGTGTTCTTGACCACACCCATAAAGACACTTGCAAAAGAGAACCACCAGAATTTCTTGAGAAAGTGGTAAGAATGATGGAATAGATACATTTGAAGGGAAGGACAATCTTTGAGAAGGATTAATGGTAATGCCTCTTTTTACTGTAATATTTTTTATTTTTATTTTTTATTAGCTTTATTGAGAAACAAATAGCAATGAGCAAGTTTCAAAACAGGTTAGTAGGACAGTTACAATAATTAGTATACTGCATATTGTTGTCTTCATACTAGTTATTCAGAGTACAAGATGCAGACATGATATCCTGTCTAAACACTATTAGTATAAATTTTTCTTCTCATTGAATTAAGGCAAAGTAGCTGTTTATCTATCCTATTTTTATATACTGATACAAAATGGCCCTTCATTTATATCCCCTTTTTTGTTTAGTTTTGTCAGAGATGGGTATTCCATTGCCATTTAAATATTGTAGGTGCATAAATTCAGCAAAATAATCTAATATAGTCCAGTAGTCCATAATAGTAGTGGGTTATCCGTAGGACTGGCAATGTCACAAGTTGTTGACTTGAGCCTTTTACAGTTCAGCATATTAATATGGCTTTACTTTTTATACCTCGTTTTTATACTTTTCTGCTGGATGGTTAAGACCAAGATAAAGCAAGACCTATGTAACAAGAAATGTAGCTATTGTATCTGATAAAGTCAGCCAAATCCCCTCAGGATTTACCCTGAAATATTGTACCACAGTTTGTAGATCCTTTGTGAGTGTCAGCCATGTGGATGTCACAGCCATTGCTTGACCAGTTTGCTCTCTGTGAAAGCATGAGAGAATGTTCTCTCTCTAGGTGATTCTTCTTAGGTGCATTGTATATCATCGATCACTTTCTTCTGTGGCCCCATAATCTCCTTCATCAGATGTAATATTTTTTTAATTTGAAACATTTGTTGCATTTTTCCATCCTCTCTTGCACATCTGGAAAGGAGGAAAAATGGTACCCTGCTTTCTGAGTTCTTGACCGCGGCTCATGTCCTTTAGACAATCTGAGTTTCTGACCTGGGGAGTGAGACAAGGAAGACTGGGGTACTGGAACCCTCCCTCGTTGCACAGCACAAAGCTGATTCTGATTGTCAGCTCTTCTTTCCCCTCTGGGATCTACAGGGCCACATTTCCGGCTCCTGTCCTAGGAGCTTTATTTTTTTATTTTATTTTATTTTATTTATTTATTTTTTTTTTTCTGGGTTTACATTTTATTGGAAACCTTAAATACTCTTCAGACACAGTATGTCTTCAACTGAGGCTCTTGTACGGCCGACACAGAAACTGGTTTCAGGGTTATCAGCAAAGTGAAGGGCAGGACAGAAGAGAGCTTATTCTGGCGGGAGGCTCTCAAGACGCATGCTCCTCGGCAAGTTTATCAGCTTTTGCCACAGCTTCTTCAATGGGTCCCACCATGTAAAAGGCCTGTTCTGGGAGATGGTCATAGTCGCCTGCCAAAATCTGCTGGAATCCTTTGATGGTCTCCTTCAGGGGTACCAGCTTCCCCATATGCCCTGTGAAGACCTCAGCAAGCTGGAATGACTGAGACAAGAAATGCTGCATTTTCCGTGCTCGGGACACAGTCAACTTGTCCTCCTCAGAAAGTTCATCCATACCCAGGATGGCAATGATGTCCTGGAGGGATTTGTAGTCCTGAAGGATGTTTTGCACCCCACGGGCAACATCATAATGCTCGCTGCCAACAATGTTAGGATCCATGATGCGAGAGGTGGAGTCCAGAGGATCCACAGCTGGATAGATACCCAGCTCAGCAATAGCACGAGACAGCACGGTAGTAGCATCCAAATGGGCAAAAGCAGTAGCTGGGGCAGGGTCAGTCAAGTCATCAGCAGGGACGTAGATAGCTTGTACAGAGGTGATAGATCCTTTCTTGGTGGTGGTGATTCTTTCTTGCATAGTACCCATGTCAGTTGCTAGGGTTGGCTGATAGCCTACAGCAGAAGGAATTCTGCCCGGTAAGGCAGACACCTCTGAGCCAGCCTGGGTGAAGCGAAAGATGTTATCGATAAGCAGCAGTACATCTTGACCTTCTTAGTCTCTAAAATATTCGGCCACAGTCAGCCCCATCAGGGCTACCCGGGCACAAGCACCAGGTGGTTCATTCATTTGACCATATACCAATGCTACCTTTGAGGTAGCATCTTTTAAATTGATTACACCAGATTCAATCATTTCATGATATAAATCATTGCCTTCTCGGGTCCTCTCACCGACACCAGCAAACACGGAGTAACCACCATGGGCTTTGGCAACATTGTTGATTAACTCCATGATCAACACGGTCTTGCCAACTCCAGCACCACCAAACAGCCCAATTTTGCCACCTTTGGCATAGGGAGCTAGCAGATCCACAACCTTGATCCCAGTCACCAGAATTTCCTGCTCAACACTCATCTCTATGAACTCAGGAGCCTCAGCATGAATAGGAGCAAATTGTTTGGTTTTGATAGGCCCTCTCTCATCAATAGGTTCTCCAATGACATTCATGATTCTGCCCAAGGTCTCAGGACCAACAGGAATTTTGATTGGTGCACCAGAATCCAGGACTTTCTGGCCTCTGACTAGGCCTTCTGTACCATCCATGGCAATCGTTCTTACTGTACTCTCACCCAGATGCTGAGCCACTTCCAAAACCAGCCGGGTCTCCCTGCCTTGCACTTCCAAGGCGTTTAGAATGGGTGGCAATCCTTCATCAAACTGGACGTCCACCACTGCACCGATGACCGCCACGATGCGTCCGGTGGCGGCGCCTGACTTGGGCGACGGAGATGTTTGCGCCGCATAGTCTCTGGCAGGCTGGACCGCTGCCGGGGCGGCCCGCAGTAAAAGCTGAGCTTGGGGGAGCGACGCCGAAGGGCTGAGTCCCCGCAAGGCCCCGGAGGCCGACGCGGCGGCCACACGACCCACAAGACTCAACATGGCGGAGTCCGGGTGGAGACTTCCTAGGAGCTTTAGATAAAACATTTTATCGAGTCATAGACTGAACACTGATATTTCAGAATTCAGAAGTCGTTCTTGACACTCCTGGAAAGGTGTGGTTATCCAACTATCAAGCTGTGGGCTTTGCTTCACCGAGAGGATGGAGCTGCATTTTACCATCGGTTATAAATCTGAGGCATGTGCTTGTGTCTGCGGCCTCGGCTAGACATTAAGCAAAAGAGAAGTGGATGGATGAGCCAACTCCTCCACTCAGCTGACAACGGGAATTGGGAGTGATGTGAGACTTTACATAAGGGCATCTATAATTCTTAGTTATTTCTCGGCATAGAACTATTAATAGTGTTCTTAGAAATGGACATTTGAATGCTCAGACCACTGGTTTGTACAAGGCTATTTGAATAAGAGCTTCATACACATCCTGGTCCTGGCATTTGCTCAGCCGGTTGTCTGGGGAACTATTACAGGGCACTGAACCCTGGGCCTTGGCACCAGGTCTCAACTCGCAATCCTCGTGTCTTAGCTTCTCAAGCTTCTGGGATCACGGGCATGTGCCACCAGGCCTGGTTTAGTTTTTGAAGCCTTGAGATTGTCTTGGGGTTCTGCGTAGGATCCTGCTCAATGTCCAACCCATAGCTGCTAATATGGGGTTTCAGGAGATGACCCCCAGGGCAGTAAGGATGATATAAATAAGAGACGTTCCCCTTGAGGAGGCCCTCCCCAGTTCCTACAGTGTTCTTGGAACTTTACATTTGTTATCTGTGTTCATTCTCACCATAGCTCCTGAGAAACATGTGTCCTTACTAATTCATGGCTGGTGGATAGCAAAGCACAGGGAGAGGCCGAGAGTTCAAGATCACAAAACCAGAATACTAGGAAACAAAGGCTCTAGGTTAGAAGCCAGGCTGGCTGGAACTCTAGAAGCCACTCTGGAGCACCACACTTTTTTTCCTGTGGGAATTGAGTTTGAGGATAATGACAGGTTTAGACGAGCACATTATTTTTCAGTACAAATATTAGACTCCAACCATACGTATATTTCTGCAAACACACTGCTTTTTTAAAAACTCACATCTGTTTTTGAAGTCCAGTAGGAGATATCATTAAGGAACACCAAAAGGAATTTCTTTTGTTCAGTGAGGCTCATCTTGAAAAATTCATTGCTTTGACAAATCAAAGATGTTCTTATTAATCCGAACTTAGGCAGACATTGACTGAGCCCCTGTATGATATCAGGTACCTTTCCAATCTATTAATGTTGACAGTGTTTTTCTAACAGCGCTCAGTGGCCCCATGAGGTGGTATGGCAGGGGCAGCTCCCTGTCCTCCTGACCTCTTTCTGCTTCTGCCAGGTGCCTGGCGCCAGATCACACCTCCCAGCCTCTCTCACAATTAGGCATGGCATTGCCATGGGACTGAATTAAGCCCAATAGATTGTGGGTGAGAGTGACAGGCATCACATCCCTGCCTGACCTATAAAAGCCTCTGTTCATGATTTCACATGTGTTTTCTCTTTGGAGACCCAGGGAGCCATGTGCTGAAGATGGTGGGGGCCACAGGATGGTAAAAGCCTGGGCTTCTTCATCACTCTCACAGAGGGACTCTTAGGCTTTGCCTGAGCAAGAGACAAAAGGCTGTTGTGTGACTCCACTGAGGCTTGGGAAGAGTCTGTCATAGAGGCTTAACATTATCTTAATTGTTACAGCCAGACAATGACATAACCCAATGAATGAACAATACTCATTTCCCCACTTTTAAGCAGTTTTTAAATTATTGGGCTGGTTCTTATAGTCCCCAGCTTCTAATACTTGCTGCCAGCCTAGATGGAAGTCTAATTCCAAAAGAATGAATTTTCATTTGTTTCCCTATTACACGAGGCCGTAACAATCTCTTTAATTGAAATTCTCTGCTTTTAGTCTCCTGAACCACAATGGATAGTAGTGTGAGTTCAGACTTCCAGCTTGCCTGAGTCCTAGCTTGTGGTTCAAACTCTCAGGAGGGGATTTACTCCCCTCCCTCTATCTGATGTCAGATTGAGACAAGCAAGGTCCCTCGTAACTTCTTCTACGTGAAGGTTTTATTTCTCATTTCTCAGGCATCTACTCATGGTGTTCTGGCTTTATTGGGGAACACCTAGTAGATACCCCTCTTGCCCATTTTTTTTCTGTTTTAGTGGTAGTTAAAACAATATTGCATCTTAAAATTGATGGTGTCTTCAATTCAATGAAATGTGGTATTATTATTTCCAGTTTATAGGTGGAAAATGAAAACATCAGAGGCACAGAGATTAAGGAGCATGCCAGTTACATTTCAGGGCTGAGATGTGAACAAGACAGTCTGACTTCAGAGCATGCCATGGCATGCCACTACCATGGTGGGTCTGGTACAATGGTTGGCCACCCAATAGAGGAGGGGCAGGGGACTGACTCAGGGCTGAAGCCAGCTCTAGTGTCATCAGGAGCTGGACTTTTAGTGTGACACTAAGCCTTGGTTTCGGTGACGTTTAGCTAGGATGCCGCGTAATGCATGCAGCCCAGTGCTGGGCACATACAGCACACTGAGCCACTCTCAAGCACTGTCATCCTTCTCACCATTTCTCTAGACTGTCTCCTGGGAGTTAAACATGGAGTACCTGGCAGTCTCAGTTACTCTTCTCTCATTGATTGGACAAATTACCAACACTCAAAATGAAGGAAAGAAAGGTTTATTTAGCTCACAGTTACTGGAGGTTTCAGTCCATACTCAGCTGGTTCCAAGGCAGAGCAGCACGTGGCAGAGAGAAACCCTTTCATGGTGGCAGCCAAGAGCAGAGGACAAGGGAGGAGTGGCAGCAACAATGTCTCCATTAAGTTGTGTTCAGTCTATCCACCCAGACTGGGTGTCGTACTCACACCCATAATCCCAGAACTACTGAAACCCATAATATCAGCCTTGATCATGAATTAATCTCAAACTCTAGAAGTTCCTGCCCCATGACTGCATGAGGCTTGGGGGAAAATTAGACACAGACCATAACATCAGTCTTTTCCAACTCTGCTATTTTATGTAGGGCTATGATGAAGTCACCATAATCTTCATTCCAGAGGAGAGAAATTGAGCTCAGAGATATTATAACTTGCCCAGGACACACAGGAGTTGGGGCCTGAGCTGGGATCCAAGCTGAGGCCTGCTTGGCTCTACAGACTGAGCTCCTCGTCTCTACCTTGCCTCTCTCAGCTCAGTTTGCTCCAGACACAGCGACATTTCACAGAGTCAAGGTCCTGGGGAAGCACGTGCAGTGATGTATCCTGCAATCCCAGTTATTTGGGAAGATGAGGCAGAATGATCATAAATTTGACACCTGCCTGGGAAAATTTAGTGAGATCCTGTCAAAAAAAAAAAAAAAAAAAAAAAAAAAAAAAAAAAAAAAATCCCAGCAATGTCAAGGCCTGCTTCAAGAGCTCTTCCTGAATGGTCAGAACACCAAACACTGAACACTAAATCCCTTCTCTTGTGCTGGCAGGCAAGCAGGCATTGTTTGCTCCAAAGACAAAGCAGCCAGCCTAAAGCAGCTTAAGTCAAATTTGAGTCTAGTGTGCATTGTGTGTTTTCATGTGGTCATCCTAATGTCCTAATAATTCAGGTCATAAAGGTCCCCCATGCTCCCCATTCTTAGCCAAGGAAAGCTTCCTGGAGGAGGAAGCATTCTAGCTAGGTCTAGAAAGATGGCACGTGCCATGGGATAGATGGTACTGGAGGCTAGTGTGACAGGAGTGCAGGGAACGCTGTGGCCATGGGGCTGCGGGTGGGGATATAAGACAAGGAGATTTTTTTTGGCGTTGCTTTCTAGGAGTGCTTTGCAGGTATAAGAAACACAGCTCTAGCCCATTCCTGCAGCACAAAGGCCAGGACGGGGTGGTGGTCTTGGCAACCAGCCAGCTTCGGCCCCCCAGAGAGTTCAGTGGTTTTCTGGACACTCAACTGTGGCTGCAGGCAGTGACTCACCCTGCGGCTCCTGCCCCTTGCTCCTACCTAGCTTTCCAAGGCATTTCTCTCTTTGTCTTCCTTAGTGCCAGGCCCGGCACTTCCCTCCTGGATGCCCCAGTCTGCCCAGCTCACAAAGCCCCATCTGATCTAGCATGAAGCTGGTTTTATTTTTCATAAAGAAAAAGACTGTGGAGGTGATAGAAAGCTGAAACTCCAGCCAAAGAAAGGAATGTGTGGAAACGTGTCACCAAAATTCTGCCAGACATGGCTCGCTCCTAAGACTCAAAAGATGGTGTCTGGCTAGGCCACTTCCCTTTCTTGGCTCTGTCTTCCCTGTTGGCTTCTCAGGCATGTGGGACCCTCCATATGATGAGCCCCACAGCCCAGCTGGCCTGACTACCTGCCAGGGTCCCAATTGACTTCTTCTCTTTGGTAACCCCTTTGTGCACTAGACCACATGTACCAATCTTCTGAGCCATCATGGTTGAAGGGTGAGTCTCCCTGACAGCCTGTCTGGGATGTGGATCTCCTCCAGGAAGGGAGTGGGTGAGTGGTGCAGCAAGGAACCTAAACCTCAGAGCCTGGGGGCAGGGAGGGAGGTTCTCAAGGGTAAACTTGTGCTTCCAAGCCCAGGGAGGTGAGATGCCAGCAGGCATTTTCTGCAGGGCAGACCTCTAGATGTTCTGTCCTTGGTTCACGGTGGCCAGAATTCTCAGCTTCTCTGCAGGATGGCCTGCACTCTGCTTTGGGAAGGGATCAGCTGGCATGGAGTGCACTGTTAGCTTTGGAAGTGAGGTGGCCTTGGGGAGTTGAGCCGTGAATGCCAGCTGGTGGGAGGCACTTCTTGAGCTTCTGAGAAAACCCTGTTTCCCACAGCAGGAGATGGCGTTGCGTGTGTGGCCACGGTTGGTGCAGGTGGGTCTGGTGGATTTGGGACCATGCAGGCAGCTACAGTTGTAGGGAGGATCTTGGTCCTACTAGGACCTTCCATAAGCATCCTTTTGAGTGGACACCTGATTTATCAGTTCCAGGCTCTAACTGACTGAGCTAACCAACCACTATAACCACTTGATTTGTATACTCAGAAATACCCTGATCGCCACACTGATACAGTATTTGCCTCTACATAATGTTTCTGCTCGGATCACCACCAGGAGAATGAATGCTAAGTGAAAGTTGACATTGGTTTTTACCTCAATTTCCATGTTCATATTTTCTCAATTAGTGATTCTGTGGTCCTGAGCAATGAACAATTTGCAGAAAAAGGGCAAGATTTTATGGCAAAACAAGGTAGTGGAGTCTTGGGAGGAATCAAGTCAGAGAGATGTTATGCAGTTTGGTTGTTGGGTCCCAGGAAGGCAGTTGTGATCACAACAGAGAGGTCAAGTAGAGTCTGCTCCCTGACACTCTGCTCTCCATTGGGAAGGTCATGAGACCTCCACCCACAGGACCAGGACCTCTCTGAATGGAAGAGGGCACAGACGGGACAGTGGTGTGGTCTGCAGCCACTCGAGAGGACACCACCACAGTTTATATTAATGCCTCTGTGTATCCAACTCAAGGAGGAAGTAACATTTTATCTGGAATCCTATTGTCAGAAATGAACTAGCAGTACCCAAAGATACAGCAAGGAGTGTGGTGCATCCTCATGAAGCAAAGGGGCTGGTGTGGGCAGGGAGATGTCCAGAGTCCCACATGGCTGGAGCTATTGCTGCACAGCAAGCAGCAGAGCTGAGCACCCAGGTCACATGGCCAGGTGGGCCACAGTGAGTGAGAAGCCAATGCAAGGATTTAAGCAGCAAATGCGATGGCCTAGCTTGCATTTGAGAGAGAACCCTGGGTGGTGCTGAGAGGCCAAGTCCACAGGGGGTGAGGGTGCATACAGGCAGACCAGGAGGTAGCAGTTCGTGGCTGGGGCTGGGGGTGGGGGTAGGTACTACAGACAGTGTGAGATTTGTTGATTCAAGATCAATTCTGATGTGTTTTGGAGGCTAAATTGGCAGGATGTGTGGATTGGGGGCTGAGCAAAAGGGAGCTGTCAAGCGCGCATCAAGCTGAGGTTTCTGATTCAGACAATGAGGCACCATTGAGTCAGATGTGGGAGGTGTGAGCCTTTATTTGATGCTCTCTGTGACCCCATTAGCAATTAGTAGAGAAGTGTGGAGGGGTCTCTTAGAAAAGACAAACTGAAAGCATAAGGGCCAAACTGTACAAGAGACCCTGGGAAATCGGAAGACAGTGCTTAAATGGGAAAGGGAGCAAAGGATGGGGAGGAGAAAAAGGAAGGGAAAAGAAAAAAAGAGAATAGAGGGAAGAAAGGGAAACAAAGCTTTTGTAAATGAGGAGGAGAAGGGCTAAAGAGAGGGGAGGGCATTGGGGAAGAAAGAGGAATCAAGTTATGTCAGGTACAGGTACAAACTTCTGATGAATGCGATCATTGTGGATATCTAAGATGCACCAATAAAACCAATAAAAATAAAAATAAAAAAAGAAAGGCCATCTACACTGTAGTCTGTGTTTCAGGTGCATTAGTATCTGATGACATTTAAAGCTATGGCAGTGATCTAACCACGTAGGGAGAGAACACACAGAAAGAAAGAAAGAGAAAATAAGGCCACAACCAGTCCTACAAGCCACCAACATTTAGAGGTGGGTTGCAGGAGGCAAGATTCCCAGAGCCAAGTGAGAAGAGAGGAGGAGCCGTGGCATGTGGTGTGTCAGGGGCTGAGAACAGGCTGGATTTAGAAGGAGGCGCAATTATTTGGCACCGATGCTCTTCAAAGATACTATAAGATTAAAAAAAAATTATCCTTGGCTATGGCAATGGGCAGGTGGGTTGCTGTGAATGGTAGAGACCATCCCAGGTCGGAGCAACTGAAGACTGAATGGGAGGGAGGGAGGGAGGGAGAGAGGGAGGGAGGAGCGACCACACGTGTAGAGCTCTATTTTCTGGGCATGATACTTTCTCATTCCTTTGCACTTCGATGAGGCTACATGACTAGTTTTAGCCAAGGATATGTGAACAAAATGTGTCATTTCTGGCTGAGCCAGGCTGCTTTCCTTCTTCCTCCTCCTGCTGATGCAGCAGCTACACGAGGAGGGAGCTTCCATTAGCCAAGATCCCTCGTGGGTGTCGAGTGGAGCCTCCTTCCCCGAAATTGACAGGTGTCTAGAACTTTCCTCACATCTACGCATCTTGCCTGCATCTCTGTGCCTTTCGTGACGCAGAAGCAGCTGGAAAGCAGATCGAGTGACCTTCGTGGTATTTCTCTGCGTCTTCCTCCGAGTCTACCAGAAGTGAGAGTAGGAAGAGACGAACAAGATAATTGCCACTCTTCTTCTCTTTTTATAGTTCCGTGTTGATGCTGCTGTGTCTCTTCCCAGCTTTCTTCATCCATCAGCAGCCAGGCATCTCTCAAATCAAATCCCTTGCAAGTTCTCCTAGTTGCAGATCCCTGCCACAGTGCGAGGGCTGCGAGCTCTCCATCAAAGGGATCGTCATCCATCAGTCTGCTGAGAGGCCGTTATTAACAATGGGTGGGAAAATATCTACCCGGCTGCTTTGTCATTGTTATTGCCCTTAACTATTCCTTAAAGAAGAAACATAGTCAATATGCTTAATCTATGGTTTTCTCTAAACATTTTGGTAACAATTCATTTTAAGTAGTTGGCAATATCTAAGGACTGGCTACAGTAAATCTACAGTTTAGGACAGCCAGGTCTCCAATCCAAAGAAGAGCTAAAAAGAAATGCACATATTCTCTTTTTGTTTTGTTGTCAATGTGCAGCAGAGCTGCATTTGGGGAGGTTTTCCTCTGCACCATCTCCTCCAGATTGCATGAGACTGGCACTTACTTGGTCGCTCAGCGGAACAGTGGTTGTTTGCCCTCTGAACCCAGTTCTCTGGACTATTGGCAGCCAGCACCTATGTGCTTCTGGGACTATTGCTGAACCAGCAAATCTCCTTTATTCTGTATACTTTTGAGCACTCAACTTCAGCCAGAGTCTACTCGATGCACCAGTTGTTCTTGGAGACAGCCTCAAGTCTGCAGCAATCCTCAAGGTTACTGGCCCAGTAGCCCTGCTCTACCCCGATCCCTGGCAGAGGACCAGTCTGCAGGGTGAAGTCAGTGCTGGGGATAGCAGGACAGGTATGCAGCGGGTTAACTGTTATTCTTCTAGGCTATAAAGTATAACTTTTCTTAACAAGTCTTTTGTTTCAATGCAGAGAACAGAAGCAAGCTTTAGCCTGGCTTTAGTTATCACACATTTTGGCCTTTGTGGACACTGTTGGTCATTAGCAATTCAAGGAGTGACTTTATAGTTCAGGTATGCCTTGCCAAGCCATTCTTTTTAATTTATCAAAGATTGGAATGATCCTTGCGTGCATCTTTGAGTGACTTCTTGAACAATATTGTGGTATAATAAAATATGTCTTGCACCTCTTCTGAATAGTGCTGTGAGGATGGTGACCTTCCAGGACAAGCTTCCTGAATGAGGGGTTCTCTTTCAATTAGAAAATCCAGGGAGTCTGACATCCTCCTCCTCCTCTAATGTTGCAACCTGGGAAGCCACATACTTGTTTTCTGTCCTTTAAGGTGCTTTTACTTTTGATCCATATGACCACCCCATAAAGTAGGTGCAGTAAGGTAGGAATTGTAGGTCTTTGGTTGAAGAGAAAAATTAAAGCCTGGAGTTAAGTCTTTGCCCAAGGGCCATACTCAATAAGTGCCAGAGAATTCTGCAAGAAGGATCTCTTGGAAATTCCCTCTCCACGGCATAGGTAAATCAGGTCAAACCTAATGTCAGGCAAACAGGGAGATGGTCTCATAGCAGACTGTGTCAGAAAGCAACCCCCCTCTCAGCCCCTTTGGATTACCCTTCTGAGTTCTGCATGCTTACCCAATACCAGTAGGCATGTTGTTTCAAATGGAAGCACCCACAGACTTCGGAGAATCCTTGTGTCTTTTGGAAGCTTGTCAGCTGTATGTCATGGTGGTTTCCTCAGGCTTGTAACCAAGGAAGGTCTGGCTAACTGCAGCCCTTTGCCTCATGGCAGCACAGACTATGAAGTGTATGAGATGTTGCCGAGCTCCCCATGCTGTCAAAACAAGTCTGGGAGTCCACCCGAAATGGCACTGGCTTGGACGTCCTCACTTCATCCTCATCTCCCCACTGTTTTCTTCTGAGCATGAACTGCTACTGCCAATTCAGTTTCTAGAAGTAGCTGAGCTAATTTCAGCCTCGTACTAGCTCTGGATGCTAGGTTGCAACCACATGGGACCTTAGGCACACTCTTGGATGACCTACAATACTATTTCCAATTGATTTTAAAATGTGGCTATTTGCTCTTAGAATGCCAGGGTGCCTGGGATCTGTGTACATCACAAATATATTTTCTCCCCATAGTCCCAGTTTCCAGTTTAAGACCACAAGCTTCCCTTTCGAGTTTTTCTGAATAATGTAGATTTCTTCAGAAGTCAGGCAAAGACCACCATGGCATGAGAAAGCCAATGCAATATTTTCTGGCTCTACAGTCCTGCTGGTCACTCTGAGAAGCAGAACAAAGCCTCAGCGTGTGAGACCAGCTCCTACAGCACAACGCTGATTGGGTAGCAAGCAAGCTAGTGTTCTCCATAACCCTCAGCTCACACTCCAACCATCGTCCGGCTTATGGGATGCACCAACCTGGCTTATTTGACCTCCACTTCCTGATGACTTTGGTCAGTGGACAGCACTGGCAGCACAGAAGAGAGAGATGGCTGAGTTCATGCCCCAGCTTCCTTCCTGGAAGGCTGAATGTGGCAAGAGTTGGTTCCTTTATGAAAATCCCAGCTCCCTCTGGTAGTCCATTTTGTGGGGACACGTCCTTTGCCCTTGCCCCTTCAGGCTTAGGCAAGAGTGATTCCCACAGCCACTGGCCTTGAGTCCCTTGCTGAGCTTCTTTAGCCCTCCCCATCTCATGAGAACAGTCTCTTCACGAATCTCTCCTGGAGGACTCTGTGCCTTGTTTTCTCCTGAGGCTCCTGATTAATTGACCAGGTGACATCTATGTGTCATTTGTGGGCTAGGTAAAAACCACATAAGGTTATATCCATTCCAGATGGCATTCCCTTCTCCTTGCCTGCATAGCCTCTTCTGTCCCAATTATCTTTCTATTCATACCTCTTCTTTTCACTCAAACTGGGGTTTTATCATCCTTTTCCATAAAAGTTCACAATCTCTTGGTCAGAGTTCACTAAGCCCACCTTCTGGCCTGCTCAGGGTTGCTTGGCAGCTCAAGGCATTGGTACAAGCTCAGGGCTGGTGAAGTACTCCATGCCCTCTGGTGTCCCACTGTCTGGCCTCGGTCTGGCTTGACTTGATGTGGTAGCTATATGCCAAATGGATCCAAATCACAAACCAGAAGGTCCTGTGTTCCTCAGACTTACAGGGAAGTGGTTGCCTTGAACTTCAGATGAGCAGATTCAAGTCACTATTTGCCATAACTAGAGATGTTGGGTGTCTTTTTAGCTTTCCTGAGAAATTTTAGAAGAACGGCAGTCCTGAATATTCATCTTTGCTGAGGTCTTGCCACCTGCTCTTTTCCTCATGGCTACTGCCTTCTCTCCACCTTACATCAACCAAATGTTCTTTATTCCTCAAAGCACTGCTACCAAGAGCCTGAGATATTTCACACTGATTGTGAAGGACACTAGACAGTTAATATCAGCATATAGCAGAGTTGGCAATCTTGCAACGGGCATTTCTCTCCCACTCTTGCAGTTCTCTTACTGTTTCCTCCACAGGGAATACCTGCCTCACTGTCTTTTTTTTTTTTTCAAGGTTCAATCCCTTCAGCTGCAGCCATCCTTCATGCCCCATGCTTAGTTGCTTCTCTTCTTCTCATCTGAAGGTCTCTTCAAACAAATAACACAAAAATTCCAGTGGAATAGCAGAGCTTACCTCTTTCTCTTTCCTACTGTGCCCTAAGCCTGTATTTTCACAAACACACACATCCACAAGAAGATCCTCTGATATTTTTCTAAACAAAAAGGCCACCTATCCCTAAGAGGAAGTTTCCTCTTGCAAGATCTGTAGCCAGTGAAGAAAATTTTTATTTTATTTTTTTATTTGAAATGATTGACTTTATTTATTTTTTCCATAATTTTATTGAGAAAAAAATATCAATGAGACAGTTTCAAACCAAATTGGTAGGACAGTTTCAATAATTAACATACATTGCATACATTGTTCCTAGTGGTTAATTGCTGTACAAGATGAGGACTTGATATTCTATTTACAAACACCATTAGAACAAATCACTCTACTCATTAAGAGAATGTAATTATATATCTATCCTAACCACTTTGAATACACAGATACAAAATGGACATTCATCTGTATCCCCTTTTTTTGTTAAGTTCCGTTATTTGAATATTATAGGTG
>NW_004524659.1:2097314-2144369 GCF_000260255.1 Octodon degus | reverse complement strand
ATATTTACACATGTGTGTCTGGTTTATTTCACTGATGAGTATATCTTCAAGTGGCATCCACTTCAACATAAAGGCTTTGAGTTTATCATTCTTAATAGCTGGATAATACTCCATTGTGTAAAAATACCACATCTTTTTCAACCATTCGTCAGGTGATGGGCATCTTGGTTGTTTTGGACAATTTTTATTTTAAATATTTCACTTGCTGTAATCACCATACTCCCACTTGTGCTGCCGTGGAGGGCACTGATGGCCAGGTATCTGTTCCACACTTTCCTAGAAGTTGGTGCAGCTGCAATGTTTTTTCTCTATTCCTCTGCCCTCTCCTAGTGCTCAGCACACTACATATACTATTGCAGATGGCTCTCTGGCTCTGTGTCACATCCCCCAGGCATTCATCAGTGTCTCCTGCACAGTGCCATACATGTCACTAGGGCCCATCTCAGCACGCATCTTGGAGTCTCTGCTTTAGTGACTCAGTTTTCTCTGAGTTCTGAGAGTCTGATCAGCTGCACATATGCTTTGCCTGGAAGCGTGAGAGGGCTAAAATACTCGGGCAACTGTGTGAGAAACAAGCACCTCATCCTTCAGGGAAGCAGTGCTGGTTACATCACACCTAGTTATACAGAAAATTCCAGGAAGTTTGGGCGAGAAGATAGTGCTGTCAATGCCTAAAGAGATGCCCAGCTCAACACTATACCATTCTATATGCTTTCTTTTGCTCCTTCATTCCTGTTCCCTGAGGTCATCTCCCAAAGCAGCTACCTGTCCCCAAGTCACTGTCTCAGGGACTGCTTGAAGGGGGCCAAAGTAAGACAGGTACTAGGTGGCTCTGAGTTTACTTGTTTTTAGTAATACTTAAGCTGGGGTCTGCTGACTTCCCATTGGTCTGGAGCCGTTTTGCAGATTTTTGAAAATTTTCCTGCCTTTTTAACTTTTGTTTCTGCAAGGACAAGTGCTGAGTGTGATGGATCTGCCCATATATCTCCTTTCTCATCTGGAGCATGATGTTAGACATCTCAACCCTGGAAGCTTGATTCATCTGGGGAAAGTCTTTTACTGGCCCCCAAAGCTATAAAGTTCTCCTGGAGTGACAAGGAGCAAATGACTTCAGTGTCACATTACTGCCCCCAAACTCAAATAGACCCAGGGTCTGAGGTGTCTCATCTTTCCCAACAGAGGAGTTAGGAGATGCATTACTCATTGGTATGGCCCAGTGTTTGCTTGGTTAGGAGCTGCAGAGAAAAGTCAATGTTTTGACAAGAAACCAAAGCTCAGAGTCAGAATGACTGTGAAACTCTGCAAATGGGTGCCCAAAGAATTCCGCAACACAGCATTTGACACTTAATTTCTCCCAGAATGAGCTGCCTGCCTTAACCACAGACCTCTTGGACTCATAAATTCTACCAGGGAAGTGGCTCTGTATTTGTGCATCCTGATACCTTGAAAACAGTGAAACTCCTCTTGGTTCAGTCTCCAGAGATTAACATGGCAATCAGATTCCCTGCTGGGGTCCTCATATTTGGGAAACTTCCCTTCATTTTCCCCTAGCTCTCTAAAAGCAGCAAGGGCCAGGAGGTCTGTGGGTTCTCTAAGTCTGGCACCAAGTTGAAGCAAGACCTTGAGTTTCCTTAGCAAATATTGTATGGAATCAGCCACTACTTTTATTCTGTCTATCAAACCTAATTGCCATACCTAGTCCTGATAAGTAGACCTAGTTCCTAGATCTAATGTACAGTTGAGAAAAATGAAGTTCAGTTGAGAAAAATGAGTGTTTTGTCAAATTCAGCTAGAACATGGTGAATTTGAAAGGCAGTCTCAGGTCTTTGAGCTCACATTTATCCAGTGTTTTCTCCAGCAGAACATATTCCCTTGGAGGAGTTGATGCTTCCACTGTGATGAAAGAGATTAGGTAGTAGGGAGTTCCACTTGCGTGTTAAGTACAGTCTAGGGGTAGAAATACCAGTACCCACCCAGATGATACGCTCTGCTGGGGAACAGGTTCCTGCCTATTTGGAACTAACTAAACTGCATGAGGCAGTCAGCCCTTTTGCCTTTGCTTGGGCTGTCTGGCAGCCTTCCAATCCCCACATGATTTCCTAGCTGTCCCCAGAGCAGATAGGGTTGTCTTGCTCATTAGGCAACAATGTTCTGGTTTCAATTAACCTTTAGACTTGACTCTTGGAGAGCTAAACATCTGGAACTTAGCCCCCATAGCTGAAGGATTTCACTTGGCATGAAGACTGCTGAGGTGAAGACCAGGATTTGGTCCAGTGACCACAGAAAGAATAGACTCCTTTTTCCTATCTTTCAGGTCTTGCCTGGGCAGCCTATTGCCCCACTCATGTCTCTGTGGAAGTAGTCACCTAGGCAACAAAAGGTGTGGATTCCATTTCTTGTAAAATACACCTCAAATCAGCTTTTTTCTTCTCCCCAGTAAAGCTAGTATTTCCTGATGTGGAACTCAAAGGAGAGATACATACAGGCCCGTGCAAAGCCTCCTTTCTCAGGTCCATGACTGCCATTCAGAAGCAAATCCCTGACTGGAGGCTGTGTTGTACAAATCCCACCAGGATCAATGTTTTCCTACCATGACATCTTGAACATACAAGGGGTCATTAAAATATACATTGAATATACATGGAATATTCACATTTTTAAGAATGTATGACAGTGGGAGACACATCACCATTAAGCCCCCTCAAATAGCCCCTTCCTTCAAACACACTCATCCCTTCATTCTTGCTGCTTTTTCAAGCAGTTCTGGGAGTTCTATTTCATGCCCATATTAGATGAGATCTAACGTACCACGAATGCTTCTGTCAAATGCCATTCAATGGTAAAGTAGCCTCACAAAAACATTACAATGTGTTCTCATCCAGCTTTTCCAATGGATCTGGCACTATGCAACTTCTGACTCTTCCCAGAGTCAAAACGGCCACGAAAGGTCGCTTCCTAGAATTGATTCAGAACATCAAGGCAGCCATGACGGTGCATGGAAGGACACTCACCAGAAGGGTGGCAAGGATGATGGGATGAGAGTGCTCCAAGTGTGTGTGTGTGGGGGGGGGGCATATTTTGAGGGAGATAGATGGTATGTCTTCTACAGTCTTAAAAGATTAAACATTCACTGTATTTCTGATCATACCACATACCCAATAACAGATGCATTTGTCAAGTTGTCCCACAATCAAGGCAATGCAAGCCCCGCGCCAGCACTTCCAAGCCTGTCTCTGGTACGTTCCATTACCCTGTGGCTACACTGACTTCTGTCTCCTTGCCCTATCCAGCATGTTGCCGAGCTCCTACGAGACTTTGCATTTGTTTCTTCCATGCCTTCCTTGGTTCTCAGGCCCACGCCTCCTCCTCAGCACTCTGGCTTCTCCTTCCTCAAAGTGGTCCTTCTGCCCACTGTTCCCTGCCTAAAATCTCCCTTCCTTTCCAATTCTATCCCACGCCTGTGTTCCTTCCTTCCAGCCCTACGCAGGCTGAAGTTGTCTTGTTTATTTGTTTGCTTGTCTGTTTGTTGTACCTTATTAGGATGCAGACACTTGTATTCAGGGTATGTCTGCATCCCGTGCATCCCCAGAACAGTGCCCTGCCCCACAGGACGTTTGTTACATGCATGAATTCCTAACAAGAAAAATGGTTGCAGCTTCCAGAAAATCCATCTGGAATTCACAGCAAGTTGATAATGGCTTTAAATGATCACTTCTCTATTATCTTACAGCTGGCATCTCCCTCCTCGGCAAGCCCCTCCTGTTCTTGTGATGTTTCCTCTCTTCACCCTGCCTCTTTCTCCTCCCTCTCCTTTCCCTTCCTCATCCGTCCCTCTTTCTTCTGTCCTTCTCTTCCTGCCTGCTTTCCGGGAAGCCGCTCACCAGGTAGGCAGACTGGGAAAACAATCTGCTCTGGTTTCCCCACAACCGTCACCCTGGTGATGAAGGAAAGTCTCTCCATCGCACTGGGGATGGCCCAACAGTGACAGAGTCTGCTCCCTGGAGGATCCCTGGGACAGCGTTGGGCACTGGACCATGCATCCAGCACTTGCACTTCTGAGATACTCCCCGAGTGTGCTGGTCACGGGTGAGCTAACCTGGATGCTAGACAGGCAGTTAAACTCATGGGGGGCACCAAGCAAGACCCACAAACTCCTCACAGATTGAGCCCCTCTCTCTCTCAAATAGTTCAAGTTTGATTTATTTTTGAATGTTTAGTACTTTTCTGATTCTTACAAGAGGCTTCAGTAGAAAGTGAAAATGCTGCATCCCAAATCTTTCTGAATGATAGTATTCCACAGAGACCAGTTAAACTCATGGGGGGCACCAAGCAAGACCCACAAACTCCTCACAGATTGAGCCCCCCTCTCTCTCAAATAGTTCAAGTTTGATTTATTTTTGAATATTTAGTACTTTTCTGATTCTTACAAGAGGCTTCAGTAGAAAGTGAAAATGCTGCATTCCAAATCTTTCTGAATGATAGTATTCCACAGAGACCAGTACTTGAAAACAGAAAGTGACTATGCATTGGTATCAATCTTACATCCCATCACCTTGGTTGGAGCTGCTGAGTGCTGGTAGTGGGTGCTGGGAGGCAATCTGAGGATGGTGGTCAGGTATTAGACCTGGACAGGCACTAACCCAGAGGTGCGTGGCCTCTTCCACTTAGTGCCAGAGTGGATCTCTCCTGGTGAGCTTCGCTGGGTGGATGGCGCTGCGTTGTGGCAAAGAGAAATGCGATTTTAATGATTCCAAGCACAGGCTTTCTCCCTTCAGCATGTTAGATTTGTAGATGGACATTTTTTCCCCCTTGGGTTGATTCCAGATGCTTTATTACTTGTGCATTTCTAAGCTGCAGAATGGTATATGGAGACTTGTCTTTTGTTAGGAGCATGTATGATACAGGTAAGTGGTGAAGCGCTGTCATACGGGGTCCTAACGAATGAGTCTATGTGGAATGAATTATTGGAAAGGGGGGCTAGGTCTAGCAAGTTTACAATAGATAGAATCAGAGCTCTATTTTTCTTGGAAACTCTCAACTGAAACACCACCCACCACCCCCAGTACACACCTGTATGTGCATGTGTAGGGCAGATGCATGCACACACTAACCACACACATACACACACACACACACACACACACACACACATTTGATTGTTATTAAGGTAATCAGATGCACTCATTTTTTTTTTTTAACAAACGTAATTTCCTTTCTACCTTAGACCTATCAAAAGACCTGCCTCTCTTAGAAAAAAATTGCCAATTAAAATTCAAGACATCTAGCGAAATATCAATTTCAACTCTAATTACCTTATACCTAAGGTAATTAATATGGGTTATTAATTACCTTAGGTATAAGCCTAAGATTGCAGTTGCTGTCATATCAACCCTTTTTTAGAGAGAATGTGTTTACTTAGTTAAATCTATGTTGAACTTTTTGAGGGTTTGCCCAACTGTTTTGCATAGTGGCTGTACTATCTTATATTCCTACTAGTGATGTAGTAGCTTAGAACAAGTGTGTAGTAATTCTTAGAACAAGTGTGTCCATGCAAAATTTGAGGAATACTGATATAAAATATCATTTGTCTGAAATTCAAATTTTAATTGGTACTGTGTTTTTACTTGCATAATCTGGCAACCCTAGTTCCAAGGAAATACTGCATAATTGTGTATAGATCCTAACCTCTCTGAGGCATCTGAAAAGCTCATTGGCATTTACTGTCTCTAAATCTCGCAAAAAACAAATATACTTATTCTAAAATGTTAGTTATTTAGCTAAAGATATTTAGGCATGCGCAGTGGTGCTGCCTGTAATCCCAGCACTCTGCAAGGGTAAGGCAGCCAGATTTTAAGTTTGAACCCAGTATGAGCAACACAGTGACTTATCAAGAGCCTGTCTCAACATTTTTAAAAAGGAAGAAAAACTGGGTTGGGGGGATGTAGCTCAGTGTGAAGTCTCTCAATTCAATCCTTAATACTAAGAAAATTTTTTACTGGGCATTTATAGTTTGTCTGGCAAATCTACCCAAGACCCCCATATGAGAAATACTTTAAGGAGTGAGCTTGGAAAAATGCTGAATTTTAAAGTGATTATAAGTCAGGCAAGTGTAATAAGAGCTCCTAAAGGAGGTGCAATGTGGAAAAGCAAAATGAAAGGGAGGGCAGGGGCAGGGAGGAGAGGGGAGGGGAGCAGAGGGAAGGGAAGGAAGGGGAGGGAGGGGAGAGGAGAGAAGGGGAGGGACAGGAGGGGAGAGGAGGGGAGGGGCAGGAGGGAAGGGGACTGGAGGGAAGAGAAGGGAGGGGCGGGAGGGGAGAGGAGAGGAGGGGAGGGGTGGCAGGGAGGGGAAGGAAAAGCTAGAGGGAGGTGGTGAGCAGAAGTGCTGTGGGATTGGCGGCACTGTCCTGGGCCTGCTCTGCCTTCTGGAGGGAGGTGGTTGGGGGAGTGCTTCTCAGCCAGGGAGTGGAACTCTGAGCGACCCACCGGAGGCCCGCCTCCTGGCCACCTTCTCCTGCAACGCTCATCTGTGTTGGGTGCAGGCAAGGCGCACCAGGCTCCAGATGTGCAAGGCCTCTGGAATCAAAATTTCCTTCTGGAAGTCAAATTAGCAGAAGCGTTGTTTCTTTCTGCCAGTCCCTGCTTTTCTTCCTGCTCTCCCTGTTCCTCCTCCTCTACTTCTCCTGTTCTCTCTTGTTTTTACAAGTAATTATTTCTTAAATAGCAGATTTAATGAGCCACAACTCATGTGCTACAAAAGTCACTCTTGGAAAGGGTGTACTTTACCGGGTTTTGGGATAATCACAGGTTGAGTCATGATTATCACTAACTCCGTAGCATTTAATCACCTCAAAAGAAACCTCATATCCATTAGGAATCATTCTCATCTCCGCCTTCTACTAGCCCCTGGTGACTGCTAACCTACTTTCTGTCTCCACAGATTTGTCTATTCTGGACATTTCATGTGAATGGAATCCAACCATGTATGACCTTTTGTGTTTCCCTTTCGTTTACCATCATGTGTTCAGAGTTCAGCCATGGTATAGCATATCTGTACTTTATTTAAGATTGACTCCATTCTACAGATATATTGTGTTTTGCTTATCCATTCATCACTTGATAAGCATTTGAGATGTTCCCACTTTCTGGCACTTCGGAATAAAACTGGTATGAACATTCATAGAGAGTATTTTGTGTGGATATGGGTTATTAATTACCTTAGGTATAAGCCTAAGATTGCAGTTGCTGTCATATCAACCCTTTTTTAGAGAGAATGTGTTTACTTAGTTAAATCTATGTTGAACTTTTTGAGGGTTTGCCCAACTGTTTTGCATAGTGGCTGTACTATCTTATATTCCTACTAGTGATGTAGTAGCTTTTTAATTTCTTCATATAGCCATGGACACTGTTGCCATTGTTTTTTTTAAAAATTTCAGTCATATTTTAGCCTGTGAAGTGAAATCTCATTATGTTTTTGAGTCCTATTTTCTTGATGAAATCACCTTTTTTATATGGTTGTTATGGCCTCTTAAAATCTTCTTTGGAGACATGTTTATTCAAATCTTGTGTCCACTTTCCAATTGGATGCTTTTTGATTGTTGAATTGTAAGAGTTCTTTATATGTTGTAGACAAAGGTCCCTTTTCAGGTATATACTCTGCAAATAAATTTTTCCATTCCACGGCTTGTCTTTTCATTTTTATGGATGACATTTTGAAAGTAATTTTTTAATGTAAAACTTTTACATTCTTAAGTCTCTAATGTCTGGTTATTTCACTTCATTATTTGGAAGCTAGCTTACTCCAAAATCTACTTGGAACATATTTTTCTGAAATTAAGTGGTATAAAAATACTCATGTTGAGGACTGGCCAAACAGCTCAGCAGATCAAAGCACCTGCAAGCAGGCGCAGGGGCCAGGGGTTTGATCCCGGGGTCAGCTGTACTGCCCCCCCCCACCCCCCGGGATGTGCTGAGACAGCAATTGAGACTGGTTGTGGTGGTGTGCACCTATAATCTCAGCACTTGGTAGGCTGTAAACAGGGTAATCACTACAAGTCTGATCTAGTAATGAGACCCTGCACATCCAGTAGATCCTTCCCTAAAAATAAAAACAAAACAAAACAAAAAACCCCTCATGTTTAACATCATAATTTTGTGTTTCTCATATTAAAAACAAATGCCAGGAAGATTCTTAATTCAAATAGTAAAGAAAGCTTTACAAAATTTAACAATTTATGAGGGAACCCAAAAGGTGCTGTTAGTTGTCCCTCCTGGGGAAGGAGATGGAATGGGATTTATGCTCTTGAAAGCAGTCAGAAATGCTAATTTGATGATCAATTTTGTAGTAAAAATCCTTACTGTTCCTGTCTCAGAAGATGAAGGGAAAAATCTATATTTTTCATTATTTGTTCATTTTCAAGATGAATACATTGTTTTGTTGATTGATGTATAGAAATCCATGTACATGTGAATGTGAATTAATTTCCCATCCCACCCTCAGAGATGTTTTGGATTAATGTATAAGCTGCAGTTCTTAGAGGAGAGGATTCTCCTTGTCCCTTGGCACTAGGCTGTAAACTCTGACTGAAAGGGAGGTACAACTTGCCAACTGTTCGACTTCTTCTTTTTTTAAAGGTGATGGATGATAGTTAGTGATTTTTAAAAGCTAATCTCATTGGCTTCTAACAGAAGAAAACAAATCTCTGGGAAAACGGGTTGGGCGCCACACCTCATAGCCACATGTGGGGTCTTCTTTGGGGAAAGTAAGAGGAAAAATAGGACCAGCTCAAGTCAGAGTAGGGCTGAAAGGCTCCCCTGTCTGGGGACCAGCAGTTAAGATATTCTTGCTTCATTGGTTCTTTACTCTCCTCACAGGTGTACAGTGGACCTTCGAGTGCAGACCAACCTAACATATGAATAACTTGGGTTATGACCAGAATTTCAGGTTTATGTTAAAAACCAAAGACTTGAGTCACAACCCAAACACAGGCTGCTTGGGTGGTTGTAAGCAAAGACTCATGATACCAGCAAAACACATGTAAGCATCAGTCTAGCCTAGATATGTCAGGGGCAGTGATTTTTGTCAGTTCTTTATATAATTGCTAGGATCACTGCTATCAAAATGACCACCCCCCTTCAAGCTAGAAAAGAAATTAAAGAAAGAAGGGAAAGTAAGTAAAGCAATCTCAATGGAAAAGAATGTTGTAAAGAACAGACAGAAGGGCTGGCCATATAGCTCAGTGGATTAAAGACCTTGCAAGCAGACACAGATGCAGGGGCCTGGGGTTCGATCTTGGGGTCTGCAGTGCCGGCCCTGCCCCTGGGGCACACTAAGGCAGTGATTGAGACTGAGCGTGGTGGCGCATGCCCATAATCCAAGCTATTGGGAGGCTGTAAACAGGAGGATCACTATGAGTCCAATCTAGTAATGAGATCTTGAACACCCTGTAGACCCTTCCCTAAAAATGCAGAAAGAAAAAGGAAAAAAAAAGGAGAGACAGAAGTAGACAACTTTAGATCAGTTTTTAATTCTGAAAAGTTGAAAACTACTAATCCAGACACTGGTTCCAATGGCTACAGACTCTTCCAATGAGAAGAGGACACCAGAGAGCCTGATGTTCTTATGGAAAGGGACTCTCCTTCCAAACAATAACTTCCCTCACTTTCATGCTCCCTTTCTGCAGGCCAATGATGGCAACCTGAATGGTGAGCACTGTATGAAATTGTTGTTTCTGGTCAAGTAGACACATTTTATAACTTTTTGGTGAACATACTAGGAAAATTATTGGTATTTTTGGTAAATGATGCACATTATAAAACAGTTTTTATTATTATAAAAAGGTTAGTTAAGAGGTGCTTTGGTAGGTTTGGAATGCATTAGGGATGTTTCTGTTATTTTTTATGGGAAAAATAGTCTTGACCTATAACCAACTTGAGTTACAACTAGTCCTCAAAAGTGAATTGAGTTCATACTTCAAGGTACACTTTTCCCACCTTTGATGTTAGAGATTCTGCTATTAAATAATGGTATGATTTTGAACAAATATCTTCCCTTCTTTACTATCTAGGCAACATCATCTCTTTTTTCTTAATTATCCTTCAAGTTGCATAGCAGGCTTTGCAGAAGAATTGAGATATCTAGGCTGGGTCAGAATGGTGGTTCTTCAAAAGGTGTAGGAGGAAGATCTTGTGTGGAGATTCTAATGGCTGCCTATAGGTTGACCCCGCCATCCCCAGTGAGCCCTAGCTGTGTGATAGATCTGGTCTCATGGAAACCAGAGGTGTGGTAGGACCACATGGAGCCTGGACGATAATGTGTCTGGCTTGTGGCTGGATTCCTGGGAGTACTCTGTGTGAAAGAGAATCTGACTCTGGGTACTTGGGCAGAAAGAGGACCCATGGGAAGGCCATAGAAGACCACGGAAGAATATGAGAATGTGGAGGATGGGTAGTGCCAGGGAGCTTAAATGTTAAGTATGGATGCTCTGGAGAGTGGCACAGGCACTGATGTGGGCAAGTAGATTCCCAAGATAATCTTTGGGAATACCTTTGTTGCTCAAGTTTCAAAGTGCAGAAAGTGTGGCAGTCAGCCATTAGCACTGTTGAACACATTGGCCTTTTCTGTCTTATTTCGTGGTTGCAATACTTCTTGACCCTTTGTGATCCCCTGGGTGTGTGTGTGTGTGTTCTGGCCAATGAATGCAGAGGAGAAATGATATGTGGCAGGTGGAGGCAAGAGCATCCAGGAATTTCTTTGGGTATTTTGGGGTGAATTCATTGAAATCCACAATGCACCAACATTGATCAAAAGACTGTCATTAGCCAACCCAGCCTTTTAACTTGGAACCCACATGTGGTGTGAGAAAGAGATAAATGGTTAAATTAAGCTCTTGATAATTCAGGTTTGCTTTTGAGATTACAATATTATCAAATCAGGCTGGTTCGAGAGGCTACCCATTGCTGGTTAGGGTCCTATGCTCACTCATTGGTGAGGGAAGGACACCTATTGTCCATTAAGCTCTCTCCAATGGGGGGTATTGAATTACCTCATACAACATGGATAAACTATTAAGGAAAGAATGTATGCTGAACAATTAAAAGCTAGCTGTTCACGTTAGTGGCCATAGGAGCCACCTGGGTACTAAGCTCATGACCTTGAACTTGACCTTGGGAATGTCTGATGTGTGCAAACAGATGAGCTTCTCTAATCACTCATTTCCCACAAGAATGGCCACATGACCCTCAACTGTATAACACCCTCCCCACTGAACCAGCTTCTGAAGTCCAGTCTTTCTGAAAAGGCTCAATTTGCCTCAAGGGATGCTTAGAGAGACTCATTTGTCACCTACTGTATTTAATTTAGTTTAAAACCCACAAGATTTTCCCTGAAAAAAGTTCAAATTTCACAGATTATATTAAATATTAAAATGTACTTTATTGCATAACATTAACAGGCTGTATTAAAATACTCAATAAATCATGTTTTGTTTGTGCCATGGCTATAACATGAATAATACATTGAGAAAGTTTTATGCGTGTAATGGTATGAAAAAAAATCTTACGGTATTTCTAGACTTTGCTTCTCTCCGTTCTGGCAGGTTGGGGCATTGTGTCATCATCCAACACATTTAAGCCATCATTTGAATCACCATGCCACCTCCAACCAGACTTCTGGGTAATTAAAAAGAACAAGAATAAGTATATATAATAAATTCAGAAAGCTTGCTAATTATGTGCATATTGTACTATATTAATACTGCTAATAATTCAAAAGACAACTAGCATAAAAAAAAACCTACCATCTAATTTGCCATGCACTCCTGGACCCACATTTTATAACATCGCCACAGGGAGAGATATGGATTAAATCATTTTTCTTTCTTTAATCTGCAGGAGTCATTGGAGGGTATAAAAGGCAATAGGTTTCCACATTGTTTAGATGTCAAATGTCTGGGAATTCTGTGATGCCGTTTCTATGAATGGGGAGAGGCATGATCGATAGAGAAGATGGGATTAATTTATTAGACCAGAACAGAAAATTGGTGCTGGTTTAGACTCTTCGGGAGGGCTGCTGGTTAATGATATGACTGGATGAGTCAGTGTGTTCAAGGTTATTTGTTGTAACAGGGGATGTAAGAGCAAGCATCTGGAAACCAGCTGAAGGTTTACCTGCTGGGGAAAGGTTGAATACACTGAGAACAGCCAGGAACAGGGATCTTCTGTGACTATAGAGGAAAACAGGAGTGAGCACTGTAGGGACTATGTGGAGAATTCTTCTACTGTATTTTAAGAAAATATGAAAGGAGATGGCATGTGTCACTATTGAGGTGAAAGATGGAAGAAAGATTGTGTATTGCTTTTGTACATACATTAATTTAAAAATCTATAGGAGGATACAGAAAAAGCTAATAAACATGTTTATGTTTCCTAAAGGAATAAGACCCAGATGGACTATAGAAGAGATGAAGGATAATTCTTTATGGAATTTCCTATAGTTTTATGACTTTTATAATTTTATCTTACAATTTTTGAGTTTTCAATTAAGTGAACATAATACCTAGTCAAATAATTAAATCGATTCAGTATTAATTTACTCCTTCAAATGTTGAGCAAAAGGATGGGATTTTCAGAGAAGTAGTTTCTCTTCCATCCCTGAGGGAAAATTAGGGTTTATGGCTTCCAAAGGACACAAAGTGGCTGGGCCATGGAGAAGCACAATGCCTCTGGAGTGAGAGGTATTCACAAAGACCAAAAAGTGAATTTTTCAAAAGAAGATATGGAAGGGGGAGGGCATAGGTGAAAGAGACTGGCAAACTATTACACTGTTTTGAAGTAGCCATATCTAAAGATTAGGTTTGGAAAAGCCCAAATAAACATGTTTATGAATAGAACAAACCCTGAGGCACTGGCACCTTCAGATGCCTGTTAGGCCCTCATTAGTAAGAAATGGATTGAGGTAAACAAGAGTGTATGAGTTCCTCTCAAGGACTCGATTCTCAGCATCCTCTGCTGGTGGCACTCAGGGAACAGCAGGGCTAGGAGGTGCAGTTTTAGAGGATGCTAGAAGATGTGGCTTTCCATGTGGCTTCTCTTGAGTCCCATGTAAATGTGCTCACCAGTTATGTGTTGCTTCACAGGCTAACCTCAGCAGGAATGCGATTTGGTTGTCTCCAAACTGTGTAGCATACACATGGTGTGATAAAAATATAGTGAATATTTAATTGAAAGTGTGTGTTATAGTAAAAGACACATTGTCATGAATCAGCCTCCAAACATGCCCCCTCACTTCAAACACACCGTCCCATTGTTGTTGCCACTCTCTGAAGCATTTTCGGAAGTCCTCTTTCAGGGGGGTCTAATTGGGCTCTTGCAGCTGCCTGTGTGTCCTGAAGAGATTCACAATATTGATATTTCCTGGCCATTATGACTTTGGGGATGAGTCAGATGTTCCATGGTGCCCATCTGGTGAATAAAATGTGTGAAGGCCCATCACAACTTTTTTTTAAGCAGCCTCTATTTCCATAGGATGGCACTGGCAGTAGCATTCACATTATTTCTTAAATCACAACTCATAAAGACACTCATGAAAGAGGGCCCAACTACTTCAGAAAGTGGCAAGAATGATGGGATAAGTGAGTTGAAAATCAGGGTAAATATTTGGAAGGGGATTAATAGTAATATATCATTTATTGATTTTTTGGGGTGTGTGTGTGTGTGTATGTGTGTGTATGTGTGGTACTGGGGATTGAACTCAGGACCTTGTGCTTGCCAGGCAGGCACTTATTCTACTGAGCTATCTCCTCAGCCCTGGAAACTATTTTTAAATTTAAAATGTATTGCATTTTACAATCACTCTTTATGTACATAGGGACCTTATTTAGGCATGTATAGCAGTAAGAGTTGAAGAACAAAGAACTCACCTGTTACTCAAAAGGAGGCTGCTATGTGAGCTCTAGCATATCTACATCAGGAGAATTCAATGGAGCTAGAGAGATACTAGCAGGTAACAATGGTAAAAGAAGTTGAAAGACAGTAACTTGCGTATGACCACTTTCATATTTCTTTCGTAAAAAGAAATGTGCATGTGTCTTCTCAAATTTTAATTGCATATGCATACCCTCACATATGTGTTAAGTTTTCTAAAGGTGTTTTATGTACTTGCATCTTCTTCTAAAATAAAGTACGACTCTAACATGTTTCAACTTAGGCAATGGTATCTGTGGCCTATGTGATAACAGTGGAAAGGGAGTCATGAAGCTAAAGCAGTTGAGAATATCTACTGGCCTTGCTGCTATGGTGTTTGTGAGAGTGACAGAAAAAAAGCAATCAAAACTGACTTCTTGGTTTCTGGCTTGCCGGTAGCTGGTGGTACCATTTCCTGAGATGGGAAAGATTGGCTAGAACCAAATGAGATACCTCAGCAACCATATGAGCACATTGAGGATGATAAAATAGAAGCTACTTCCTCAGGTATAGAGCCTACAAAGGCGAGACAGTGTGCGAATGAACACCTGGCTCATGATGGGAACTCAGTAAATGTAGGTGGTCATGCCAGCCGCCGCAGCACGGTGCAGAAGAGGAGGAGTGGAGAGGTCTGCCTGGAGAGTGAGGAGGAGGCTGACAGAAGAGGGTCTGCATGGCAGCTGGGCTGTGTCTTACGAAGGGATAGGCATGCTCAGAGGTGGAGAGATCAGGCTGCAAGAGAGAAAAAGGATTCAAGGAGGCCAGCTGGGTGCCTATGGTGCTTTCCCATTGGACTACATGAGGCTGTACAGGATGAGAAGAGTAGCTAGCTAGAGAGTGTGCTCAGTGTGCAATTTCAAGCATGTATTTAATGCTGTACCTTTTAATTTTCTTTACATCAGCTGAGAACTGGACCCTGAAAGTTCCATGTGCTGGTTACTTTTCTCTCCTTGCTGATCCAAAATACCTGGTGCTCAGAATCAAGAAAGGAAAGCATTATTTAGCTCACAGTTTGTGGAAGTTTCAGTCCATACCTGGTTGGCTCCATGGCGTGGCAACAGCTCATGGTGGTGGAAAACAGCAAAAGCAGCGAGAGCAAAAGGAAGGAGCAGCAGCAAGGAGTAAGCCCTTTTCCCTCCCTTGCATGGCATGCAGGCTATTGCCCCAGGGTGGGTGTAGCACTCACACCCATAATCCTAGCATTGGACCATGAATCAATACAAAACTCTAGAAGTCCACCCCATGACTGCATGAGGCTTTGGGGGGACAGCTAGACATAAATCATAACATTCCACCGCCACCATCTTTCTGGTAGAAAAGCCATCTTCTGGTATTAATTCAGTTCTTCTCATCTTCCACTGATTCTTCAGTGAGTTATGCAAAAGTCCTGGGGTCTCACCTGGCATCAGGCCCTAGAGTTCACATCCCCAGCTTATGAGGCCCTTTTATTTCTCAAGGATCTCAGTGTCACCATTTAGAATAACAAAATAAAACAGGCAGGTGCAGGAGCTGCAGGCCCAGTCTTTCTCCCTGGTCACCTCCAGGGACTTCTTTCCAGCCTGAGAAAAGCTCTCTTTTTCTCCTCAAGGGGAAGGACAAATTAACAGGAGGCATTCTTCTGAGTGAGAAGCAGTAGGTCAAAGGCAGACACTCTGCTGTCAGATGGTGTGGGTGCTCCTGAAAGGTAGGGCAGGATGCATGTGGTCCCTAACTTCTTACGATAGCATGATGCGCACAGAAGTCCAGGGCAGGGGAGGGAGGTAGTGCTAAGGCGAGGCAGCATGCTCTCCCGTCTAGCCTTGCTACTCTACCTTTTAATAAAGATCAATAGGGTATTTTGCAAATGCAAATGAGGAAAGCAATCTGCTCCTCTAAGCTTAGGTGCCAGCTGCTTAGGGGCACTGCTCCCCAGCACTGGGAATACCAGCTGCCCAGGGAGCTGCATCACAACAAGAGTGGAGGCCTCCAGAGACACCAGTCTTACCTCATGTGTGACAGACAGCACTAGTGAACACGAGCATTCAGTATGTGTGACGCTATGAGCTGGTCCCTGTGTGGTGTGTTGCACACTCCACTTTTTTGAATCTTCACAATCACCCAAAGAGGGGTATTAGTATTGCTCTTGAGATACAAATGGAATGAAGACAGATCCAGTGCTTTGCCTCAGCTCTGACCCTGGACACTGCTCTCAGAGCCCCCCTTCCTGCTCTCTGCAGAACTCGTGCCACTGACGGAGCCCTTGCTCCACTGACCCCACCCATTGAGCCTGGGGTCCACTGGGTCTGCAAGAGTCTGTTCGTCCTTGGGCATGGTGTGCAGGTCAATAGCTGGTCTTGGGTCATTTTCTGAGTGGATGTTAAACCTCTAAGATGTTCCCTTCTCCCCTTCTTAGTCCCCTTTTTCTTTCCTCCTCTTCTGACCTTGTTCTTTCCTTCCCTCCCCCTCCTTCTCATCCTTCCCAAGGCCGGGCTAAGCAAATAGCAAGCACCCTCACTTTCTGCCTGCTTTCCATTTCTATCCCTCAGCCCTGAGTCAGAGTGGTTAAGAAAAAGGCTCCTTCCACCTCAGATCACCTTTGCATTGTTTCCCAATCACAGAAACTCTAGTCGGTGGCCTTCTTGTTCGACTTTCTGGTGAATCAGGGTGATGAGTGTTTCATTTTGGATGTCAATTTTGCTAAACAAGCAAACAACAAAGGGCTAGGCTAACTTGGCATTGCAGGGCATCCAGGGCCGCGAGGCATGGCATTTTAGTCATTTAGTAAGCAGCAGCCCTGTGGCCGTATTGATGCTGTTCGGAGGAATTGTTAGTGCTCCAGTTTTACATTTGGGCCATACAGAGGGGACTGAGTGGACAAGGCCACCGGCCATAACTGTGGAGCCTGGCTGCACGTGGTCCAAAGATGCAGCCATCTGCTTGGGAATGCGTCTTCTTTGTAAGACGGCACGCTCAGGGCGTTGCACCTGTGGTGGCCATTGTGATGTGGGCATCATTGCACAAACCGCCAGATTCCTCAACTGATCCTGTGTTGGCAGACTGTGCTTCTCTTTAGAGCAAACTGAAAGGTTTCCTGCATTTGGAGAGTGAAAAATGGCGGCCTGGACTTGCTGCTCACCTGTACAGGTTTGACTGGTCCTTTCCTCAGTCGTGATGAAAGAGGACAGACAAGGGTCATCCCTGCAGACTAAGGGTAGAGAGATGAAATCGGAAGAGGATTCATGCAGTGGGCACTGGAGAAGGAGGCCAGCAGCCACTGTGCTGTCCCTGATCAAGTGGCATTCGATCTGTGCTGCAAGGGTATTAACACATGCCTGGCTCCACCCTGACTCCAGCTAAGTTATGAACAAAACTCTGAGCCTGCAGTGGCTAAAGCAAAAGCATTAATATTTATAGAGGGATAGAAGTTAGAATACAGATGCTGAGGTGCATATATTTTGAGCCTTACAAGCCCTATCTGGTAATTGTGTTTTAAGAAGCTGCGTGAGCAAACGGAATGATCAAATAAATACTTTCAGAATGGATAAGGCCAGGAGATCATGTGGCCGTGACACATGGAAATAAACCTTTCTTCCTGTTTAGAATTGCGTGGCTTCTCAAAGAGCCTGACACCTCTCACATCACAGCTGGAAACACTTGGTAGATAGACGACGATGGTAAAAGAAGGGTAGTTGGCAGGGAGAATGAAGGGACTTGAGAGTATTGCTGGCTGATCGTGGCACCCAAATTGTGGCACATTATTGAGGAGAGTGAATTATCTGAGGAGTTCCATTGAACTGACAAGCCACAGCCCTGTGTATGGATGAGAGGCCCTTGCTGCAAAGGCTGCTGAGGCTCTGGTCTGTCTCCAGCCTGCGGCAGTGCTGCCCGAAGGCAGCTTTCACTGATGAAGCTATTCATTAATATGGGCTCATCAGTGTCCTGCAGACAGCTCTGGGCCATTTGTTTGCTTGTCAAGCTGGGTGTTGCTCTCTGCCAGGCTGCAAGAAGCTGACATTAATATTTTTATCAGCCTGACTTTGGGAGGTCAGATGGGATTATTACAGATGACATCTTCCTGATCTTAGCAAATAAAATTGATTAAAATGTGCTGAATCAGAAAGCCTGGCTGAACAGTTAGAAGCTACATCGTGGCCTGAGATCCTGCCCGACTGCCCTACATGGGTAGCAGTGCTTCAGATTGGAAGACTCCAGGGAGGTATAATTGGAGAACAGAGGAAGGCTCTTCCGGGAGTGCTACAGGGTGTGGCGGTGGCTTTTCACATCGAGGATCAGCTTCTTGATGAGCATGGGCTCCATGAATGTTGGCTGAATGCATTTCCCCATATTTTTAATTTTAAAAAAGTTATACTTTTGTGTACACATGTGTACAAAGTATGGGCGATGGCTCATTTTATGTGTCCACCTTACAGAGCCATGGGCTGTCCAGCTGTTCGGTTAAACATTATTTCTGGGGGAGTCTGTTTCTGGATGAGATTACCGTGTGTATCAGTTTGTCCTCTTCCATTTGGGTGGGCCTCATCTTCTCTGTTGAAGACATGAATAGAATAAATGATTGAGTAGGAGAGAATTCTTTCTCTCTACTTGTCTCCAAGCTGAGATATTGACCTTTTGTTGCCTTTGGACTCAAACCTGGATTAGATTTTACACCATCAGCTCTCCTGAGACCTGACTTTTGGTCTCCATCATGTGTGAGCCAATTTTTCATGACACAACCTTTTCTGCATTATAAACATACATTCTGTTGGTTTTGTTTCTTGGAAGACTTGACTAGTGCAGCGCATAAAGCTTATATAAACAATTATTATGTCAAACAAAAGACCAAGAAAGCTCTAGAAGCTCTCCACATGAGTAGGTACAGCTACATCACTTCATGAACTCCTAGAAATCATCAAATCCAGGTTTCATTTTGCAAATGGAGAAACAGAGGTCCAGAGACTGGAAGGAACTTGACCACACCAGGCATAGGTACCTTCTTAATGACTGATCTGAGACTGGGGCCAGAGAGCCTGGGTGTCCTTCCATGTATGCACTCACACATGTAAGCACCCATATGTATACAATGTGGATATGTGTATGTTATATGCAACAAACATATTAGCGTATGACCATACCATGTGCACTCATATTTATGAACATACATGGGTACATACATGCATATCATATACATATACTCCTAACACACACACATACGTGCAAGTATACCAGGTCTCCCTAGAAGCATGATAAAGAATGCCCCATCTCCACAGGGTTAGCTGCTTGGTGTGTGTGCTAGGCACTGTGCCAATTCTGACTGGATTAGCAATCAGTTCTCATGATAAGGCTATGAAGCAAGAATGGCCAATCATGTCTCTGTTTTGTCATGAGAAGACTGAGGCTCAAAGGAGTTAGGCCACTTGTCTGAGGCTGCACAGCTGGGAGGAACCTCCACTGTCTGACCCTGGGACCTGCACTCTTTCCCACTCCTTGGAATTGACAGGGGCTGTGGGGTCGCACTGATACACTTCAGGTAAGTTTTGACTTTCTGATTTCCAATGAAAAAAACAGGCAACTAAGAGTCATCAAACAATGTACCGTGTTTGCACAGGCAAAGTGCCTTTCTGTCTAACTTCTGTCATTGAGGAGATGACCAGAGGAAGTTCCTGTGCCTCTGTCTCTGGCATCTGTACAGTGACCACCTGGCTGGTGGGAGGCTATTGAGGTGCCCAGGGTGCAATTGGAAGGGGTGGATGTTGCAGCCAAATTCCAGGATGGACCCCGAGACTCCTGGCCCTGGTGTGGGTGGCTTGTAAGACTCTCTCTTCTATCTTTGAGTAGAGTGGAAGGGGTGAATATGGAATGTGGTACGTGACTGCTATGTTGGAAGACCCAGTAGTAAGATTAAGGTCATTGTTCATCATTTGACTTAATGAAAAGGAGATTTTTTTTTTTTTCTTCTTGACCTGACCTAATCCTGAGAGTGTTTAAATCTAGGTCTAGAGGTCGGAGGCAGAATGTAGAGAGCTTCAAAACACTAGGCATATTCCTGCTGTGTGGGAAGATGGCAAACACCAGTGCTGTGAGTGACAGCCTTGTGTCAGGGAGCAGAGGCAGCCTGAGGCACTAGGAGTGGCCCCAGCTAACTACTAGCAAGAAAGCTGGAACTTCAATCTTTTGCCCTCAGGTAATTAGATTCTGGTAGTAGATTGAGTCAGCTCGAAGCCTTCAGGACGCTGGTATCTTCTGTGCTTTTCTGGCTCTGCAGCTGAGCTCTATCCCCAGCTTGGGTTCATGTCTGGTTTCTGTCCTAATCTTACCTTGGCAGAAACCCGTGGGGGAAGTATAGGCCAACATCCTCCCACTTGGCCTGTGCATAGATGTGGACAGCTCACCATGACCAGCAGAATCCTCAGGTTCCTGGTGACTTCTACATGGCCCAGGAATTCGAACACTGTGCTTCATTCCTGGGCAGAAGGTTGCTGGTGCCCAGGAAGAGTCCGGGACTCAAACTTGACCTGTATCTTAATAGTTTTAAGGTAAGACTAGAGAGTGTAGCAAAATGGTTCAGAGCCTGTCTGGCACATAGGAGGTCCTAGCTCAGTTCCCAGCACTGAAAAACCAAATAGGACCTTCCATTCTTCTACATACTCTTTATGAATATGACTTTGTGGATCTCTGATTTCTGACTTTCAAGATCCCAATGCTATAACCCCAAATATTTTCAGTGTTGACTGCTAAATTAAAAGCCTTCCTCCTAACAAAAGGATTACATTTCATTTATTCTCTACCATTTTAATACACTCCACTTTAGCAGAGGTTTTCTTTGGCACATTATGCTAATGTGCTTGTGTGTTGGTTCTTCATGAAATCCTGGAGCAGTTTTTAAATTTTAATCTTGAAATTGTGCTCCTGATGCTGGCTTGGTGGGCACACACCGGGACACCCCCATGAGGGGGTGCTGGATGTTTGCTCCTTTCTTCATCACCTGCAGGTGGGCAAATGGGAGGAACAGTGGCAACAATGGCAACAGAGAGCAAGTTTAAGAGTCACCACAGGATCTGAAATGAAGACTTAGCCTATGTCCAGTGTAAGGGCTGGCAGTGAAGGAAGGAGAAGGTGGGGAAGGTGAAAAGACAGCATAGTCCTGGGGAAAGGGGCTGGCCATGTGCCCACCAGGATAAGACTTGGCCTGGCAGGCCTTTCCTGCCAGTCTCAGCTGGCCACCAACAAGCCCCATGTAGTTTCCTTCCAGACCACGGGACCTCACATGAGACAGCTTCTTCTGTGGACCTGCTCCCTGGCCCCCAGGCTTGGGAGCACCAGGGCCAGGTGTCTTTGGCCCCGCAAAGTATGGCAGTGTCAGTGCTCGGGCCACACATTGGCCTAACCACGTATCCTCAGGAAGACCCGGCCAGACTCTCATTCCCAACCTCCCTGCTGCTCCTGACCCCCAGATGTCCTCCTGGTATCACTGGCAGGGGGCTTTGGAAACTGTGGTCCAGTGTTCCCATGGGGTCTGCATAGCTCAGCTTTTGCAGGGATCCCTTTGTTCCAGGTTGTCTCAGTAACTCTTCTCTCATTGTTGGGATAAAATACCCCACACCCAAAATTAAGGAAGGTTTCTTTAGCTCACAGTTTGTGGAGGTTTCAGTCCATACTCTGCTGGCTCCAGGGCAAAGTAGCGCATGGCGGGGTGCAGCAGTTCATGTTGCAAGAAAATGGCAAAACAGCGAGCAAACAGGAGGAGCAGTGGCAACAATGGCAACAGAGAGCAAGTCCGTCTCCTTTAAGTTGCGTTCAGGCTATCTAACCCAGGCTGGGTGCAGTACCCACACCCATAATCCCAGTAGCACTCATACCCATAATCCCAGCACTGGATCATGGATTAATCACAAACTCTAGAAATCTGCCCCACAGCTACATGGGGCTTTGGGGGGACAACTAGACACAAGCTGTAACACAGATCCTCCTAGGGCTGCTTCTTTTCACTGTGGGGCTTCAGCTCCCTGCCCACCCAGCTGCAGGCCCCTCTCACCCTCCCCACAGCCTCTGTTAGAGCAGCCTCTCGTTTCTCACGTGTCTTGTTTATTTTCTTCTCTCCCACCACTGCAGGCAGGGCACTGCGTTCTTGCTCATAGTGCCAGCCCAGCACGTGAACGGTCCCCAGTGTGCAACTATCTGAGAAAGGCAGCAACTGCAAGAGCAGGCGACAGCTTCTCTGCAGCTTCCATTGCCAGGAACCTCACCACCCTGGTCCTTCCCCAGCTAGCAAGTATGCTGATCTCCTCGATGGCTTCAGGGCAAGCCCAGAAATGCCCTTTTGAGCCTGTTGGATCCAGGAGCTTTGGGGCCTTCAGGTTTTTTTCTTGAGCTGTAGTAAGAATTCTGCAGTGTGGGCTTGATAGTCCCTATCACCACAGAGGTTTGGACCACATGTCCCTCCCTGGCAGGCTAGGGACAGAGGGGGCTGGGCAGGCCCAGGAGAGGAAGGATGGTTTCTATTCAGGCTCCAGGCCCTCATGCTGTGCCTACGACTCACGCAGACCTGCCACAACATGGCTTTCCATTCCCCTCCATATGTAACAGTATATTCTGTAAATATTGTCGCTGCTGACAGGACCATCCTTCAAGCTCACAAAGACTGTTCAGAATTCAGGAGAAGCGAGGCAAACAGGAGTGTGTTTCCCTGCATGAGCATTTGAGCCCCGCTGAGGTGCATCCCTCCTCCTGACAGGAAGAGGGGAGGGAGGCCACCATTGCTTTCTGAAAACACAGAGCAAAGCCATCAGCCAAGCTCTTCCCATGGGTATTGTTGCCCTTGCTGCTGTCCTGTGGGAAGTGTCACACCACAGAGGCCTTTCCTCCAGTCTCTGTCCCAGGCCTCTGAGGAAATGGCCTGTGGGCTCCCCTCCCTGCAGGTGGTCCCCAACTTACAAAGGGCTGCCTTGCTCCACCAGCTACTCAGATGGGACTCCCCAGCATCCTTGTCCTCTCACTTTCTCCTTGTCCTCAGTCTCAGTGGCCTCTTCAGTCTATACCATGCACCACATTTTCTCTTCATCTCCACAGCTGTCACGTGGAGCTGTCTCTGGCCTTCTCCACTGTTGCCAAGATGGCGATCACCATTCCTGAGGTAGCCTCCTTGTCGCCATACCTTTCACAATCATTGTTCACACTGCTGCTGCTGTCTCTGTGTCAGATCCTGTCCCCCCATACCCAAACTGTATCTCAGAGATTGTGGTACATCCTGAATCAGATAATGTCCTTCAGGGAGTTAGCTCAGTGGTTTAAGCACCTGCTGGCAAGTGAAAGGTCTTGAGTTTGATCTTCAGCACAAAAAAACAAAAAAGGTTTTTTTTTTTTTTTTTTTTTTTTTTTGTAATGACCCCCTGCTACCCACCCAATCTAACAATTCCTTCCTGTATCATTCACAGGCCCTGCTCTCTTGGCTTCTCTCTGGCACTAGACTGTATCGATCCTACTCCTGCCTCAGGGCCTTGGCACACAGCCTCCCAGCCTTGGTTCCTTCTGGTTGGATTGCAGTGGCTCATGTCTTCTCTCAACTGATTTGTCCTCCCCATTCTGGCTAGTCTTGGCTGTCTCTTCTTCAGGATGCGATGCCTGAGCGCTCTAGCAGATGTTCCTAATATCTGTTATAACCACTGGAATATGCTGGGTCAGTATTTTACCCTTCCGCTCTCTACCCAACAAGAGTGTTTGGCATGTGACCTGGCCCTGCAACCCATGAATTCCCAATTCAAAGAGGGACACACAGAGATCAGGGGCAATGCTGAATTCCAGAGCTTCAGCTTGTACCTGTGGACCCCAGGTGGATGCACCGCAACTCCAACACCCTGAGCAGCGTTGAGTACATTTCCACACTAGAGCAGGAGCCTCTTTTCATCACTGTGTGTGCGCTGGGTGTCACTCAGTGGCCCAGATTTCCCAGACTTGGTTCTGCATGAAGGGTGAGTTCTGGGGGTTGCAGCCATGCTCTGAGTCTACAGGGATTTGGGCAGAGGAGGCACAGAGCATCTAATGACAGGGACATATTCTCTGCCAGGGTGACTTTAAGGAGCACTGCAGGTTCCCAGTCTGTAGTGGAGCAGCCCTTCTTCATTAATCACGATGCCCTGGGGAAGCAGGGAAGGGAAACGGGACGGGACCGTGTGCAGGTGCAGTATTGGGCCTGAAGGACCCACTCTTTATTTCAAAGAACACAGCCCAATTTGGAAGCTGGAGGTTGGGTACAGGAAAATGGAAGTGAAGAATCTGAGACTCTCTGAGTCATGTGCTTCTTCAACATTGTGAGCATCAGGTGTGAGCCCTGCCTTAATCTCAACCTGCCCTCTGCTCAGAGCAGGCATCACCAAAGGCCCTACCCATGGTGAGCAAGTTCTGGGCAGGAGAGTGTAAAGTTGCAATGGATGCCCCCCTCCCTGGAGCATAAACAGAGGCATGAGAGAGTCTTGCAATTATTTCCAGAGAGAAAGATGGCTGGGAAGGTCCAAAGCACATCACAGAGACAGAACGCCAAGATAGGAGGGATCTGCCCTTCGGTCAGAGCTCAAAATGAGGGATAAAATGTAGGATTCATAGAAATGGGAGCAATCACTTCCCCAAAGCTGCCTCCAGGCTCCAGAAGGAAGGGTCTCTAGAGAGGAGGAACAACTTCTCACCAAGCCATACAAGGGTAAGGGGGGAGGGAGGTAGAGAACAAGCATCCCCCATCCACAAGTCCCACACCCAAGTGCCTTCTACATGTGTGGACATATTCAGGAGCACAGCTCACTAGACAAAATGTAGTCTCTCCCACTGGTGCCAAGACCTTCTTGTCCTCCACTTTGACAGGACACTTTTGGCTCCCCCAATCAGCAGTGAGACCGGAAAGCAGGCCAGCCTTGTTGGCCAGCCTGACCTGGTGACCATCTCACACCACCACTGCACTTGAGCAGCTGCGCAGACAAGTACTATCCACCCTGGGCTCATGTACTGGTTCTTAAGTGACAAGGTAGGCACTTACCCAACGCTTTTGGTGACATCACCTGATTGACCTCAGTCTTAGGAGATGAGGGAAGCCAGCTCTATTGAACAAAAGACAACACTGAGGTTCATGACATTGGGCAATGTGAACTTGAGCTACCAGCCCATGAGGAGCACAACCCTGGTGCCTGCCCACAGGCTAGAAGGTAAACAGGGCCATGCAGCAGCTGCAGGTGGGCAGAGGTGGGCCTCCTAGATGACATCAGAGGGCTGCTTTAATGACAGCTGAGAGTGATTCATACTATCAATAGCTTCCTGGTTTAATTAGTCCTTAAAAACAATCTATTCTCTTAACTAGTTTAAATCTGTCACATCCTGTGGACACACAAGGACTATTAAAGAGCTCTTTCTTTACAGATAGTGAAAGCCAAATGCTAGTCTAACCTTATCCATGTCACTGGCCAGTCTGGATTTAGGAGAATGCCAATTAAAAACTGCCCACTCAACAGTGAGAAAGAAACCACAATTGCATGACCCGAGCCATGCAACTCCCAGTTTCCTTTCCGTCCCCATGAGCACCTTGGGTTGTCAGAATTACCCACCAGTTGACGGCAAAGGCATTGGCATGGATTCTGCCATGACTGCTGAGGTTCTCTATGTTGGCTAGTTGGACAGACCTCTCTTTTCTGCCCTGCAGGATGGATGCCTAGTTGCTTTTCCTGTGGTCTAGGAGTCCAGCTGAGCAAGGATCATCCTTTCACTGACACGATGTGTTAGCCTTGTTGTTTTATACCGTGTCTGTCTTTACCTCCTTCCTTGTATGAAACCAGGGACCTTCAGTGTCAGGTCTATTTCATTGACTCCTGCCAGTGCTAGTAAGTCCTGTCACATATGTGTTAAATGAGTAAATGAACGAATAAATGATGCTTTTCTATCTAGCTTCTGGCCTCACTGAATTCTCCATCCTTAAGACTCACTGTATTTTAAAACAAAAACCCAACAAGAAAAAGAAAAAAAAAAGAAAGAAAGAAAGAAAAAGAAAAAGCCATCAGATCACTGGTTTAAATTAGCTTATTTTGGAGAACAGAATTGACTGTTATAGTAATGCATGTAGACACAGCCAGAGTTAAAAGAATGATTAATTAATTCAGGCTCAGGCACAAAGGCAGAAATTCCCTGGCTCAGAAGCCTAGATGTGCAGCCGCTGCATCCCCTGAGGAATTCCTTTGTGGATTGCCAGGCGGGGGCTGACCTTATGTCCTGTATCAGTGATCTAATGAGTGATTGCATCGCTTGTGTGCAGAAGGAAAGCGGGGTCTGGAGATGCGGAGCGCCTCTGGACAAAAGACTCTCCCTCCAGAGGCAGGCTTTCTGGGGAATACAAAGGCATATTACTGAAATAAAAGGAATGGAGGGGGAGAATGGGGAAAATATCTTGACAATCAGGTGTCCTGGGAAAAGAAAGGATGATTCGGAGAGGGGTTGGGGCTGGGAACAGTCGTGGCTAACAGTAGTTCCTTGGGTGAATATTTACCTCTGTTTTCTCATCTGAAAAACGGGAATTATGAGTGGCCATCAAGGTTGGTGAGCTCTCCCAGGCTGTTACTAGATCAAAGATTCCATGTTTCAACCCAGTGAGCAAATGTGTGGCTCTGACTTTCACAGCTAGGGATCATCACAGTTTGTCCACACAGACAGATTCCCTAACTCACAGAGCTGGGTTGACCGTCCGGGTGAGGGCCGCCCTTTCCTTCGCCCTGGATGGGTTGTGGATGACATTGTGTTGCTGGTCTTGTCATCACTGATGGCTAGCAGGAGGGCGCAGTGAAGTGTGGAATTGGCTGGGCTCCAGGAAGTGTTTAAGGGAAGGGAAAAACCATCATTTGGCGATAACGGCAACCATGACAGTAAGGGCAGGAGAGGTCCCAAGAACTAATCACAGTCCCAACTGGCTGCACTAATCCCATGGGCATGAGAATATCCAGCTAGGGTGGGAGGTGCTAGAGACAGAGTCACATGCACGGGGCGGGGGGGAAGCAGGGCAGAAAAGGAATGAGTGCAACCCCTCATCTTACCCCAAGAACCTCTCACTTCTTAGTCCTCAAGCTAAAACAGTTTTCTTTTCCTTTCTTCTTTTAAATGCATTTTAGTACAATCTCCAGTGTCACACTACACAGATCAGACTCATTAGCGATCCCCCTGTTTTCAGCTTCTCAAGCTCTGGGATTAGAGGGGCGCTCTACCACACCCAGTCTCATTTGCCAGCTCAGTGCACCCTGGGGGTGGGGCCAGCACGGCACGCTGGGATCAAACCCCAGTCCCTACACCTAAAGCAGTTTTCTTAAGTGACTGCAGGACACAAGGATGTGGACTGGAACCTGTGACCATCCAGCTCTTCAAAACAGCCATGCCTGAGCAAGCCCTCTGACACCTGCCCTGTATCCTGTCCTTGCCACGTGTCCTCATGCCGAGGTCCTCTGGATTTTTCGATAGCTCTGAGGTTACAGATATCACAGCCTTCTCTCGAGTCTTGAGGCATACATTATCCAAGGGAGAAGGAAGGTACCTGGAAACATCTGGGAACTCGTTTCCCTGCCTTTGTCTGTCTGTGACCCAGGGAGAGTCTTCTGAAGTCTCCACCCTCTGTGTCTTCATCTGCGAGCTCAGACAAAGAAACAGCTTTTATGAAGTAGGAGGAAGATGGTGTCCAGTACAGGGTCTTCATGAAGGAACTGAAGGAATGAAACGTTTCCCATTTTTTTCATCCTTAGATTAAAAGAGAGAGAGAGAGAGAGAGAGAGAGAGAGAGAGAGAGAGAGAGAGAGAGAGAACATGCCGCACTTGAGACCTTTAAGAAGTTAACAAGAAAAAAAGTCCATTCCACATCTGTGAAGCCCAGTGTCCTCATCTGGAAAGTAGAGATGGTGATCAACAGTGACGATGGTGACAGTTTCGTACCAAGCACCTTCTCAGTACCTGGCATTGTTAAGTATTTTACATACATTAATATGTTGCGATAATTAAAGGAAGCAACGTACACGGAAGGACTCAGTACCGAGTCTGGCACACAATAGACACCCCATAAATGTTCGCTAATGTGACCGCTTATGTATTCAGTGTGGCTCACACATCTGCGCACCTCTCATTCTTTATCTACACCCCCACACAACAAGGCTTAATTACTTTTCTTGTTTTTTTAAACTTTTCCTAAATACTTCCATTTTTTGACTCTTTGGAAGAGTCCCACAAAGGCAAAGCATCTTTCAAAAATGCCTTTGCTCGTTTTCTCTTCTTTTGGATTTATCTTGACGAATGGCCCAAACATGTACTTTACCAGTTCTTTGTTTCTTGAAGTTTCTCCTGGTAAATACATACAACCTGACAACTTCTAGACCTCACCAGCCCTGAAGTGGTTTTGAAACCATGAACAAGAGTGGCATTGCTTGTCAGTTGCAAGTGCTGTCATCGCCCACTGCTTATTGATTGGCTGCCTTTTCTGCTCTGTGCTAAGCAGTAAGGAGACAGCATCTCTTCCCAGGTATGCTAACAACTGGTGCTTGTATTGGCTGCCTCCCAATCTGCTCCTAAAAAGGGAAATGTAACCTGAGAGGAAAGCTCCTGGTCATACAGCTGGTGCTGCGGGGAGGATGAGTTTGGGAAGGGCTGCAACAATCCAGAGCCTGGATTCATGAGGAGCCAGTATAGATCATGTGCAAATAGGAATACTCTTCAGTAGGGTGAGCTATTTGATGAAGATTATGGCTACTGAAATACATAGGATAAGGATGTTACATGGTCTGATCAGTCACTTGAGAAACAGAATTGTACCTGGATAAAGTTGGCATGAGTACAATAAAAAATAGCAACAACAAGAAGTAAAATCAGCTAATATTAGTGAGCATTCACTTCTTGCAGGGTACCCTACAGACACTGCTTTAGTCTACATTTCCTTGAATATTCTTATCATTAATTTGTAGGTGGAGCAATAGCCTTAGAGGGAAAGGCTCAAGTCAGTAAGACTTACTTACCTACATGACCCAGGCAGTAGTCATCAGCTGAAGGCTGCCCTCAGGGTCGGGACTTCAGAGACTGAGAGCTACTCTTTTGTAATAGGAAGCAACCTCCAATGCCCAAGTCAAGTAGGCATTAAAAAAAAAAACAAAACAAAAAAAAAAAAAAACCTAGGAGTTTTTGAGTGAAGGAATGAATGAACACTCCTGGAGGGAGGGAATTTTCGGTCTTTCCAGTATCCAGCAGATAGCATGTTATCAAAAAGATCTTTGTTCTCAGCCTGCAAAAACATCTTAGAAATCTCACCAGTGGCTTTCTTTTCTGGTTCTTCTGCTTCTACAGGACAGAGGAGGCCTGTCTGGGCACAATGCAAGGGGTAGTTCTGCTCCTGTGGTCACTTGGATTACGTGACAGCCAGCTTGATGCTTAACAGGGCAAAGGGCACACAGTTGCAAAAGCCAGATGGTTGTTTCTGAATCCAATTCCCTCCTGCTGCCAACCTGCTCAGAAATACAATCCATCACTCACCATGATAGATGTCTTTGAACTTGGGAACTCAGCTCTTGAGAAGTGGAGGAGGGAAATCAAATAGCAACCATTCTCGTCCCTCAAGAGAGGTTCTATAGTGACCTGAGGTGGTGACAGCTTGGAAAATGGTGTCACAGCTCAAATTAGTGCTGAGCAGGCAGGGGCCACTTGTGTCTTCAGGGCTGGCTGCTCCCGGACATGGTTGAGCTGACCCTGGACACAGCACCCGCCTCTCCCTCAGTACCCCATTGCCAACTCTGGCTTTGGTGAGGAAATCTGACATTCCCAAGCTTCTCCTGAGCCAGAAATCCACTAAAATGGTACAGGTGGGGTATAGGCATGGGCAAGATGAGGCGATAATGAAAGGGGGGTTTGGGGGGATGGGAGTAGAAGTCCAGAGTGGCCAGAGGATCTGTCTTTATGTTCTGGTTATAAGCACGCAACCAGATTAAAAATGTTTTATGTAACTGAATTCTGATGATTTTTTCTTAATATTATAATAAAACATATTTGATTAATTACCCCCTTCTTGTACCAAGTAATAGAAAAATTCAAGTGAACTGAACCAAAATAAATAAATAAATAAACCCAAACAGGAAAATGGCAGAGGTGGTTTCTGTGAATGGGAATTCTAGGGTGAGGGTGTGGTAGAGGATAAGAAGACCCTGGAACAGAAAAGTCCCCGAGGCTAACTTTATTCTCACCAACTGATCACATTGGATTTGACTTCTAAGCCAACAGATCCAGTTGCCTCAGTCCTTCTTCTTCCGCTAGGGGGAGGGAGCTAACTTTACATGTTAGGGTCTGGCCATCTGGGCAGGATTTGATTGGTCAAGGTAGGATCAGGTGTCTGTCACTTCTCCAATCAGCTATGGCCATGGAGGTGGGTCAAGGGTATAAAAGGATTTTCTGGGGTTCCTCTCTGTGAGTCTGCATGACAGTTCCTGGAGAACAGGGGTGGTCACTCATGGGCTTCATGGCTATACCCAAAGGAGTTCAGGACTGTCTGTGTTCTTTATGAGACTTATAAAAATGCTAGGGATGGAGGGAGTGAGCAAAAGCAAAAAGGCAAATAGAGCACTTGGTTTCCTGCACTACCTGTTGTACCATTTTAGAATTTATTTGATTTTTTTTCTATAATTATTCTTCAATGGATTGGTGATGGATTTTTTTTAATATTCATTGCTCCCCAGCAAGTTGATCAGGTTATTTTTTTAACCAGATTTTTATTGAGTACTTACTATATTCTAGGTACTATTTGGATAGCAATGTGCTGTAGCAAACAAGATAGACAAAACTCCTTCCCATGAGAAGTTAATAATAGTGAGTCAATAGGTAATGGGGCAGCTAAAATTACTTCACAAAATGGTAAGTACTACTTCAACATGAGGAGAGAGTATGTGTCATGGTGAGAGGCCTGTAGGCCTGGCTTGGAGGGAGGTTCCAGGTGGATTGGTCAGGGAAGGCCTTGCGGAGGAAGTGTAGGCCTTCTCAAGGGCAGAAGCCATCTGGCCCTGTGGGCAGAAGGGAGCTGCAGCAGAGGCAGGGCAAGAGCAGTAGTTGGGGGCACAAAGGGAACAAAGGCAAGGTCAGAGCGGCAAAAGTACAGGGAGAGGCGAGCAGTGTTTGGAACGAAGTCTGTAAAGATAGCAGAGGGACATTTGCACATAGGCTTGAGTCAGAAGATGAAGAGATACAGGGAACATTTTCCAAAGTCAAGTCTATCCCTTAGCCAACCTGGGTCTTACCCTGGAAGCAGTGTGGAAGTGGTAGGGGAAATGCCAGTGCCCGAGCCTCAGTGTTAAATACTGAAACAAAGTATTTGGGAATAAGGCCTTGAACGCAGTTTAAGAAAAACATCATCAGTGCATTTCTACAGTTTGTGATGAACGATTCTTAATAGTTTGATAAGCACTGATAAACATATATCACCTTGTAAAAACCTCTCCTCAGTCAAAATATAGCATTTTTTGTGACTCAGAAAAGTTCCAACATGTCTTTCTGCAATCAATCTCCTCCGGTCCTCCTGAGCTCGAGGGGCCACTGGTGTGTTCTACATCACTGTACAGTAGTGTGCTTGTTCCAGAACCTCAGGTAGATGGATTCAATTACCTCATACTCCTTGTGCCTCGCTTTTTTCACTTAGCAGAAAGGTGTGAGACACTTCCAGATAGTTTCCCATGTTTCCTTCTTATTGCTAAATAGCTTTCTATACAGAAGGTCATTTAGCTACTTATTTATTTTCTTTCTTTTTTATTTTTCATTTTTATTAGTCCATAATTGCAGTGCATGATGATCATACCCATTATGGGGAATTTGTGCAGGCACATGGGTGCTTGAACACTTTCTGGGCTTGGATTTATGAATAAAGCTGCTAGGAGCATTCATCTAAACATGCTTGTGCAGCCATGTGCCTTTATTTCTACTGGGGAAATATTATCAAGTGGGTTTAGTGGCTTATAAGCTGTACATTTAAGAAATAGGCAAGCTGTTTCCCAAAGTGAGTGTGAAGGAGAGTGTAAGAGTTCCAGTTGCTCCATATCCTCACCAATATTTGCTATTTTTATTTTTGTGTTCTGATATTCATGAAATGATTGCTTCATGAATAATACCAGTTTTCCCTGAAGTAGCATTGTCTAGTGTTGGTATCAGATCTTACTGCTTTTGTAAAGCTCAGCTAGAGTGCTGTCCCTCCTTTCTGTTTTCTAGCAGAGTGAATGCAGCAGTGCACAGTGGACATTCTTTTTTCTGTAAATATTTGGGACAAGCCAGGTATGGTGACACATGTCTGTAATCCCAGCACTCTGGGAAGCTGATGCAGGAAAGACTGTAAATTTGAGCCCAGTTTGGGCAATTTATTGGCTTATCTAGATCTTGCCTCAAAATTAAAAAGGACTAAGAATATAATTCAGTGTAAAGGCTCTAGGTTCAATTCCAAGTGCTGAAGAAAGAGAGAGAGAGAGAGAGAGAGAGAGAGAGAGAGAGAGAGAGAGAGCAAGCAAGCAAAGCTTAGTGGAACGCACAAGTAGAGACATCCTGTTCTGACTCCACCTCTACCATCTTTACCATGAAAGCCACCAGCTGGTGCCCCCTACAGCTTTCTGCTCTCTCCAGCCTACCCACCCACATGCCTGCTGCGGAGTGTGACTGCCTGAGAAGCAGGAGTTGGGCTGGTACCTGAGACCCTGATCCAGATTCTCAATCCTTTGTGTTGTCCCACCCCTTGCAGGGCTGGAAAGCCCTTGGGCTGAATCACAGCAGTTAGATTCCCTGGTTGCTTGCTGGTTTTTGTTGATTCATCATTGTCATTCTTCACAAAGGCATCTGAGCACTGTGGGTCTCCTCCAAGGAGATGGATTGCTTGCTGAACTAATGAAGCATCAGGCCCTCTCCTCTCGTCTGCATGAGCTCTGGGACTTGAGTGATCCTGGGGGGAGGCAGTGTGTGATACCACATACTTTGTGGCATCATCCTGGCAGATTGCCTAAAGAAAGCTGCAGAGGGTCTTGAATGTCTAAGCCTCTCGTATTTGTTGTGACTGATGTTCTCATTCCAATTATTCATTTTCATGCAATATTTTGTTTTTGTAATAGTGGAGTCCTGCCTTAAGAGTAGATCTCAAAAATGAATGAGACTCTTGCCTCATAAGCCTAACTCTTTCTACTCTGAGTCTCCTTAGCTCACTCTTAGTCCCTCAGAAAAAACCCTGAGATACCCTTTCCTCAGCCACCTTGGACAGCTCCTTCCCCTAGGCCTGCTTGGGGATCCTACTGCGCCTGGGTTCTGCAGGTAGCCAGGGCCTCTTCAGCCTTAACTGTTAACTCAGATGGGCTGCTTTCAGGGGCTGCCTTCTTGGAGCAAAACTAAGGTGCGGATCTGGGCCGTGGCAGGGAAAGCTGGAGACTTCAGAGAGGGAGGACAGAGGTCTCAGAGTAGTCATGGAAGGATGCCGGAAGGAGGCAAAACTAGAGTGGTACTGAGGAAGTACAGGACTTGCACTGGGAGAGAGAAGGGAGCAGCACTGCCCATGGGCAAGGGGAGAGCTCCGGGCGGGTCTTGGTTGCGAAGTGAGGCAGAGATTTTGATGACACCAGTCCTATCAAGGCAAGGAAGACGTGAGTGCGCAGGAAGTGGCCTGGGAGAGGAAGCAAAAACTCTGGCATTGCCTTTCTTTCACACTGTCTTACCTTTTTCTGTAAGCCAAAGAACACATAATGATAAATTCAAATGGCACACAAAGGAGAACATTGGAGCATGGTCCTACCTCCCTACCCTGTCCCTCGCCCCATCCCTCAGCCCCTTCTCCCAAGGCAACTGCTCTACCAATCTGTAATCTTCCAGAGGTGCTAAGTGGCAGGGTTGATGTGCTTGAGCTCCTGCACACATTTGTGTCCCCTGAACCTTGTAATCCAAGAATGATCCCTACAGGGGTGTCCCCACTGACCGCGCTCTGCCCGAAGAGGAATGATTTGCTTTGTCTTGGAAGCCAGCAGCGCTGAGCTTGTTGGTGGGGCTGTCTGCCTGCTGCGGGCCTCTGAGCCCCAGGGACTCAACTACAAAACCAGGATTATATCCAGGCCAGGGACTACTGGGAAGATTGTCAGGGAGAATGTGGTGAAGCCTAGACATGCAGTGGAGCACAGAAAATGTATCTCATCAGTGGTGTCCACCGGAGCTCATGGAGAGACAAGAACCACAGAGGGAGGAGAGACACCCTGCTCCCCTCTAAATCCTGCAGGCAGAAGCAGTCTACCCTGTACCATTCTTGCAGCCCACCCATTCTCCTCTCTGTCTCAACCCACGAGCTTGGGAGGGAAGAAACGCCAGCAAAATGTCATCCAGGCAGAAGAGCCGCCGTTCTGTTTATTTAGATGCTTAGCTTGGACTTTGTTCAAGGCCCAGGCTGCTGGGGAGCTGGGAAGACATCTTGGGCTCCATCCAAGCGGCTCCCCTCCCTCCCGTGCATGGCTTAGCTGGCCATGCGGCCGAAGCTTCATGTGGAAACAGCCCCACGCTGGGGTCTCGTGTGGAGATGAAAATTATGGGATAAATATACAGGTTTAATAATATTCTGTCATTTTGACAGTCTCCGCTGCTTGCCTGTGATATTTTAATCCGCTTTGCATGCTTTCGACATTAGGACTTCTGACGAAGTTTCACCAGGAAGATAATATCTTTATATAATGGCCTTGTTCTGTGTCTGTGATTCTAAACACAAATTTATTTGCTTTTATCATTTTGGACTAAAGAGAAAAAAAAAAAGAACCATTAGAAAAAAGGCTTCTATTATCCCTCCCCCTCTTCTTTAATTCTCCCGTGGAAGCAGCAGCTCCTTCCCCTTTTATCTTTCCGCTCAGCACTTACAGGCAGGCTCCATTATCTGTTCCAGTGCTGCCTTTGAGGTTAATATTTCAATTCAGCCCTTCCGTTAGCCATGGAGATGAATTAAATTAGTGCCAGCAGGAGGAGTGAATTAAATAAACTGTAAAATAATGCCAACTTTCCCCCCTTTTCCCTCTGCAATTCTTGTACCCTAGTTAAATTTTTAAATGGAGGCTACAGGGATTCACAGATAGTTGCCTTGAGCTACTAATAAACAGAAGTTCAGACTGTCAGATCACTTTCAAACATCATCCTTTGGTCTCATTTGTGCCTTGGTTTCCACGATGTGGCAGGCATGTGGTGGTAGATGTGGTGGTAGAGTGTGGTGTGGCATGGTTGCTGGCCTCTGAGAAGTCAGAGCGGGTGACAATGGCAGCACTGGACAGGGCAGGAGAGAGACCAGATGAAGTCCCATACGGACAGAGAAGAGACATTACCAAAGATTTTTTAAGCCTTTTAAAGGGCTTTGCTCGTATCTCTATTAAATAGTAGGCTGTTGGTGGGTTCTGATCAGGATGTAGTGGCAAGATTGGCTGAGAGGAGAGAGAGAAGCAGCTGTCCAGGTGCTGGGTCTGGGCTGAGGACACGGGATGCAGAGAGGACTAGGCTGATCCAGGGTGGGTGTAGGAGCAAAATGACGCAGGGGCCGTGGGCTCAGACTAGGGATTTTTCCCCGCCTCCCTCCTACAGGAGAGAAATGGATTGTATTTCTTAAATGTCCACTGTTCTCTGCTCTGGGCCGGCACACATGGATGACTACTCCCCCCACCCACACAGCCACAGAGCAGCTTTGGCTGCAGCAGGGCTCCCTGCTGTGAAAGCTTGACTTCTAAGGAAGCCTACAGGAGGGCGGGAGCAAGGGTGCAGAAAGGGTAAAGCCACCCAGAGAGTCAGATGCCCAGTCTGTAGTCCTCTGTCCTGCATGAGCCAGGATGGTAGGGAAGGTGGAGAGAAAAGGATTCTGCTTATATACTTTTTAATTCTCTTCCTTTGGACTTCTGGAGCCCTCTGTTTGAGCTTTTCAGTCTGAGTACCCAGACAGGGTCTGAAGAAAGGCCACTCTCCCTAGCCTACACTATCTGAGCTGCTCATTTACTCTGGATGTCCTTGCATTGCCCCTGAGCATCCTCAAATGTCAGATGACTTCTGGCTGAAGTGGGCTCATGACCCGTGGCCTGCCTACCTCCTAGGCTGGCTGTGACCCTCATTCAACACGGAAGCAGCACTGTCAGGAGCGCAAGCTTCAGCTTCCAGGGGGAGCACGTGGTGTGAATGGTGCTTACAATAGAGGAATTTGCATTAGCCCCAAGTGGACTCCTTGGGGCTTGCAAACTTGGCTGGCCCCTGTGTCGAGGCTAAATCTGAGAAAGGAGAGTGGACAGGTTTTGTGGATGCCACTGTCTTCAGTGGTCAACATAGGCCAGGGCAGGTCCCTCTGGCCAGAGGTCCACTTTTTCCAAGAGCTCTGTTGATATTTAATACTGACAGTAAATTCAAATTCACACATATGGTGTGGACCAAACCCAATGTCTTCCAGGAGGGCTGAATTTGGCTGCTGGGTTTCTATTGTATAATCACCTTTGTGAGTCCTTTAGAAGAAGGTTAGAGTTAACCATGCTTATCAGTTATGGCTGAGGGCACTGGGAGTACAGGTCGGCTCTGTTCCTGCCTGTGGAGGCCAGGAGTCAGCATGAGCCTCACCCATGACCCTTTTGGCACCAAGCAATAGGAGGTCCTGAGAAGCACATCAAAGTCACATTTCATCATTCTTCTGGTGGAAGAACAGCTCATCAGGTCATCAGTGGAATTTTGTTTCAGCTAACTGTACTCCTGAGGAATCCCCTGTCTTTCCTCTTGGGTAACCCATGAGTACAGGGACCCAGGACACTCACAGGAATTCAGAGGATATAGCCCTACCATTCTTGCTTCATGTCTCTCTCTAGGCACAGTGGTGAACACCAACAGAAAGGAGTACGTGGCCCACTCTACCTCAACCAATGAGCTATGGTAGTTTTGCAGAGACTCTTAGGGGTTTGGTGGATCACTCTGAATGACCTGAGGTGGGTGTGCATTTTAGTAACCATCCTACAACCCCTCGGGGACATGTTTTCTGAGAATCAGAGCTGCATGAAAAAGGAAACTAGGAAAGAAAACCAAGTTCTGATGATATTGGTCCATCCTTGTGTTCTCTGTGCATGAAATCCTAACCTTGGAGAGTTCCATGATAAAGTCTCCTTTGGCCTTTGGTTTTCTTGAAAAAGCCTTTTTGTCTTCATGGAATTAAAAGTGACAGATACAGAAAGATAACTGCATGTTCTAGAAGGGGAAACAGGTAGTGCCCAAGGGGCCACAGAATTCAAGCTACAAATAATAAGCACAGAGTCCAACTAGCAAAGACCATTTTACCACCATTGCAGAACAGAGCCAATATTGGGGCCAATCCCTGGGTGGCTACTCGGAATACCAAGTGGAACTACAAGGAATCCCTGCATTGGCCCTGCCACCCAGTGGTGTGTGGCTTCAGAAAGACCACCCTGCCCCCCTCCTGGGCCTTAGCTTCTGAGTCTGTTGTGGTAACAATGCTATTAAGTCACATTTATTGAGTGCTTCCTTTGCTAAGCACTTAGTCATCACTCTTCTCAGCGCTCTTCCTGGCAGCTGGTAGCGTCCTACTTGGGGCTATGTCCATTTCTCCCAGGTTCCTTATGCCAGAAGACAGAGCTGGAGCTGACCCTGGGGACATGCAGCTCAGAGGACTGTGGTGTGTGGGGCAGGAGGCCAGGATACCGATAGTGTCAGAGGGCCTAGGATGACAGTGACTTCAGGGTGGAGCTTTAATCACAGAGCTGTTTGTAAAAACTGCTCTGACAGCATTGCCTCGTGGGGTTCTCAATGCTTTTTCTTGGGAGAATTTTTTGAGCTGACACTGGATTGAGAAGTAAAAAGGATGTGGGGGAAAAATCACACCATTAAATATTAATACATTTTCTTTGTTTTAATTAGATTCTTTCCCCTATAGGCAGGTAGAAGGACAGAGCCTTCAGAGGCCTCTTTGTTGTATTTAAAAACCTCTCACACAATCAGTATAATAATTAAGAAGCACTGGTTTTTTTTTCCTAGCAAAGGGAACTAATTATTTCAGCCTTGTGCTGATTGATCCATTTTTATGAGCAGTTTTAAAATCGTAAGACTGCATTTTGTGAGTCCTTTAGAAGAAGGTTAGGGTTAACCATGCTTATCAGCTGTGGTTGGGGGCACCGAGGGCACAGGTCTGCTCTGTTCCTACATGCAGAGGCCAGAGGTCAGTGCCAGCCTCACCCATGACCCTTTTGGCATCAAGCAATGGGAGTTCCTGAGAAGCACAAGAAGGGGGTCACAGAGGATGTCTTAAACTGTGGGTCTGCACTCACTTTCTCTTTCTCTGGATGTCATCCCCAAAACATTCTTACTAGAAAGGGACTCTTCTATGTCCACCCCTCTTCCAACCCATCTCTACATGTGCCAAATCTGTCAGTCCTTCAATACTCACTTACGTGATAGCTCTTCTCTGAGGCATCCCATGAGACTCAGGGGACAGTGGTGTGTCTTCTCTGGGTCCTTGCAGGTCTTTGCCTGAGAATCTTGAGTGTGGCCCCTCTCTGCTGTGGGTCCAGGGCAGGATGTCTTTCTCACCTGTTAGACTGAAGAGGGCTGAGTATTCTGCAGGGACACTGAGGGGGACACACTCCTAACTGATGCTCTGTGAGTATAAGAAGGAATGAGAAAGGAGAGGGGCATAGGAGATGAGAGAAGGAAGGAATTGAATCTCTCACTGTTTGAACTAAAGATACAGTTATATTTAGTAAATACAGTCTTTTCTTTCTAAGGCAGATGGCTCTAGGTGGGAAAATGATATTGTTTGCTGGATGAAGTGATGAGTGGAAAGAAGATATGAGAGAAGAAGGTGAAGGAATCCCAAGTAATTCTCCAAACAAAACAGGAGGGCTGGGATGCAGCTCAGTGGTGAACACTTGCGTAGCATGTGCAAGGGGCTGGGCTCTATCCTCAGCCCTGGAAGGAAGGAGGGAAGAAAGGAAAGCGGGGAGGAAGAGAGGAAGGAAGAAGTCGAAAGGAAAGAAGAAAGGAAGGGATAAAGAGGTATGGACAGAGGAACACAAAAGAGAGGGAGGACCAGGAGAAGTAAAAAAGAAAAGCAAAAGCAAAAAGAACAACTGGAGTGAGGACAGGGAATTGCAGAGAAGGAGATCCTAAGTAGAGAAAAGATGACAGCATAGGTGACAGAGAAGAGGAAGCCCAGGCTGGCAGCTGGAAAAGAACTGAATTGATCAGCTTTTAAATTAGTTCTGTGACTTTGTTTCCATTCAGTGTAATAAAAATTCTTTCCCGTCTTGCCACAGGTTGTTCAGAGAAGTCTCACCTTCCTCTAATGGTGGTGGCGATTTGGGTCTGTGGAGCGGAGGAAGGCTGCTGCATGCCTGAGTTTGACTTTGAGGTGGTCCTGGTGACTGAGTGGCCTGCTGCGTTGGGGAACATGGCCTCATGTCCTCTTCCATCCCTCTTCCTTCAGCTTGTTGTGGTCACCAAAGTAGCTGACTGAGTTAGACTTCTCCTACACCCAGCTCAATGAGTCTTAAACATCTTACCTTGTTGATCTCAGGTTTCCCATCTACAACTTAGGGCTAAAGTGACATCTTCCTTTAGAGGCCATTGTGGGGTTTAATGTAGTGATGTGGAACAAAACATAGTGTGACCCCAAATAAAACATTGGAAGTTATTCTCTGATTCCCCTCACTCTTCTAACCTGAGGGCACTAGAGATATGTATGGAAATCTTTAAAATATTCCTGCTAGGGTTGTGAGATAAAAATACAAAACTCCTACTTAAGTCTGAATTTCAGATAACAACAAATAATTTGAAATTAAAATTTAAGTGACTGTCTTGCATTTTTAGCTACTAAATTTGGCAATCTAATTCCTTCCCTTTGACCCTCCTAGGATTTCACTTCTGAAAATATATTTAAGATAATTGCATATGTAGAAAAAATTTGGCCAAGAAAATTTTCTTTGGAGTGTTTCAAAAATACGTATTAAAAACTATGAACAAATAACATGTCTGATGTCAGAAAGCTGATGAAGCATTTCTCTACTTAATTGAACTTTAAAAGTCATACAAAGTATGTTTTTGAAGAACGTGCAATAAAAATATGGGGAATATTTATGAAATAAAAGGAAAAAATAAAGGAATAAAATTCTATAAAGAGAATCAAAATGTCTGTAAAGTCTTCTCTTGTGGTAGAGAAACTAAATTCCTATTATAACACTTTGTGATGGTTGGTGCTTTTTTCTGTATGTGGGTTTCTTGTTTTTTTCTTTTTACTGTTTACGCATCTATGTTTTTCTTTATGCGTATTTGTTGTTTTAGTTGTGTGAGTATCTTTTTGATTTTGTGCCTTGCTGGACTGGTGAGGTGACGCTGTTTCTGGGATGTGTGGGTTGTGGTGCTTGTGGACATTGGGTTTGGCGCTGGGGGTTGCTGCGCTGGTTTTCTGGTGCGTTCTGTGGTGGGTGTTCTTGGCTTAGTTTATTTTCTCTCTTTTTTTTTTTTTTTCTTCTCCTTCTTTTTTGTTTGTTTTGTGTTGTTTTTTTTTTGGGTCTTTCTCTTTCTTCCTTGCGTTTGTTTGCTTTTTTTCAGCGTCCGTTTCAAGTCTTGATCTACGTTGCAGGGCTCCAATTTTCTAGCTTGCGTTTAGAACAACTTTTCGTTGGGTGTTTTCATGTTTTGTTTTCTGTGGTTGTTTTTTTTTTTTTTGTTTTTCTTTTTGGTCTCTGTGTCCTTGCTTTGTGCTTGTGTTTTTTTTCTTGTAGCTTTTGTTGTTTGTGTCTTATCTGTGTTTCCTTGCTGCTCTTGCGCTTTTTGTCTTGGTTTGTTTTTTTGCCTGTTTTTTATTTCCGTTTTTTTATTTTATTGTGAGTGTTTTTTTTTTTTTTTTTTTCCACCTTTCAACTGGTGACCAGGCCTCCATTGTGGAATGCCTGCTCACCTGGATTTAGGTAAGCCACTTAAAACTTGAATCTGGCATTTTGTGTGGAACTATGAGTGAAGGTGAATACTAAAGAAAAAGACAGACTGCAGTAGGATTCTGGGTTACCAAGCAACAGATATCACCTTGATTAGCAGGGGTTTGGATGTATCAGCAGATGTCTCAGCACTTCATGCAAAGATCCGGGATTATTTGGTGACCAGACAGGTAACCGTATTTTCCAGTTCCATGTCTGCTCACCTGAAGACAGCAAATGTCAAGATCTCGAGTGGGAGATGGCATTGTTTGGGCCATTTTTGAGATTAGAGTCAGATTTGAGTTCATCTGAGACTATGTGAGTGGACTAACTGGACAGATGGACTGCTATTGCCAACAGGCCCTGTGTGGTTCTTGTATAATGGACCTTCAGGGTTATGAAGCGATGAGAAACTAAGGGGCTGTAGACATTCTTATCTTCTTGTACCCATATATGAGCTCTCTCTCTCTCTCTCTCTCTCTCTCTCTCTCTCTCTCTCTCTCTCTCTCACCAGGGATTGAATCCAGGGCCTTTGCACTGAGCTATACATCCAACCTTCTTTCTAATCTTTGATTTTGAGTCTCATGAAGTCACTAAGTTTCCCAGGCTCAGCTCACCCTTGTGATCTTTCTGCCTCAGTCTCTCAAAGTGCTGTTACAAGCTCTTCTTTTTAAAAAGTTCATATTCTGAGATTTTTTCCTAATGAAGTATTTTATGGTACTCTCTCCTTTTAAAAGAATGAGGATGAATGTTTATTAAGTTAATTTTTGCTTTAATGTGTTTTCTCCATATTTCATGCTGTGGACCCAACTGTTTCTGTAAATGACTTTTTCCAAGGTGCCTGATTTATTTTTAATTGCCCCTGTCCCTCAGTTTGATTCCATACTACACTCGCCATTTCTATTTGTTTAGTATGTAAGGCCTAGGGACAGAACAGGTGAGGGTTTCTCCCTTTGGGCAGGCAAGGCTGTGACTCAGAAGAGTAGGGAAGCATTCATCCTTGAATAGGGCTACAAAACACAGGTTACTTTCCTGTGGCTTCCAGAATTGAAACACAAATGACATTTTCTCCCATTCGGAAAATACTCTGCAGCATAGAAACCCTATGGGCATTCTGTATTTCAAATGCTCCCCATCTTGATGAGATATTTGCCTGAAACTTATGAAGTCATTAAATGAAATCTTTATTTTAAGGTTAAAATGAGAAGTGGCTTGCCAAGTATTTCACAGATGGTGGCAACACTGGTAGAGGACAGTATATATTTTTGACCTTAAAGATAAGCTCTTACCACCATATGTACGCTGCTCCCAAAGGTTCAGTCCCCAAGTAATATTTTTGTCTTAGGTATTTGTGTTTCTTCAAAAGAAAATGTTAATTTAAAGTGGAAAAAAGAAAACAGTGTGTGTGTGTGTGTGTGTGTGTGTGTGTGTGTGTGTATGTACTTCCCATTATGTAGGAGGTAGGAGATCTTGACTTGTCACTTGGCTGTGGAGTAAGTCTTGCCCTGCTCTGTACTTACTGCTTGACTACTTTTGAACCCAGGGGATACATCACTCAAGTCTATATTGCCAATTGCTTCCCAAGAAAACAGAAAACAATCTTGGGAGCAAGTAAAAAAAAAAAAAGTTTATTCAAAACTAGTCACTTATCAGGTATGGTGGTGCACACCTGTAATCCCAGCACTCAGGAGGCTGAGGCAGGGGGAACAGCACAAATTAAAGGCCAGGCTGGCCTGCCTAGTAAGTTCAAGGCCAGCTTAAAGTACATAGTGCAACCTTGTCTCAAAAAAGAACAACTTGGTTTCAGTGGAGGCAGAGAGATCTTTGCCTCAAATCTCTTTTATCGTGTGCAGGTGTGTAAGGGATTTTATTATGAGAGGGAGGGGCAGGCTACAATGAGGCACCAGACAAGGAAATTTCATGCTGCTCAACTCCCCTTTCCTTGGCCATTCTTAGCTCTTTCCTTCTCTTGTGGAAAACAAATAGGACTGTGTACTCCTGAGGCTGGAATCTGCATATTTCTTACTTTTCTTTCCCTTCCTCTGAGCTGAGGAGAAGAGGGGGCAGCCGCTTACAGCATGAGGAAGTTGGACAAGCAGTTTATTGCTAAAAGAAAAAAATAATCCTAGTTTCTAAAGATCCATTTCATCCTCTCTGTTACAAGCAACATGTATTCAGTTTTAGCTAACTCCAGCTGAAGCTGCATTTTCAGCTATAAATTCAAAGTGAGGACGGTAACCACATGCTTATCACAGTAGAAACAGGTTCTCCAGTTGAGTGCTTACTGGAAAGATGTAGAGGAGGGGACTTTTCCCCAAAAGTTCCCAAGGATATAGAGAGAGCAAGGTTTCTGCTACCAGCTGAATTCTAGGATTTCAGTGTAGTAAATGTGTAGTCAGACAACACACTTTGTAAGGATTTTTTTTTCTTTTAAAATTTATTGAAGTTTGTTTTCTGGTGTGGTATAAGATCTACGAAGAGAGCTCCGTTTGTATTTGGAAAGAATGTATATTCTGCAGTTTTCTGGCATCCAGTTCTATAAATGCTGACTAGGTTAAGATGGTTGATAAGGTCCAACAGCTAATTTTCTAGTTTCTTGTTTAGTAACTCTAGTAATTCCCGAGGAAAGACTATCAAATTCTCCTATGCTTGTGGCTTTGTCTATTTCTCATTTTGACTTTGTCAGTTTTCCAGGCACATAGTTTTGAGATCTTCTGTTAGTCACATATGTTCTTAAGTGCCTTAATTTCCTTATTGTGCTGTTTTGTAGGAAAAAGAAATTTCTTTTGTTTCTATCGTACGGATCAGCTTTCCAGTACAGCAACACACACTAGGGATACTCCATTTCCGAAGAGCAAAGGTTCAGTTGGGCTGACAGTGACAGTGTTAGGGATTTGAATCCTTGGTTGGTTTGTCCTGTCACCTGTGGGCCTGGGGCAAGATGGCACATTATGGCAGTGGGTGCCCAGGGGAGCATAGCTGCTTGCCTGAAGGCTGGGGAGAGAAGAAGAAAGCAGAAACTACTGGGGTCCCCAAACACCCTTGTAGAGTGCATGCTCAAAGCCTCAAAGGTGGAAAGCCTCCCAATGCTCCCTGTCTCTTGAAAATTCAACCTGCAGACCAGGCCTTTGCGAGATGGGTCTTAGGGAACACCCAGATCCAAAAGATTGCAGCTAGGCCTGCCCCTTGTTTTGAAGTCCATTTTGACAAGCACAGTTTTCTACTGCTTGCCTATTCTCATCTTTTAAATCATTTTTGCAATTGAATTTAAGCGTATATGGTAGAAACTACAATATGGGGTTATAGCCCATATTGGTTTTTGATTTCTAGATAATTTTAAATTACTGTCCTCTGATTGAAGCGCATGTTCTTACATTTAATGTAATTGTTACAATGGCTGTATTAAAACCTGCCATTTTCTTATTTCTTCTTTTTTGCTATTTTGCGTAATATTTTGGTTTTCTCTCTATTCTTACTTTTTTGCCTTCTTCTATGGTAAAATATTTTAATGTTCTATCTATCCAAATTCCTCTTCTGGTTTTCCATTTGTGTATCTTTGAATTATATTTTTAGTGGTTCTCAGATGTATAATGACTGTCTTGAACTTAACGTATTCTATTTATGGTTAATATTGAGTTATTTCATATAAAATATAGGAAGCTTGAAATGGCATGTTCCCATTGTTACTCTGTTCTTAGTGTTATTTTTGTCATATAAACACACTATAAGCTCATTCATGATGCATTAAAATTTTATTTTAAATATTCATATATCTTCTCAAAGAAAAAAAATTAAAATGTGATCTTTTCTTCTTATTATGTATTTAGTATAGGATCTTCAGGGTCTTACTATACAGATGGAACTTGTAGTAATCCTTCTGTTTTCAGCCTCCCAAATGCTGGGATTACAGGTACGCACCACCATGTCCAGTCTCAACCGCCGAATCGAATCCTGGTCCCTGCGTCTGCCTAAGCAGGTGTTTTAGTCTGCTAAGCTATCTGGCTGGCCCTGGAATTTTCTTTTTAAATTGTTCCCATAGCTCTGATTATTATCTTTTTTACATAGATGCATAATAGCTGCTACTAAAGCCTTTGTCTCCTGAATCAAACACCTAGGTTCAGAGTTGGTCTCTATTGCTTTTTTCTCCTCTTTGCTTTCTTGTCTTATAATTTTGAATCAAACATTCGATATTTAGATAATCAATTTTAGTAAATCTGCATTTGTTGTGTTTGAGGGCTTTTGGTGTTTAAGTCAGCCTTCATTCCCCAGGGTTCAAGCTGCAAATTTGGACTCCTCTGTGGTGCGCAGCACCTACACACAGAATGAGCTCTGTTTATTTTATTTTCATACCCTGGCTTTCTGTCCTGTGCCCTGAGGATCTCCCTTGGACCTGTGTAATGTGATGTCCAACCAATGACCATGAAAGGTAAATTGACCAGAGGTCAGGCAAACCTTGTTTGTGGTTTCATAGTTCCTAGGTGTTATGGTTTGTGGATCATTGTCCCCCCAAAGCGTCATGCAGTCTTGGGGTGGCTTCTGGAGTTTGTGGTTATTGTTGGTGTGGATGCTGCACTTGCCCTGGGGCAGGCAATTTGCATTACAATGTAAGGTGGGAAGAGAAGCTAGCTGCTTGAGCTGCTGCTACCCCTCCCTTTTGCTCTTGCTCTTTGCCGCCTCATGAAAAGTTGCCTTCTGCTATGTGCTGCTCTGCCTTGGACCCAGCTGAATATGGACTGAAACCTCCAGTAACTGTGAGCTAAATAAACCTTTCCTTCCTTCATTTTGAGTGTCAAGTATTTGTCCCAGCAACAAGAGAAGGGTAACAAAGACACTAGGCATCTTCCTTCACTACAGTGTCCAAGATCTTGAAATCCCCAGGCATTGACCCGTAGCACTCCAGACCTGCAATGTTGCCTGAGCTGTTTATGGATACAGTGTCCACTTGATTAAAAACATCAAATTTGAAGGTTTTTCACTAGGTAGCTTTTTCTTCTATGAACTCTTTCGTCCTTTCTGAGCTTTGCCTGCTTTGGTATTTCTGAGCCGTCCATGTGTTTATGTAATTGAACTCTTGGCCAGAATTAGCTTCCAATACTTCCCCTCTTCCCATTTTCTAAACTGGAACTATGACCTCCAGAGTCTCTAACTGTTAATGCTTTAATTTTCCACTTCCACTTACCATGGCCATGGCCATGGGGTTGGAAAACAACTTCTGATCACAAAGCTACAACTCACAGCACTTAAACCTTTGACATGAAGCTTCTTTAGGAAAGACACTCAAGCTTTGTCTTCTTGCATGCCTTGCCCCTATTTTAAAATAATTATCTCTTAAGTTAGTTTTTTAAGTTTGTATTTTTATTATATAAGGCAGAGTTCATATGACCTCTTAGTCTTCTACTGACACTCAAGCTAGCTCCTGGGTATTTAAATAATCTTCTAGAATTACTCCACTTTCTATGAAGGTTTGAGAACAATGAACTAAAAGTACTTCTTTATCCCTGGAACAAGGGCCTTTTCTTGTTTTATTCACTATGTAATTAAGCTTCTGAACCTAACTATCTGGGCTTTGTGAATGGACTGAATGTAAGTTCAAAAACTCTCTACTAGCAGAGTTTAAGTAAGAGAATATTGGTAGCTGCCGTAGTGTACTTCTTTTTGTTACTTCCTAAATTCACATGGAAACTTAATTCCCAAATCAATGGGATTGGGAGGGGTGGCCTTCAAAAGGCGACTCAGGAAAGTGGGCTTTGAAAATAAGAATGAGATCATGTGCCCAAATAAGAGGGTGAAGGAGAGGGAATCCACCCCTTTTTTTGTCATTGCACCTTCTGCCATCAGAAGACATAGCATTTCTTCCTTCCAAAGGATGCAACAATAAGGTAGTGGCTTATAAGTCAACAGCACCCGTCACCAGACAGCTGACCATGCCAACGCCTTTCTCTTAGACTCTCAGCCTCCAGATCTGTGGGAAATGAACTTCTGTTCTTCATAAATTGCTAGTCTCAAGTATTTTGTTACAGTGACACAACGGACTAAGATAATTGCATTAAGAAGACATTTGCAGATGTAGAGTGTGCCTAAGGAGAGTCACATGGGGAGAAGACACTCTCTCAGGCTTTCACAGAGAGCACATTGGCCAAGCAATGGTCGTGACTCATCC